>NC_066362.1:36100128-36400128 GCF_013377495.2 Cygnus atratus | reverse complement strand
AAACGGGGGGAAGATCTCCCCTTCGTCCTGGAAAACCGAGATGAACTCTGGAAGTGATCCTGCTCGAGGCCAGGCCGCAAAGTGGGCCTGCAGCGGCCCCAGCGCTTCCCAGGCCGGGCCAGATCCTGGCTCCCCCTAGTGCCCTCCTTCAGGGCTACAGGGGAGCCTTCAGTTAAATTTATTATTATTATTATTATTATTATTATTATTATTATTATTATACTTCCACTTTGTACCACCTCAGAAATCCACCCTGGTAAGCAGAACGACACAGTAAAGGGCATGGGATTTCTCCTTCTTCCAGAAGAACGGGTGATGATTATCAAACAAGTTTGCTCGTCTAGATTTGAGAAATCTGAAACAGTTGAAACCACAAGCGCATAGAAATGATTTGTAAGCATGCAATAAAGCTGAAAAAAAAAGGTCTACATCTCTTTGATTACAATGACTTTGGTCCAATAGTTTCAAAATAAGGGTTCGCATCTCTAAGTCATGCACAAAATTGGTTTCAGAAATGAAATCTGCAACTGAAGGCAAAGGTAGAAGTCACGTCACCAGGAGAAGGAGCTGGGAACCAAAGCCTCCAGGCTGATAGCAACACTCAATTTTGGAATGAATTGATAAAACAGTGTACACTAAAAAGCCACTAAAGTCTAAACTTGCAACAATCTATTAAAATAATGAGAAAACAATAAAAATTCTTTAATTTAAACCACTGTGTTTTACTACTGAAGTTTAAAAGAAGGTTATATCTCCCTTTTAAAAGTCAAGAAATGGTACACGAGTTATAAGAAGCATGCAACATCACAAATCCAACAATGCGAAAACTTTTAAAACTTCCCAGACGGAGACTGTGCACGTAACACATGTCCATGCATCGTAAGGTGGTAGTTAATAATACAGTAGCATAAAACAAAAAATGCCTACTTGATACTTTATTTTATCCCAACTCTTCATAACCTTGCCCTGATCTCTGCTATACTATCAATTTTAAAGACATAATTATATGTTTTCACACCATCTCCAGGATTACCTGCCTGGATTCTGGGATTCTGCAGACAAGACTGAGGATCTGAAGCCAGGCACCAAGTAATGAAGAAGAAGAATTGGTCACTGTCTGGGAAAAATAATTCAGTAACTTGCTTATTGCCTCCTAGGAACATAACAAACAAGGACAAGGCTGCCTGTCTCTTCAACAATTAAATGATCACTTTTATTCCTGTCTCATTTGCTATATGCTTTTAAAATTCGGCAGCAGATGAGGCAATGGCTCTAAAAATAATTGTCATCTTCAGTAGCCAGCCTGATTCAAAGCTGGGCCAATTCCCTGCTCTCCAATGGATGAGCCAGGACTGTTGTAGGAAAAGAAACAGAGCAGATAATGGAAAGCTGTATCATATGTAATATAAAGTAGGAGATCTCACCTACGTCTAGACTGTGTGAAATTACAATCTTTGGAGTGCTGCTTTCACATAGTTTTAATGCTACAACACTACAATATAGAATATATTTTAAAATCATGTTATATTCAGAATAATTGAATGCAGAGTCTTTAATTTTCCATATGAAATTTCAGAAATTTCAACATATTCCAATTTCAGCAAAAATGATTTTTAAAATACAACTAGTTCTTATTTTTTTTATTATTTTTTTTTCTGCCAGCTCATAATGCTTGTTGCTTTGGCCTGGCCAGCAGGACTGTAAAGAGATCTAATTCCCACTGACTAACCTTTGTTTCTGCTGAAAGTGGTGGGAAATTTTGTGATTCACTGCAGTGAAGTGAACCCAGTGAAGGCTGAGCACTTCTGAAAATCCTGCTGCAATTTGGTATCTTTCTCCTTATTGAAATTATGCAGATGTTAGTTATTACCTACTGATGTTTACCACAGAGAAACAAACAAGTACAGATGGATTTACCATTTCTGCACATCTGAGGGGAAGCAGCATGTATAATTTGGGGGATGAAAATTATCACCTCAGGCTGTATTTATACCCATTACTATTATTATTTATGACCTTCTCTCTTTTTATGAATCATCAGTGATGATCAAAGGGCATCAGGCACTGACTTGCATATCCCTCCCTTGACATATCATCATTCAAACCATCCCTTCATTCATTCCAGGGCTGTCATCAGGGGGATGCTGTCAGCTGCAATGAAGATCAGAGCAGGCCACAAATACACCATAGATGCATTCCTATGCAAGTGAGTGGGACTTGCAGCCACATTCACAAAATAGTTCTCTTTTCATGTATGTTTCCCACGTCACTAAATGAAGAACCACAGAAGGTTAGCTTTTCCAAGTATATTCCCGTCTGCTATCCATAGGGCCCTCGGCTCAGTTAAAAGGCAAAATATGGAATGGGAGTTGGGAGAAAGGGGCATTTAAATAAGGAATCGAGAAGAAAATCAAGATCTAGATCTTTGCATTACAATGCAAGTTCTGCAAACCATGTCCCTGATGAATGTCCTCATGGTGCTAAAAGGAAAGCAGCCCAGGGGAGCAGGCAGTGCCCTGCAGCAGCCCAGCCCCTGCACTGAGCCGTGCTGGCGCAGCTGGAGAAGGGGTGCACGGCGCGCAAGCACGTGGGCTCGCACACTCTGCAGGCACAAATACATACCCACCGAGCAATGCTTCAGTCAGCATCACTTATTTCTGCAGAATATTAGAGGATTGCTATGGCATTTTCTACACGGGAGAGTTTGTGTTGTACCACTGCATTTGCAGAGATGATGCTGTTTCAGGGCTGTTACTTGGCAATCAAATTCCCTTCCTTTGCCAGATCTCAGGGAAGCCTCTTTAAGTGATAAATAACAACGCAATACACGGTGTTAGAATATATAAAATTCTTCCTATATTGAGGTCCTATTTTAACCTCTTCCTAAAAGTGTTATCATTCAGATATAATTTTTCCTCACTGCTTTCCTCTGTAGTTGCAAACTTAACATTGCTTGTGCATTTTGGAGATATGAAAAAAAGAAAGTTATTTGATTAAAAAAAATAAAAATCTACCTGGGAGCACAAGATCAAATCCATTAGTAGTAACATTTCCGAAATAATTAATAGCGATTCACCTGTAGATATCGTGGATCTCTGCAGAAATTCATGTGGTGTGGGATTTTCTTTTTTTTTCTTTTCTCTTCTTTTCTTTTCTTTTCTTTTCTTTTCTTTTCTTTTCTTTTCTTTTCTTTTCTTTTCTTTTCTTTTCTCTTCTCTTCTCTTCTCTTCTCTTCTCTTCTCTTTTCTTTTTTTCTTCTCTTTTCTCTTCTCTTCTTTTCTTTTCTTTTCTTTTCTTTTCTTTTCTTTTCTTTTCTTTTCTTTTCTTTTCTTTCTTTTTCTTTTCTTTTTTCTCTTTTCTCTTTTCTCTTTTCTCTTCTTTTCTTTCTTTTCTTCTCTTTTCTTTTCTTTTCTTTTCTTTTCTTTTCTTTTCTTTTCTCTTCTCTTCTCTTCTCTTCTCTTCTCTTCTCTTCTCTTTTCTCTTTTCTCTTTTCTCTTTTCTTTCTTTTCTTCTTTTTTCTTTTCTTTTTTTTTCTTTTCTTCTCTTTTCTTCTCTTTCCTTCTCTTTCCTTTCCTTTCCTTTCCTTTCCTTTCCTTTCCTTTCCTTTCCTTTCCTTTCCTTTCCTTTCCTTTCCTTTCCTTTCCTTTCCTTTCCTTTCCTTTCCTTTCCTTTCCTTTCCTTTCCTTTCCTTTCCTTTCCTTTCCTTTCCTTTCCTTTCCTTTCCTTTCCTTTCCTTTCCTTTCCTTTCCTTTCCTTTCCTTTCCTTTCCTTTCCTTTCCTTTCCTTTCCTTTCCTTCCCTTCCCTTCCCTTCCCTTCCCTTCCCTTCCCTTCCCTTCCCTTCCCTTCCCTTCCCTTCCCTTCCCTTCCCTTCCCTTCCCTTCCCTTCCCTTCCCTTCCCTTCCCTTCCCTTCCCATTTCCCTTCCCTATTTTATTTTTATTTTATTTTATTTTATTTTATTTTATTTTATTTTATTTTATTTTATTTTATTTTATTTTATTTTATTTTATTTTATTTTATTTTATTTTATTTATTTTAGTTTAGTTTAGTTTAGTTTAGTTATTTTGAGCCTCTGCTGACCGCCAGTCCCGGTGCCGCTTCCCCGGGCCGTCCCGCAGGGCGCGGCAGGGGCCGAGCGGAGCCCGCTGCCGGCAGAGGGCGGCCTCGGCACGGAGGCCGCCGGGGGAGCGGGGGCTGAGGCCAAGGCGGGACAGCTCCATGGCCCTGCCCGGGGCCTCGGGAACGGGGTCCCAGGTGGTTAACCCAGGATAAGCAATAATTAACCGAGCATCTGCAGCCCCGCCACCGGGATGGGGTGGAGCACAGGAGCATCCCAGGAAACGCTCAAAGGCAGAAAATAATCGCCAGCGCCCTTCTGGAGCATGACGGGGAGAAAGTTAGGGGGTTTATTCTAATTTTATTCATTCTCGTTAGCTTTGGTTAAATATATATATACTTTTTTTTTCTTGTATCTTTCTTGTATCTTGTTGTTTTTTTTTCTCTTTTTTTTTTTTCTTGCATCTCTTGGGTGCAGAAAATTTAGAAACAATTTAATATTTTTTAATAATTTTAATATTTTTTTTTTCCTTTAACATCCGTGGTTCTTTCTAGTACTTTTTTGAATAGAAAAATTCCTTCAGCTTTCCCAGGACGAGTCCCAGTTTCTGTGTAAATGGCAACATTCTGATGTTTTCCACACAAAAACCCTTTCCTCCCTTCAGTATACGCGCCCCAAGTCGCATCTGGAGCACGGCGTGTGCCGGCCGGCCCCACGCGGGGATTTGTTCCCCCAAAGCCACCTCTGTCACTTGCGGGGCGAGGATGCTGCGGCTCCAGGAGAGGGACAAGGACACGCACCGTGACCCGCAAAACCCACGGGCATCCCCGCCGGACCCCCACGGGGGGATGCTCCCACGGGGGGATGCTCCCTTGGGGGTGGTCCCACGGCGGGACGCTCCCACAGTGGGGGTCCCACGGGGGGGATGCTCCCGTAGGGGGGGGTTCCCACGGGGGATACGTGTTCCCACGGGATGGGGGGGTGACCCCACGCCCCCCCTCGCCCCGCCCCGCCCCGCCCGGTCCGTCCCTCCCGCCCCGCAGCGGCAGAGGGCGGGCGGAGCGGGAGCGGAGCCGGAGCGGGAGCGGAGCCGGAGCGGGAGCGAAGCGGAGCGGGAGCGAAGCGGAGCGGCGGCCGGGCGGTGCGGGGAGCATGGCCCCGGCGGGGCGGCTGTGCGCCGCGCTGCTCTGCGGTGCCCTCAGCCTGTGCAGCCTGCGGGCGGCGGGGCGGCAGCCCGACACGCTGTACCTGTGGATCGAGGCGCAGCAAGCCCGGGTCCTCATCGGTAAGCCGGGGTCCCCTGCCCGCCCGGGGTGCCGCGGAGGGGTTCCCGCAGCCGCCGTGCATCGCCCCCCTCCCGCTTTGCCCTTCGCAGGCTTCGAGGAGGACATCCTGATCGTGTCCGAGGGGAAGATGGCCCCGTTCACTCACGACTTCAGGAAAGCCCAGCAGAGGATGCCCGCCATCCCCGTCAACATCCACGCCATGAACTTCACCTGGCAGGCGACGGGACGGGTAGGTGCGGAGCCGGGACGGCGCGACGGGAGGCTCCGCGAAGCCGGGCAGGTGCCGCTCTTCCCCCTGGGGAAGCCCCTCCGAGGCTCCCCGTTGCTCCCCGTTGCTCCACACTGCGCCCCATTGCACCCCACCGCTCCCCAAGGCGCGCCGTGGCCAGGCAGCCCCAGCTCGGCGGTGACCCCAGGAGCCGCTGCCTTAGAGGCAGCCGGTCCCCCTGGGCTGGGGACATGTGCTGCGGGTCGCTCTCCGACCTCTGCTCCTCCAACCCCTGCACCTGAGGTGTGGCTCGGGGGGTGAAGGTGATTCTCTCATGCACACCTCATTTTACGGCCCTTAACCCCCCAAATCCACAGCGAACCCACATCTCTCAGACTCCTCTGCTGAAAAGATAAGCTTAGGTGATGTGTTTTCATGAGCAAACACATGCAGGGTTTGACACGCTGACGACACGCGTTACATGTGCATTAAGCTGAACCACATTGAGCCTAAGTTATCGTGGGTACTGAAAAAATCCATCATAGCAAACACTATGGAGAAAATGAATTCATTTTGTAGTGCTGAACTTTGATTTTATGTTTTGTCATACATTCTATATTTTATTTTATTAAAAAGAGCTTGGTAAAGATGAAACAATATGTGCCTTCATCAAAAAAAAGTGAAAATTGGGTGTATAATTCAGCTGATTGCAGCTTCACAAATTTGGTTGTGGCTTCGGTTGTTTTAAAGCATGCTTTCTAGCTACAGGACTTGTTTGGCTTTGACTTGTTGTCTGAGGTCCTTGTAATTTCTGCTGTCCTCCCAATGTATTTGAGTTCCCGAAATGCTTTACCTCCTCTGTTAGAGAGGGAGGGGACATGGAGAGAGACCTGCTCACAAAGGCCAAGTGACTCGCTAAGGTTGCTGGAGTTCCCATCCAGCTTTACAAAGAGAAAGAGTTTGTATGCCCAGGGTTGGGATTTAAATAACTAGGGATAATTGGTGCATTTCAGGACTGTATTCCCTGCTCTGTTTCTCTATCAACATCTGTTGCTGTCTGTGATAAAAATACCTTTTTTTGGAAAGGAGGTAAGGAGGTTTGAGATGTCAGACTGAGCCCTGTCCCTCTTCTCTCGTCCCTCGTCCTCGTGCTCTGTTCTCCCTCTTTGGCTGCCTTCAGACAGCTCATTAGGGAAAGCCGATTGTAACAGACTGGAGAAGAGTCACAGGTTAAAGACAACGTAGAGAAGCGTTCTCTGTGAAAAACCCCTTCTGAGCTGCAGCAAAGCTCTTTAACCAATTACTTCTCCTCCTCTTTGCTGAATTGCTGAGTTCTTGTAAGACAAAAGATAATTAGCAAGTGAAATATGTGAGTGTTTAAAGTAACATAATTGATATCCCTGTTCCTACAAGAATGTGTTAACTTTCAGATCTTTATGGGTCAAAAAAGTGCTAAAATTGAGAGACTCTGTGTTCGCAGGTCTCATAATCCCACCTAGCTCCTCCTCACCAGTGCATCTGTGTGTATAGTCAGTACAAACTTTGGCACTCTGCTCTCATGGCTGTGGATATTTCAATACTGATGCAGGTCTGCAGATGAAGGGCAGGGTTTCAAACAGCAGCCTTAGCTAGGGAAGGGATTCCAGCCCTCTGGTGTTTTAAGAGTTGGGTTAGGAAATGGACTTACATCCCTGAGAAAACGTCTACTTTTTGGTAGCACAACGAGCCCTGTTGGTTTCTGCAGTCCCTTAGAGGTGCTCAAGTACAGCTGCCTGTTCCCCACAGCTCTTGTGACCCTGTGGGGAAAGCAGGTCACTGACTGTCCCTGTGCCACCCAAGCCTTTACCTGATGAGAAGGAACAAGAACAAACGTGGGTATTTCTGTAGCCCACAGGGCAACGACGCTCACTGAGGAACCATTTTATACATCTTAACTGGACAGTGCCCACAGCAGTGTTGCACCTGGAGTAGGATAAAAGTTGCTTTTGACAAAAAAAAAAAAACGGTTTCTCCAGAATTTCCCATATTTTGTAAGGGGGAGAGATGAGACTGTAGGTGTTACCAGGGGTTTTGTTTGGTGGTGTTTAGTTTTTAGATATAAAGGTTCTTACAAGTTTCCTCTGACATCCAGGAAAATGCTAAATACCTGCTACTTTTATTCTGTTGTAATGCTTTTGTCTGGGAAATTCCTATGTCAGAGGAAGGGATAGGGAAGGGGAAGATGAGGCATAGAGGGAGAAAAGGAAAGGAAAAGGAAAGGAAAAGGAAAGGAAAGGAAAGGAAAGGAAAGGAAAGGAAAGGAAAGGAAAGGAAAGGAAAGGAAAGGAAAGGAAAGGAAAGGAAAGGAAAGGAAAGGAAAGGAAAGGAAAGGAAAGGAAAGGAAAGGAAAGGAAAGGAAAGGAAAGGAAAGGAAAGGAAAGGAAAGGAAAGGAAAGAGAAGGGAAGGGAAGGGAAAAGGAAAGGAAAAAGGAAAGGAAAAAGGAAAGGAGAGGAAAGGGAAGGGAAGGGAAGGGAAGGGAAGGGAAGGAGAAGAGAGGAGAGGAGAGGAGAGGAGAGGAGAGGAGAGGAGAGGAGAGGAGAGGAGAGGAGAGGAGAGGAGAGGAGAGGAGAGGAGAGGAGAGGAGAGGGAAAGGGAAAGGGAAGGGAAGGGAAGGGAAGGGAAGGGAAGGGAAGGGAAGGGAAGGGAAGGGAAGGGAAGGGAAGGGAAGGGAAGGGAAGGGAAGGGAAGGGAAGGAAAAAGGGAAGGAAAAAGGAAAGGAAAAAGGAAAGGATCAGACTTCTCCCAAGTGCCTACAGGATCACGTCTGTGCCCTGACACAGTTCCTGGCCCTGGAATCACCAAGGCACGCAGGGAGGGAGCGGCTGGGTGGGCATCTGGCCACCAGCTGAGGCCAACCCCACCCCCGGCACCATGGGGCCAAGTCTCCCCTGCCGCTCACCTTGTGTCCCTGCTTGCACCCGTGGGGATAAATATCCCGTGGGCAGGTCACACCTACCTGGTCCTGGGATAAACAGCCACGTAAAGTGTAGGTTAGTAAGCAATCCAACCCAGAGAGTGGCGATGCTTCACTGTCCTGCACTGCTGCCTCTATCCAGGTTCTACGTCAAAAATGCATGTTGAATGCCACATTTTGAGGACTGCATTATAGCTGCATGCTGTGTAAAGTAAAGTGGTAACATCCCATTGCATTTAGATGTTACGTTTCTAATACTGTGACCAGTGTACGATAACAGTTAAAGCTATTTTCACTAGAAAATATTAATCACAGAAAAGCACTCGTTGCTTTTAGTCCCTAGTCCATTAGTCCTAACTATGTATTAGGAAATATTAGGGAAAACCCAAAATGTAAGTATCTCCAGGTGCTGAATCCCTGTTTTTTTTCTGGCGATGTAATGATGAGCCAAGCAGGGGATATGACAAGAATGGGATCCCTATGTTTTTATGCACTTTATGTTTTTACCTATGAATTTTAACATATGATTACAGATGTCATGTTCTGTTTAGAAAAAAAACAAAAACAAACACCATTATCTCAGTGAATTGGCAGTTAAAAAGATTGGCCCTTGATAGGCAAGATTATAAAAGAAAAAATTAGTGGTAATATACAGCATGCAGTAGCCATCCGTGTAACCACTAAAACTCTCTGGTGTTGCTTCATGCTCTTATTCTGTATGTGTTTTTTTGCAAAAGAGAGAACAATGGCTTTTGGGGTCTTGTCCTCTGGGAAAGATTGCCCTTATAGACTTCCCAGTGAGAAGAAGAGATGCTATTTTGCTAACTGGTGCTCCATGTTTCACTCCAGGGAAACCACTGGAAGGTACCAAAGGTTGTGATGATAACATCATCTCCACAGCGCTTAGAAAATTATTTAAGCTCCAAATCCATGAACACCAATACATGGATCAACTTTCTGTGGGATTTCTGATAGCAAGAAGATTAACTTCACGTGAGTGAGGATAGGTGTGGGAAAACCATATCCAAAAAAAAAAAAAAAAGTTAAATCTGCATAGGAAGATGCTGGAGAAATGCCTTTGGTCTGGGAGTGCTTCTGGTTAGGGAAGCACAAGAGACAGGAGGTAAGGGGGCATCCCAGCACGCAGTCCTCAGGGCTGATACACAATGCAATGAGATTTGTACCTGCTGGAAAAGCCAGGCTACCTCTGTGCAAAACGTTATTGATAACCATGAGTAAAGGAAAAAGATACCCACCTCTTAGGGAGAGAGGATATACGCCATCAGTATATTTTCCACCATCATTTCCATATTTTGAAGTGTGGCTTAGGAAAGACATATAATTACAGCTCTTGGAGGCTAATTCTGATCTCAGCAATGTGACCATCAACCCCAAACAGCTCAGTGATGCCTGGGATTACCTTATATTGCTGAGACCTAGCTTGACTATGAAGATAAAAAGAAATACCAGCTATGCCAGGAGAATTTTTGTTTCTTTGACCTGAAGAAAGCTAATAAACTACAGATTTAAAGGCAGTATTGTTACAATAGGGTGCTCTTTTCAAACATTACTGTTTGCTTGATAAACTAAAAGAAAGCAAAGAACAGTGAATTTCAAAACAAACAATTCTTCAAAGAAAACGTTTTTCAAAGAGACTGCCAAACTTTTTGTAAATATCTTATTCATACCCAGTGATTACAGTGATGCTTTCCAGCTTAAGAAGTGCCTAATACTCACAGCTCATTTTTTTTCCTAATGAAAGTATGGCTGGTCTGGAAGTTTGGTCAAGGCAATCACGTAAACTTGTATTCCTGGGATTTACAGTAGTATCTTCCCTGAATTTCCAGTAGTACCTTTACCGCATTTTCATGTCACCAAACAGAGGAAATACTTTGTTTTCTGACCTCTGTGCCAAAATTTCAATGTGGAATGTGAAGATGTTTACATACTGTGAGCATGATTTTTAGACAGGGGGCTCGCCCATCGAGAACACAGCTCCAAACCTTTAATATTTAGATTCTGTTCAGCTGTGGTATTTTGCATCTCAGTGTTGTAGACATGCCACCAGGGATCAAAGTAATGCTGTAGAGATCCCACTTCAGTTAGTAAAGCAGGCATGTGCCAGCCATCTGTTCTATCTGCTGATAGAAAACAGCAGTAAAGTTTCTCAAAGTTTGGCCAAGAAGTAAAGGGGGGATTTATTGCTCAGCAGAGATGAGTTACAAGGCACCTTGTAGTGTAAGCTACATCTGGTTTCCATAGTAATTTACATGGTATATGTGTAAACTACACAATTATTCTTTTTACACAGCAGTGTAAAGCTGTGTTAAATAAACTGTTCTTCAAGATTCCCATTGTTTATCCTTTCTATAAATATTCTAATACATTTTTAACAAAAAAGCTTAAGTAATAAAATATTTTCACTACTTTTACAGTAGTAGTTGCACTGTACAACACAACCGTTGAAAAGCACTGAAACTAACAGGGCACCCCAAAGCTTCAAGACTGTATTTTGTGAATATGTACAGATTTGTCTCCTCATATTGCTAACAGTTTTTCTGAAATATAAAATCCATGATGTTTGGCTTTCATCTCCTTTATGGAAATGAAAATGTTTTCTGTCAACATCACCTCTTTTTCAGAGGCAATTTCTTAAGTATGTTTTTAGTGGCCTGAAGTTAATGCCATTACGAGTAATGCCATGGAATTAAAAGAACAAACTAACCATAATGAAAACTAACTGGAAGAATTTCTTAATGTATTTACTTCTATTGGTATCAGGCTTCCCATGGAGTTTTTTTGGTGTAGCTAGACTTAGGAACAAGCATGGATGACTTGCTTCTAGCAAAGTGACCTATGTACATATAAATATACAAAACCACCTTCTTCTTAGTCCATGCACAGATGTGAGGGACATGGTGTGATCCAGAGCTTTCAAAGCAGTGTACTAAGTACTTACATCAAGTTGAATTTAGCTTTAACTATTGTATACCTTTGCTCACAGCAGCAATGAGTTGCCCAAGTCCTCCGAGTTTTCATTTTAACGTAGCTGAAATCTGCTTTCCCTGTTACAAAAGTAATGGAAACTAGTTGTCTAAGAGGAGCCTTTGGTGTGGAAATTGGATGCAGGTTTGGCTGTAGGGAGACTGGGTTTTTTACTGTTGTGTTGTGGCCTGGCTGAGAAGAGATGGGTGCAGAGGCAAGCACCTTGTACAACTTCCTATGTGCTTTGTGAAACATTGCTTTTCCTTTTGCTTTGAATGTGATAATTTCTTTGAGTGTCACTGCGAAAATCCAGTTAGAAACCCAGCTAGGCAGTACTGACCAGGCCATTCCTATATACTTGCTGAGATCTTACTGGATCCTGAAGACGCATTGCTCTGTCTTCCCTAGATGTCATGTTGAGCTGTGTGTCTACTGTTTGTGCCCTTTTCCTTAGCAGAGATGTCACTTAGCTCACCAAGTCCCTATTGGAGCCTTATGCAAAAATTGGCATTATTCTTGACATGTTCCTCTAACTTTAACAGTAAGTTACAACAGGTGGGATCTCTGCAGTATAATATTGAGTACCTCCAAACTCTTAGGTTACACCACCTGGTTCATACAATTTGTCACTATTCTCCAACCTGTCCCCCACCCACAAAAAGCTATGTTAATGACTTTTCAGTTTGAAACTACCCCTTAAGCTTCATAAAGTAAAGCTCTAGTGTAGGAATTTGCCAAAATTTTCCTTCATGAGCACAAGTGCAAAACATTCATTTAGCTTTTTCACGCTTGTCTTTTTCAGTGGGGTTTTATTTGCACTGTCTTCAGCTGTTAGCTCCATTGACTTGACAGTGGTCTGCTCTGAAGAATTTCAAAACAATTTTATTAGCATTTTGAAAGCTTTCAAGAAAACACATCCCAAAACATTTTTTTGTTTACCTTATTGTGGTTTTACATTTAGCTCGCCAAGGTTTGTTTTTTATTTATCTCCCTTTTTCATTCAAATTCCACTTTTTGAAAGATGCTATTTGATTTCTATTAGTCTCTTTTATTCAACCTCTCTGTTCAACCATATTGGAATTTTTTGTTTAGTTGTTTTTGTTTGTTTGTTTCTTTTTTAAGGTTCAGGGACTGAAACTATTTATTTGTGGCCAAACTCTTCACTACATCAGAATGCAACCCAGACCTAGTGGAAAACGCAGTCACCCAAAGCGCACAGAAAAGAACAGCAAAGACAGTTGCATTGCAACCCTTAGTTTTTTGTAACAAAACAAACAGCGTCCTTTGCAATGAATTATGTGTATAAAGTTCAGTAGATATCTGGGGATGCGGGTGTACATTTCAGTAAAAGCAGAAGATAGTTTTATTGGTATTTTCTGTTACGTAAGTGCCTTTTTTGAAAATTGTAAGGTAAATTGAAGAAACACAAAATCAATCACATTTTGGATAAGTTTCTGAATGCGTGGTTAACTTCACATTTTTTCCCTTCTCTTTGGTTTGTGGAAACTGACATTTTGAAATCTCAGTTGTAATTAACTGTGATTGTAATAAAATGTATGTAACAATGTAATGAAAGACTGCCTCTTCCCATGTAAAATGATATTCAGACCCATGCACAAAAAGCATCTGGGCTATCTGTGACAATTTGGGCTGAGCCCGTTGTGTCAAGTAACAGAAGCCCAGTTCAGTGGGTACACAGGCACTGAGGTCAGACGCATTTTCCCCTTGGGCAGCACCTTGGCAGCTGATGTGTGTGAGCTGACAGTCCTACAGGGCCTCTGGCTGTGGCACTGGCCCTCCCAGCCTCTAACGAGACCTGGCAGACTGGAGAAGAACCTGATGAAGAGCCACCTCTTTCCTTGCACTTACTTCATAGAAGAAAGAGCTAAAATAGGCAAAAACAGTCACATTTTCAAACTTCTGCAGTGCACGTTCCCATCCCTTCAAGCCCTTCTGCTGGTCTCTCTGTGGTATGTCCATGCCTCTCTTGTACTGGGGAGCCCAGGCCTGGACCCAGCACTACAGATGTGCCTCACCAGGTCTGAGTAGAGGAGAAGAATTATGAGAAGAAGGATTTGTGAGGAGAAGAATTTGTGAATCTTCTTGCTGGTAACAGTCTTCCTAATGCAGCCCGAGAGGCTGTTGGCCCTCGTTGTCACCCACACAATGTTGCTGGCTCATGGTCATCTTGATGTCCATCAGGACCCCCAGGACCTTTTCTAGCAAACTCTTTCGCAGCTGATTAGCCCCTAGTGTGTACTGCTACATGGGGTTGTTCCTCCCCAGGTACAGGACTTTGCAATTCCCCTTGTTGAGCTTCTTGCCAGCCCATTTCTCCAGCTTGTCAAGGTCCCTCTGAATGGAGCACGGCCTTCTGGTGTATCAGCCACTCCTCTCAGTTTTGTATCATCTGCAGACTTGCTGAGGGTGCACTCTGTCACAACATACTGGTCATTAATGAAGATGTTAAACAGCCTGGGATCTGGTATGAACCCTTGAGGTGCACCACTACTGACTGGTCTCCAGCTGGACTTCACACCGCTTGCTGATCACAACCCCCTGAGCCGAGCAATGCAGCAGTCCACCTCATGGTCCACCTACAGAGATTCTACTTTTTGACTTCTGTGAGGATGTTGTGGGAGGCTGTGTTGAAAGCCTTCCTAAAGTCAAGACAAACAAAATGCACTGCTCTCCTCTCATGCACCAAGCCAGTCATAAACACAGAATGGGCCAGGCCCTAACACAAAGCTGAGACTGCCTTGTACAATCACAGCAAAGCAGCAAACGAAAATCTGCCTCAAAAAGTATTACAAATGAAGCAAAGACAGTGATACTGTTGTATGGAGGCACTGAGAAGACTTTATACATCTATGATATCCAAAATCCACCACAGTATATGCTTATTTAAAGTCTGTTCATAGGAGACCACTTAGCTACACAGAAATGCTAAGGCGTTAGCCTGACAAGTCTGCCTGACTTGGAGAAGAGACACTTGGGGGATAGAAATGCCTTAGTAAAGGCTTACAAAGATTTGAGGTGGATTTGTTTCAGCCAAACAAGAAAAACACTGATTTTTTTTCCATCTATATATGAAAGTGTGCTTTGTTTTGTAACCGACTGGTGGAACCCAGCCTGTTTGGCCATACAAGGAGAAGTGGGCAATTACCTTACAGCTGCTCCAGCACTTGCTGCCATCACTGCCAAATACTTCAATCAATAACTTAGAGACCAAACATTGCTTTCAGAACTGCTCCCACAAATCCTCTGAAGTTATCCCTTAGCCTGGATAAAGAGCTAGCTCAACCTAGCCGATGCTAAAGGAAATAAATATGCCTGACATCAAACCTGGCAATCTCCCAGACTCAGGTTTTGGCCCAGCACCAGGGAAAATAAATTCCCCAAACAGCAGCCCACTAATGAGAAGACCTGTCACCAGGTCTGAGCGCTCAGGCAGAGAGACCAGTAGCACAAGCAGCAGAGCCAGCCCTTGCAGTGACGGCTGGCCGGAGGAGGAAAGGGCAGGCTCTTGGACCATCCTGGCCATCAGAACAGAGAACCACTTCAGAGCTTTCAGTTTATGAACCTGTTTTCATGAGGAAGGCACAGGGAGATCACCATCTTTTGATGACCAGGAGAAGATAGGCTCTACCTGCAGTGAGCCTACTTGCTCATTGCAATCCACCTACCTGCTCTCAGCTTGCGAATGTGTGAATATTGATATAGTCAATGGGAATCTGAGACTAAAAACCACATAAGCAAATAATCAAGTCCACTGAACAGCTTCAGTAAGGAGTACAAGTACCACCTTCAGTCTGTTCCTTTTAAACTTCAGTAAACACTGCTCTCATTTTTCCAGGTTTGAGCCTTAGCCAGTTCTCTTTCTTGCAGAGGTTCTGGGAAATAAATCAAACTGTTGAAACAGAGTCCATTTGAGTGACCAGGCTGAACCAAATTTATTTTTTCCTTGTGAAGCCACAAGTACATTGAGTAGCTTCAAGCAGCTATGTGCCTGCAGGATTCAAGGCAGGGACCTTCAGGGAGAACAGACAGGTTGCACACAGAGCACATCAGGATCTGTCAGAGAGAAAGGAGAGGCAAAATACAGTTATCTGGAGCTGTAATCACAAGCAACAGATGATATGCATAGTCACATCAAGAGCTGGGAAATAATTTACTAGCAGGGCATGTCGCTTGTTACCTTGGTTGATATATATATATATATATTATATGGTGCTGTTTTAATTTTTTCCCCCCTTCCTTTTAGTTTTGCACAGGAACATCTATTCAGATTGAGTAGGCCTGATCAGATTTCTGCATTGGCAAGGGAGCACAGCTGAAAGCTTAGGACCTAACACATTGCTCCCTTCCAGTCAGAGCTGTGATGTGCTGGTGGTAGGTATAGGGTGCAGAAGCTTGCACAGTCCCTCCCAGACAGAGAGCATCACATCAGAAACCACCAGGGTTTCACTACTTCATTTGATGTAACAACAGCATTGTTTTGATGGGACGAAGTCTGTGCATTATCCTGCCCACTGATGGAGTTCACGTTTGAATCAAGTCAGTGTGAATACGCTGCTTACTTAGTGGACCCTTCAAAACTGTGCTGCCAAACATCTGCAGTCAGGTAAACTTCATCATTTATGTAGTTGGTGCCATGCTGCCACTGTTACCGTGGTTTATTCAGACAGCAATTAATTGAAACCTCACAGTGTAACTGCAACGTTTAAAACATTTCTAAGTATTTAACTTGTTTATATAAGAGCTTTATTCACCCAAAAGTGAGTTTTTCTCATCCTGAAAAAATTAATTCATTAGTACAAGTTTATTCACTTAAGTTAGTGGGGAAATATTTGAAAGGACAAGAAATCCTAAAGTTTTCTGGCAGAGTGCATGGTTACCTGGAAGATCTGCAACATCTGCAAGTTCTTATGAAATCTATTTCTCTACCTCTTTCCATCCCTAACATTTCTCAAACAGAAATTCCTGTCTCTGGTTTTATATGCCTTCCTTGTCCCTGTGCACAAAGACTGGGATAAATGCAGTAAGGTCTTTGCCCCCTTCTTGGAATAGAGCAGGGGATGGGGCATAGCCAGGTTCTTCCCCAGGCCAGAGGGCTCGTGAAGAGTAGGAAGCAGAGAGCAAACTTTGTGAGTGAGAGAAACAAAGGGACAGCCATTGTCCTTCTCTGAAAATGACATTGTGAATTTCTTCCCTCTCTGATTCTTTTACAACCATGCTAATCGAAACAGAGCAAGATCCCCAAACTAATCCTCTCTGGTCTAAGGAGGCTGTTGTGTGAGTCTCCTGCATGGGTTGTGTCTGGTTATTCTTTCCCAGGAGAGGGGAAACTGGAGGAAGCAGCCAGTCCAGAGAAGTTTCCCTAAACATGCTGAGACACGGAAAGGAGGGCTGCAGCTTTTCTTACACTCTGAGCAGAATTTATTGAACTGATACTGGATTATGAGAGTTTGCACCACCGTTTCACACATTAATATCACAGGTAATCCAGAAAGTCTAGTAATGGCGTGCTTAAATTAGTTCCTATTGTAAAATCTAAGTTATATTTCTGGCAAGTGCAAGATGAGCTGTTGAGCACTCCCAATGCATATGAAGTATTTGAAAACATTCCTCCGTAAAAGCAAAAGAAAAAAAAAAAAAAGACTTGGATTAAAATTTATACAACCCACCCATTGAACACTCACTCATTAACTAAACACATCTTTCAATATAACATGGAAAATACACCTTCCCAGTGAGGTGCGTTGTTCACCTGTTGTCCTTTAGAGTATGTTAATAGCCTGCAGTTAAACCATCATATATCTGAAAACAAATTTCTACTACTTTAAAAAATCCGTATTTGAAAATGTGGGTGGCTATTTGCATATGACCAACATGGTTTGCGTTTGAGAGTTTTCTACCATATGCATTTCCCCAAAAAACATTTCCAACAAGTCTTGTGTTCAGCAAGTTGCAGCATCCCAGTTTCTGCCACCTCCAGTTCGTATGCATCTCAGTTTTTTAGATACAGCCAAAATGTTACAGCAGAAGCTATTAAATTAAGGTAGTCGGCCTCTGTGTGCGAGCATATTTTCCCTAGACCTTTTCATGTCTTGTACTGCACAGCGTGCAACTGTGTGGTTTGCTGTGTATCTGCATATTAATGCATCCAGTTGACTTAATGGGCCAGATTTTCAAAGGCTACTCAGCATTTATAACAGCCACTTGCTCTGAGGAAACCTGCAGGACTTCAGCACCAGCTCTTTGGCTTTGTAAGATGCTTGGTATTAGAAGAAGCTGAACAACGTTATGTGTCATTATTGAGAAGTAGTATGGGATCATATACTTAATGAGGTTTTCATGTCCTGCAAAAACAAGGAGACAGCATTAAGTCTGTGCAAACAGCATTGTTCACTGGTATTTCCTGAATTTGGACTGTTAAACTGGATACTATGAAAATTCCCTAAACTTTCTTTTATTAACACAAGCAGTTTAGGGGAAAAAAAAAAAAAAAAAAAAAGAGCTTTGTTTCTCAGAGCCTTACAAGTTTGCAGAGTTTGCATGTTCCATAAACTCAATCCCGTTGTCGAGACAGCCACGCATCCTTCCCTCCTCACTGAGAGAGGGGCGCAGAGAGGAGCTCCATCCTTCCCTGGTGCCCCCAAGCAGGGCTGGGGAGCTGCTCCTGGGGCCTCTCGCTCCAAGCTGTGCTTGCCTGGTCCTCGTCTGGTACGTCTGAGGAGATCCACATGAGGGAGCCCATATGCTGTGTGCACCACCGAAACTGAGAAGGCTGCAGGAGGAGTGTCAGGCTCTCTTGATCCAGTCTGCTTTGCTTGAGCAGCTCGGGAGCAAAAGCGGCAGGGCACAGGCCTCACCTTTGCACCAAAACAGCCAAGACAGGCCGTGCATATACTGTATGATCACAAAAGCCTCCTGGTGCAGCATACTTGTCCACTCTCTTCTGAAACTCTCTGGGCAACATTTTCCAAAGCTGTGACAAGACAGCCACATGAAAGCAGATGTGCAACCTGGCCTCAATTCATCTGCACAGCACACCTTAGTGGCATGCCACAGGCAGAAAGGCATGTGAAGTACCTGGCTTGTTTCTCACGTTGCTGAGAGGTATGCCATTTTCCATGTAAAGAGTATAGCTCCCCGATTGCATTTCAGGAATGTCTTCATAATCCAGTGCTGCTCCAAAGAAACCTGGAGCTTAAACCTCAAGCTTAAAAGCATGACAAACATGAGTCAACTTGCACTATTCCCAATGCTTAACTTCATGAGCAATAGCAAGATCACATTTCTGGGGGTGGAATCACGTGTGTGGATTGTTCAATTTTTTATCTTGTCTGCTTGGTGGCTCTGGCAGTACCATCAGGAATGTGTGTGTCCTATTTGGGGGCCATGGTCTGTTCTACTGGTCTGGAGAAACCACCTTCTAGCCAATGGTTCTCAGCTTAGTTTCTTCCCCATTCAGGATAATGAAATCTGAGAGTGTGATGAAAATATTTGTCACCTGCTAATGACAAGGGAACACCCTGCCTCACTCCCAGTGTGGTTCCACAGCAGCTTCAGCCAGGCCAGCGAGCTGGGCTGGATTGTCACCTGCAAATGCTGCTCTCTCTCCACTGAGCACGTAGGAAGTTGAGGATGAATTGGCTTTAAAGAAGATGCTTCATTTCAATGCTGGAAAATTCCAGGGACCGCTGTACCTTAACTTAGAAGGGTCTATCAGACTGGTACTATAGCCCAGGAATGAAGCCATACAGACTCTGCCTGTGCAAACAGTCTGAAAGACAGAAAAGTTGTGTGCAGAAACTGCTCAGATCCTCATTTCCTACATGGAAATATTACAGTAATGTATGCCCACAGACTAAGGACTTATCTCAATAGATAAATTAGTGCGATTTCAGGTACACAGCAAACACAGAAGGTTTTCTTTAACCTTACAAAATAGCTCTGGATTTTCACAAAAAGAGGCATTTATAATCCACGTGGCAGACATTAAAGGAGAGCAGTGTTAGGGAAGTCTAAGAAGCACTAACAACTAGTCAGAAAAGAGCTGTGTTTTTTTTTTTTCAAAACCCTTTCACCATAATTTTTAAACACTTGTTTGCTTAGGATACAATGCAAAAGACCATTATCTGTGGAGCAGTAAATAAACAGCCTCACCTTCAAGGTGCCGCAAGCTTTCTTTCACTTAGATACCCACAAGTGGGAGCATCACCCTTTGAGACCACAGAAGGACTCCAGTCCGACAGAAGCTGCTGTGAGATTTCATAATTTTTGAGAGAGTTCATTGCTTACATTTCGGGGGAGATATTTATGATAGAGGAGTGCCAGTTAAAGCCAAGAGCAAAACACATGGACTCAATAAAGGTCCAATTACGTGACCTTTGCTGTTTGCCACGCTTTTAACTTGTGTAAGCTATTGATTACACTTTCATGAGATCATAATCAGAAGGTTGTTCTTTGGTAATGGTGTGCTAGAGGAGCTTTATCCTCCACTTCAAAGCTGTCCTGGGAGGCTTAAGAACAAACGGGTGGAAGTTTGAAGCACAGCCAAAATGAATCTGTGTGCATTATCCGTGTTTACCACCATGCAGGAGGAGGCTTAGCCTATTCTTCGGCTGGGAACTTTCTCTCATCACATCAGATGAGCCACCATCTCTAAGGTTTACATTTGTGCTTTTAAAAAAGATTCCGTTTAATTAAATTTAGTTTGCTCAGATCTCCATCATAACTCGTCTAAATACTTGTTAGTGCAATCATTTCCCTAACTGTAGATGATCTATTGAAATTATTTTACATTCTCTGAAAAGAATGTGACTAATTTATTAAATACAAAAAAATCTATCCAGAGCTGGAAACTGCAAACAGTTTGTAATTATGTAAAAATGCATGCCCAGGACCATCCAGCCCAGGTTTACATTTATTTTTCAAGCAGCAAGGGGAAGAAAATTACCTCACACTTTAATCTCAGTATATATAAAGCTGCATAGATGCATTAAAGGTGAAGGTAGCAGAACTGTACAGCATTGTTTTGTTAGGAACCGATGTGATAAGACTTTATTTATATTTTTCCTCTGAGGAGCAGTGATAATTTCCCCCTCTTTTATTAGCCTTAGGAAATTAGCATTTTGAACATCCCTGATCATGAAATCTCCACT
This sequence comes from Cygnus atratus, assembly GCF_013377495.2. Taxonomy (NCBI): domain Eukaryota; kingdom Metazoa; phylum Chordata; class Aves; order Anseriformes; family Anatidae; genus Cygnus; species Cygnus atratus. The sequence goes on along the minus strand of NC_066362.1, from coordinate 36,379,468 downwards.
GGAGACAGCACTGATCTTTTGTTGAATGACAGAAGAATGAATTAGCCCTTGTTGTGCCTGAACAAGAAATAGCTTTTCAGCAGAAAGACTTCTACCAATTCGCTGGATACCACAAACAGTGTGTTTCATCAGATATTTCAAGATAATGTAGACTTGTATATCTTTTATTTTTTAATCTGAACTCTAATTACTAGTTCTTTTGATGTACCACTTGCTTCTCTCCCCTTCCCCAAAGCAGAGAGATCTAATTTTCATGTGAAGGACATAGGAGAAAACAATCTGAAGGGCACTTGTGCACCACGTACACATTCCAGCCTGGTTCATGCTGAAAAATATCATTCCTTGCTCGAGACTTTCTTGATGTAATTAGCTGTGCATATTTATCAAAACCTTAATGATTTTGTCTCCTTTTGGCTTAATTTTTTAGAAAGTAACTCCAGTGAAGCTAGAATAAAATAAGTTGGGGAAAACCTTTTGTTTTCGAATAAAGCAAGATAGAGAAGGAGTAAGAAACTCCAAATGTTTCCTCAACAAATGCTGTCAATTTGCTGTGACTTCATTTTTTAAGAAATCCTGCATGCTGCATGCCTTTATAGCAGTGCTCTTGTACTTACCTGGAGATTGCTGTGGATCTGTTTGTTTGTGTGCTGCTTTCCAAGGTGCCAACCTTGGTGAACATCCCCTCTGCGTTCTGACCCTCTGTCCCTGTTGCTGTTCCTGCACCAAGGGATTGGCTCTGATCTACCCCAAAGCCATATTTTCATTAGCAGACTGGCAATGGGCAGGAGCATGCAATAGGTGTTTCTCTGGCACCGTGTTTCAGGCAGCCTAATTTTGCGTCATGTGAAGATGAGTTTCAAAGTTAACTCTCTGCTCGGGTATTTTTTTTTTTTCCACTGGTGTCCCACTAGAACCTTGCTCTTTCTGCCAAGTCAGTTTCCAGTCTTGGGTAGGTTTCAAATGAGCTCTTCAAATCCTAGAGTGCTTCCAGAGCTCAAGGTCTAATGAGAGAAAATATCTGTTCAAAATGACAAAGTGTTTACCCAGTTTCCCCTGTCATCCAAAGAACAGACAACTACCAGAAACTTAATTGCTAAAGGTAATCTAAATCCATTAATTTGTGTTCTCACCAAGCTGCCTGACAGCAGTTTCTTCATATTACTTAACTTTAAAGAAATTCTTGTCTCATTTCTTGGAGGAAAGGCTAATACGTTCTGCAAAAATTTCTGTCCTTCTCCCCTGCACAAAGCATTCTTGGAACCTTGTGGCATCATTTCTGGAGCTCCTTTTGATAGCAATTGGGAAACATTTCTTTGATTGCTTTCTAAATCATTCCCTTGAAGGATCTGCACTGCCATCCACAATGACGCGACACAGGAAGCATTAAGGACCAGTTAATTATCTTCCATTGACAAAATGAGAGAGTTTTTGTACCATTCTTCTTATAAAATACAAAACCATTACAACCACAAGTTATCATTGTTGAAAGTTACATGTAGGGATTGTTAAAAAGTTATCTTTTTCATCATGCATAGGTTTTCCTCAGTCCTCCACAGTTTTATAACATGAAGAAGGAAGGCTTACGATAGACTCTGCAGAGCCATGTGCATTTCAGCACATCAGTGTGTAACTAAAACTGTAACACACTGCATTTTTCCTTGAGATATTTCGCTCAATTCTAATTTGGGTCCTTCTTTTTTAGAAACACAAAAAACCCCTCTATTTTGCCTTTTGTGTGCATCTCTCATTTTGTTAATCCTACTGCTTCAGTTCATTCCCATACCCGAACAGCTTTCCAGTCCTTTACCCATAATGGAAAACTGGCAGTTGACTGGGATTAAGGTTATCCTGTCTTCTGTGTAGATTGGTTTTCACAGAGAACATTTCTGTGAGGGCTGCACATCACTTTCTCAGCAATGTTAAGTGTGCCTTCCACTTTGGGGCTACCTCGTGAGGCTGCTGGCAGGTATCTTTGAGGTCACTCTGAGGTGCAAAAAATGGTTTCCACATTCTGGGAGGGGATCAATTAGGAGGTAAGGCCAAGCTGCCTTCTCCGGCAGAAAAACAAAACCTTGTAGGCAGACGGTTTATTATCTACTGTCTAAGGAGGGATCATTATGTTGTTCATTACAGCAGTGTCTAGACTGCACTGCAATAACAAAATGTGCTGCAGACATACTCATACTCTGGCCAAACTCCTTCAATAGCCTGGTACATGCAGTACAGCTAAAGCCTTCCCCCTTTGTTGAAATTCTTCTCATTTTGCTTCATGTTTCATCTTGGAACATAGAAGACCTACTTCTCTGACCTAATGCAGTTAATATCTTGGAGAAGCAATGGTCCATGCTGTAAACACCTAACAAGCACATACATTGCCTCACTTTGTGATTTTATTTATGGCATATGCAGCTGAGAGCATCTGCTGTGTATAATCCATGCTAGAATCTTCTAGTGTGTGCATAGCCAGAAATATCCATGGATCTCGGATAAAAAGGAACTTCTTAAATGAGTTTCTTTCTTTAAATGAAGAAAATTGGTGTTAGGGTATATAGAATAGAATGCTCAGCAATGATCTCTTCAAAATAATGAGAAGGAAACATGGTTAATTTCTTACATCTCCTTGTAAAGGTAACACATCTTTTTTTGTTGTTGTTAGAAAGGCTGCAGATTTCATTAGGCTATTGAGCTGTGACACACAGCAGTTTAAGCTACTCTGCTTTGCTTTAAGGTGCTGCCATTACTTCTAATCCTACATCTTTCATGTAAAATGAAGAAAACGTAAAGCACTTTCCTGTGAATGCTTTGATTAAATATGAAACAAAACCAAAGTGGGCACAACATGGCATTTAAGTGATGAGAAAACTATAAAGCAGTAGATCTTGCCCTGAAGAAGGGAGTTCTGCAGGAATTTTAAGCGTAAAACCAAACTGCCGACAGATGTTCACTACCATACTTGTTAGAGGGCTTCGTTATATTTATAACCTTTTAAATTCCTCTGATTTATAGAAAGCGTCCACTTAAAGTCCATAAAAGTTAATCCTGACCATGGAATTATTTGCCTAGAATGAAATTTCCTGCCTTTGCTGAGGGCTTTGCCCCTGTGGGGAAGAGTTGCAGGGTGTCTGTGTGTGGCTACCTGCTGCCTTGTGGCACCAAGTCCCCAGACTGCTCATGCAGGGGCTGCAGGGGACTTTCCCTCAGTTTTTTTAGGGTCCCAGACAAAGTGTTCACACACAGGGAAAGAGTATGCTTCCTCAGGTGCATACTGAAGTCAAGCCAAAACCAAAAATTCTCCCACTCATGTACAGTGTGCAATTGTCAAGGATCAACACTTTATTGCAAACCCCAGTTCCTCCATCACCTCTGATAACACCACTTCTCTAAGATTTAGCTTCAGTACCGAATTTTGCCCACCAAATACCAGACACTGCACAGGCTGGCTTCAAAAACAAAGTCACGAGAATGTTTCCGTACAGGAAAATGGATTATTGATTGTGGTTTTTCCCCATTATCTCTCAAACAATATCTGAAGAAATTCTGTTTGCACTAGCAGGTCACTCACAATGACCACTTACAGTATGAATTGTGGTAGTCACTATACAGTACCCAAATGTCCGGATTTTAATTGCACAGGCCTATCTCCTCAATTAACCATCATGACTGAATTTCATGCTAGACTGAAGCATGGTAAATATTTGCTGAGAATGTGTTGTTTGCTTTTCAGTCATGATGATTAATGCAAGTTAATTGGCAATCAACTCAAATTACACCAGGACAATACTGGAGACTGGATGTGGAGATTGTGTCAAGACAGATTGCTTCCATACTGATAGGATTTATGGCAGCCAAACCTCAGATTGGCAGGCTTGAGGAGTTAAACTACCCTCCTTCAATATGCAGCCTCTCTAGACTGATTTTGTATGGTATTTTTAAGCCAAAATTTAACCAACTCAGTCCAGCACACGTGAATTGCAATTATGCTCTGTAGCACATGGCTTCATAACTTCGAAATCGTACTAGCTGAGTCTACCTGAGGACTTGAATGTCATTTCAAGGAGCTCAGTTGTATGGACCTTTCTTCAGAAATGGTGAGAGCAGGTATCTTTCCCCAGTGCAGAGAGTGGTTTTCCTCCTGAGAAGCCTGTTGCTTGTGCAGCATCTCTTCCCATCTTTTTAACTCCTGCCTCAGGCATTAATTGCTGCTGTGCCTCTATTCTGGTTAAAAGAATTCCTTCCTTGAAAGGCAGTAAAGATTTTAACTCATGGTGCAATTGATCCCCTTTCCCACAGTGAACTTTCTTTTTGTCTTTGTCTTTAAGCAACGTTTTGACTCCAGAAAATGGAATTCCAGTTCCTTTCCTACACATCAGAGCTTTGGCTCACAGGCTGACCTGCTACAGCAGCCCGGCTAGAGTGGAAATATGGGAGTGGAGCTATTTGGTTTAGTTACCAGTTGTTGTTTACTAGAATAGTAAGAACATAATGTTTTAATATCCCAGCCTATTATGACCTGTTTTAGATATAACCAAACATCAAAGCTAACCAATGAGAAACAGACAGTACAGCATTGACTCAGTTGCTGTAGCATTCTATAGATGTGTGGAGACATATAATTATTTTTCTGAACCAAAGTTTTATTTGAAAACAAAAATGTTCACAATCTAAGACTTTATGGCTTGTTTTCATATTTTGGCATGGTATAATGTATTGGAAAAAAAAACTTTAATTAAAAGCAGCCTTTTGAACAGCACCCCAGACTTCAATTTTCATCTCCTGTTTTACTACTTCTGTCCATGTCCCCTCTCCCTCCCACATATGCTCCATGTGTTTAACCCACCCTCAACAACTTTCATGACTTCCTTCCCTACTGTTGCTTTGTGAGTCCTCCTCTGAGGTCTCCATGCCTACACAACACCCCCTGAACACATTGTCTGGGCAGAGTGTAGTTCCTGCACGCTGTTTGGGGTCTCTTTGCTGTCCCCACAGGCCGAGTGGATGTGCTGCCAGGGCTGATTGGGAATTTTATAACAATCTTTCTACTCAGCTTTGGAGAGCTTTGCTGGTGCCACCAAAGGAGCATGGTCTCTCTGACAGGGCTTCTGCTCAAGTTAGCACAGGATCACAGAAGGTCTGAGGATCACCTGAGATGAGATAATCTTGAGATAGAATAGCCTCTCTATATATGTCAGGTGCTCCAATCCCTTAATCATCGTTGTGGCTGTTCACTGGTCTCTCACCAGTAAGTCTGTGTCTTCATGTGCTATAGAAACTGGTTCTTATGAGAGAAGAACAGCCTTCTGGCTAAGGACATTGACTGCCATCTCCTAGATGAACTAGCTGCCATTTACTGGCCCAAAGTTCTCATAACGTTTTGGTTTTAATCTCTCTTTACTTCACAGTCCCAGATAAAAAGCAGGTTTAACATCACTGTATACTATCAATAAATTGCTGTATGAAAATACTTTTCTGACAGCCCATGCTAAGGCTTCAGGTATTTTTCTGAGAGCAGCAGCTAAAACCTTCCATAATCCCATACATGTTTCAGGTAAATGAGAAGCCAGACGTTAGGGAAAAGGTTTGTTTCCACTTGATCTGTGCACCTGCAGCTGTGCTGTAGGAATGCCCAACTCCATTAACATCTGGGGAAGCCTCCAGTGCCTTACTAAGATGCAGACACCTCAGGTGCACACAGTGTGCACATCTACACTGCAGATGCATGACACTAGGCAAGAGGAATCCCACTTTGCAGCAAATACGAAGAAAGACTGAGCAGGTGACTTAACAGAGAGGCCAGGGACCTGTGGAAGGAAGCACCAGGCAGGCTGTCGAGGCTCACCAGTCAGTTCCAGGGGGATTCTGCACAAAAAAAAACAAACAAACAAACAAAAAAAACCCTTTAAGAAGTAGCCCAGTGTTCATCCTTTTTTTCTGTGTTTAGATGAACGGTGTGGGTTGTAAAAAAAAACGTATTCTCTGTTTAACATTAGTTTGCCATATGCATGCTATTTTCCTTGTTGTTATCCAGGTATTGGATTTTACTGTATGGTCACTTGCAATTTCTGTAATGAAAGAAAACTATGCTTAGGTAAAGAAGCAGTTGTAGAAATAATTGAAACAAATCCAGTGAATGACATAATGAAAGCATAGTATTTTTTTGCTGTAGCTTATGTGCTAAATGGTTTGTTTCCATGAATACAATTAAAATACATAATGATTTCTCATGTCTTTTGTCATAGGCTGAGTACTTCTACGAGTTCCTGTCTTTGCGCTCTTTGGATAAAGGCATAATGGCTGATCCAACTATAAATATCCCTCTGCTCGGAACAGTTCCTCATAAAGCATCAGGTTTGTGCTGTTGGTATTATAAATTTTGTTCCTGTAAAAAATATCCCACAGCCAGTGAAGTCTACATGTCTTATTTTGAACTCAAGTTTTGAATTTTATTGCTAAAGAAATGCTTGTCACAGTGCTTGATGCTGAACAGTGCGTGAGTGCCTTGCCTGACTACAGCAGCATATTTTGCCTGAGCCAAGTCACACGAAGCTTTTGTATGTAGATAAACCAGCAGAAATTTGTGCAAAACTTTTGCATAAAATTAATGTATGTGAAACTTTATTATTTAGTGGTGTTGAAAATGGACTTGAGTGAAGGGTGCTGTAATATTCATATCATAATTGCTGCAATTTAATTGATTGCAAGCCCAATAAATTTGCAAATATTGACATTGACTCTAAAAGTAATGAAGAAGTCAGGAAGACGAAGTTCATGTTAAGCATTAAGATTATTTCCATCTCCATATAAAGCAGGTGAGAAATGTGGAGGGCTGTGCACTCAGCATCCTCTAATATAAACTAGTTTCTCCTTTAATTTTTAACTATCTAGAAAGGCTAGATCAAAATGACCCCCATCTGACTGTGTTTAGGAAAACATCTAATCTACAAATGCAGGGAGGCCAGGGATGAGATCTCCCAGTTCCAGCAGAAGGTCTGGTAACCATCACGATGGGAGGTCTGATTAAAACCAAGATGGACTTACCCTGTCTGCGGTGCTGGTAGCTCAGTTCCAGGACTAATACGGGTATGTCCACAGTGCTCCCTTATGCAGACAGTGAGCAGTGCACTGCTGTACTTAGGATATATCAGCTGTGTTGAAGTCCTGTGTGGCATTATACTGCATCTGGTCTTTAACAGCAATTGATAATCGGTACATGCACAGTATTTCAAGCATGTTCAGTATTTAACAATGAGCCACTGGTGTGAAGGCTTTTTTTTATGCTGCTTGCTATCCAGCCTAAGTTAACTAAGTTGACTTAAATAAATAAATGCTATAAAAATATTGAAGCAATTTAAATTAGATTTAAATCACTCAGGTTCCTTAGACTCCTTTGAAAATCCTATCCCCAAATCCCAGGATTGCTACCTGGGTTAGGGTTGTCGAACCTAGACACATGGCACAACATTGATATATGGTATGAGGGATGAGGAAGATGCCTTTCAGTGGGAGTTTAAAGAGCTAAGACTACTCTGCTTAGCCAAAAAAATGATGTTTGGGAGAAGCCTTGATTATAGCACGTAGATATCTGTTCAGTGAGAAAAGGCTGGCTGCTCATTTCACAGGGGAAAACCTATGAAGATCCAGTGGTTCAAACTGGAGTCAGCAAGTTCAAAACCAAGTCAGGCGTTTTTGATGGTGGCAGTGATTAACTCTGAACACGACACCAGTGCCATGCTGGTGCCAAGGTGGCTCCACGTGAGCTGGCATGCCTGGTGCCTTCCCCGGCAGCATCTCTGCTCACCCCACAGTTAGGAATCAGTTAAAATTTTCCTCACTTCTGCAAATTCTCCAGGGGAGGCAGGAGTGTAAATGTGCAAAAGGGGCAATTCTGTGGTGGGACAAAAGCACTGTGAATCACCACAGAGCTCAGTCAGGAGGGCCTTTAATGCATTTTTGTGTGCTGAGGAGTTTGGGCACGTGGAAAGTCAAAAATATGGGCACTTCCAGTCTGGGGAGTGCTGGAGGGTTTCTGACCTGTCCTCTTCAACTTCAGATGCATGACTGGTCCTTGTCCTGGGCATTTAAACCTACAGGCTGACATCATTTGCTGTCAAATCTCCAGGCAGATTGGGGGTTTGCTACTGATGCAATGAAGTCTAGGAATTGCTGTAGTGCCGTCACTAAATTTCTCCTGTGCCTTCCTCCCCACAGCAATTTGTTCAGCTAAGTCACACACATCCTCATACAAGCACAGAATTATTTCCTGCACTTGAGCTATAAGGCAGTTACTACAATGTAAGAAGTTCACTGCATTAAAACTGCTTTTTATCCCCTGTAAGAGTTTTTTTTCTTACCACACGGTTACGTGCTTTTTGTAATGATCTTTTAAAAGATCAGTGTAAAGGCACTTCAGCAATGAAATTGCTTTATAATGAAAACTGCAACAGACTTTTTAGTCCATAGGACTTACCAGAAGCAGAATGTGTTTCAGCAATAATTATTCCAAGGTATTATACCAAGGCAGAAAATAACAAAAATTGTCTGATTATTACATGCAATGTTTTTATAACAAGCAATTTAAAACAAACCAAATGTAAGGCTGTTAGCTCTACATTTTGTTCTGAAACCTCAGGCCAGCTTCAGAAGAAATGAATAAACAATTTCTATTAGCTGGATCTAATTTTTAAATGAGCTAGAAACAGCCAATTTTGAAGAAATGACACAATCATTTCATCTGAAGATTATTTGAGCTCACTTGTGACCATCACAGTGGAGCATTCCGGAGCTCTGAGGTATCAGGCTTGCTTCCTCATTAAAATACTCCAGATTTACTGGCCTTAATTATTTCCTTGGACTCTTTGTAGTTTAAAAGTGTTTGAATACTTTTCCTGGAAAGGCAATCTCCAAATATTGCTACACTTAACAAGTTCTGTCATAGTGATGTTCCTCTATTCATTTTAAATACTTGCACCCACAATCGTATTTATTAAGTGCACTGTCTTGCCAGCATATTATGGAGAAAGTTTTGATTAAATAAATATTTTATTTAAATATTAATTGCAAGATCCATAACAGCAAAACATACCTAAAGCAACATTAAAAAAAAAAAAAAAAAAAAAGCATGAGATCTTTTTGGAGAAGTTATGTGACAGCCCGTAAAAGTGAGGCTCAGAAGTGATCAAGGCAGCTTAGAAAATTAAATATAGGCTTCTGGCTTATTTTGGTGGCTTTGAAAATAGTATCCTTAGATACCTCCATGAGTAACTGCCCTGTCTGCAGGCAGAAGTAGGTTTGCCTTAAGATCACTGTCTCTGCTGCAGACTATTGGGGTTGTGTCAGTAAAGCATCCCAGGCTGGCCTCCCGTGCTGAAGTTGTTCCAGCCCTGCAGGTGTCTGTGCACAAGGTGACTCTAAAGCTTATCTGTAAATACTTATTATCTCTAGTATTTCAATGTATGCTTTTGTAGTTATGCATGTAAATATGAATACTGTTGTTATTGTTCTCCTTTAAGTTGTCCAGGTTGGATTTCCTTGCCTCGGCAAGCAAGATGGGGTGGCTGCATTTGAAGTCAATGTGATCATAATGAACTCAGAAGGCAATACCATTCTCCAGACCCCTCAGAACGCCATCTTCTTTAAGACCTGTCAGCAAGGTAACGCTAATGAGGACATGACAAGAACTGTTAGACCAGGACACCTAACTTTCTTTTCTTTCATTCAGGATAATAATCATTCAGGATAACAATGTGGTCACGCAATGTGTAGCAGAAGCTATGAATTCCAGGCTGTTCTGGCTCTATCTGTAGGTTTGCAGCTCATTTGCATTTGCTGTTCATTTACTATGTGTTTACTAAGCTTCTTTTTACTGTGAACTACAACTCCCTTAGCAGACTGGGTTGGAGGCATTTCTCCTCCTGTTCACAGCTCATCATTTCAAGGATGTTGATAGAAATGGATCATACGAGAAGCAAATGTGAGTAAATGATTTGAAGCGTTTGGAGGAGAGTCAGTACTACGGAAAAAAAGCTGAGGCTCACATTTTCAGAAATGACACATAATTTTGAGGACTTAACTTCTGGGATCTGTAGTGGGGACACTGTTTTCAGTTAACACTGTTTGGTGTCATAGTTCAACATTTCTTTAAATCTGAACTTGCACATCCCAATTGAATCAAAAAAGCAAAAATCAGAGAACTTTTGCAAAAGTTGGCTTACCTTCCTCTGGAGCTCAAGATGGCAACATCTTGTTTTGGGATACAACATTGTTCACCAGCCTCATCAGCAGATTGTGTTGCTGGTCTGATATTTACAAAGTTTATGAGATATTTGAGCCAATAAGAAAATTTACTCTTCTTTTATTAACACTTTACTATGTGTGTTGTTGATTTGATTTTTGTAGAATTGTTTGCATAATAAAGCATCACTCAGGGAAGGCGATGGAAGCTGGTCCTCAATATTTGCAGTCACCAAGCAAGAAACACACACAGGATGCATCGATAGAGGAAGGGCACCATGAAGCTAGTGCAGTGTTTACTTGGAAAGCAGGAAACATGTTTAATTAGCCAATCTATGAACTATAGACAGTATGTAATAAGACTTTCTGGATTCATTTGATACATCATGAACAGCTGTAATTATCACTTTGAACTGAGGCTGTGGAAATTGAAAAAATCCATATCTAAGATCAGGCAGCTATCCCTTGCCGTGTGCAATTGTATCAAATTAACCCGTGGCAGGGCTGATGTACAAACAGTGATATTTTTATTCTTCTCCTATTAAATCTCCATTCCCAGTCCTGCACTTTCTTTCCTGAGCTCTTTTCTCTGAGCTAATTGGCTGGAGTGTGGCTTCAAAGAGCAAGCAGCAGGAGCAGGAGCTGTTTATTCTTTGAAAGCTTGCTGCACCTGAATTGCCAGGCTGCTGTCTCCTTTGAAGCCTTGCTGCTGCCAATTAGCCCAGGGAAAGCAGGGGAGGGGGAGAAGAAGTGGGGAGAGGAACAGGAAGGAAAATGGGGGCTGAATGGAAGTAAAATCAATCAGACCTTGTGCACAAAGTTGTTCCCGATGTAAACACAGCACAGAACATTTCATGCCTTTTCATCGTCAGCTCAGTCCAAAGATACTGAACTTAATAAACTTGGGAAATAGTGTTGGGGTAATCTAATAGAGACAGCAGTTGCAGGTCTGCATTGTGGCTTGTCCTGGAAAGGCTCCAAACTCAGTGTCTTAGCAGCATTCATCTGAGCTATGGTTTCCGTGCTTTAGTTATTTTTATTATTATTACTATTCTGATACCAAAAATATATATATATATTTCAAAATTTAGGAGTATTGCATCATAAAACTCAGGAAAGCTGAGGACAAGCACTGACCCTGGGCCAGCTGAGAGGCACAAGGATGGTTTTACAAGCTGTAGAGGTGGGCAGAGGAGGAGACATCTCACCCCAGCTCGTATTGGGGTAACTCCCATTGCTGCCCTCTGTCCAATGAGGTGGACACCGCAGCAGTTTGGGACAGATACTGAGAAGGACGAGGATGTTCCTACCGGTTTGTATTAGTGTAAGGGTGAGTTTCCTCCCTCTGAAAGCTGCCATTTGTGGTGAGGAGCTCAGATTCCTTCTGCCTGGGCCCCAAGTCACTGTTTCCAGTCTTTCGTGGCCAGCCAGAGGGGCCCCCACCAGAGGAAGTGAGCAGAGCGAGGCAGCAATTTTGTGGGAGAGGAGAGGCTTTGTTGTGGCTGAGAGGTGACCGCACAAAAAATTGTGTTTTCCTATTTTTCTGTTTGAAATGGTATGTATTTAAGCATGCATTTTCTGTAATGAATAGCAGCTCTGCATTTGGTACAAAGAGAGAAACATTTTCAGAAAGAGTCCTAGCATATACTGTTAGAACAAATACGATTACAAAGCCTTTACTATTATTAATACCACTGCAAACAGATTTACTTTTAAAGTAACAGTTTTTTTCCCCACGTATCTATGGACTTAGATGGAATGGTATTTTAAAATTACCCCTTTTATCCTCTCTTCTTCCTGTTTGTTTGACAGTTGCACATAGCATCCAGCCACCTGACTGATACATCAGATGTTCTTACCTTCTGTTTAGTCTCGGGGTTACCCTTCATATTCCAGTGAAGAGAGCGATATTACCTGAGTGTGGCAGAAAGTAATACTGCTCATAGCCATAGCTGGTGGATATGTCACCTGATAAATATTAGAAGGAGGCAGAACAATGCAAATTTATTTCAGTCCAGGGTTATGTTTTCCTTTGTGTTAAATAAGAGTTACGGTTTGAAGAATCTTTCTGGTCTGCAAGTGCACGTTGCTGGCTCATGTTGAGTTTCTCATCAACCAGCACCCCCAGGCCCTTCTCCTCTGGGCTGCCCTCAATCCATTCCCCACCCAGCCTGTATCTGTGCTTGGGATTGCCCTGGCCCAGATGCAGGGCCTTACACTTGGCCTTGTTGAACCTCATGAGGTTCGCCCAGGCCCACCTCTCAGGCCTGCCCAGGTCCCTCTGGATGGCATCCCTTCCCTCCAGCACGTCGACCACACCACACAGCTTGGTGTCATCGGCAAATTTGCTGAGGGTGCACTCGATCCCACTCTCCATGTCACTGGCAAAGATGTTAAACAGTTAATCATGATGTTGGCAGGTGTCACCAGCTACATATGTGTACAGCACTGCTAGACCAAAAGATAAAAAAGGCATGTGCCAAAATTACAGCCAACTGCTGTCTAATGGATGATCTTGGAGTTTGGATTGAATACATTGCAGTTGAATACGTTGCAGTTGCTGTCTGAGTGTCAGTCTACCCTACCTCAGACTTTTTTGAACCTAGGCATTCTAGGCATTCATTCTGAACCTAGGCATTCGTAGTGTCATGCAGTATAGCATCCACAGGAGAAGGTCATGCCTACTCTGCTAAAACTGCCTCGTGGCCCTGGTTCCACTGATCACAAGTGATGTGCATTTTCTAATGGCAGTAGGCAGCCTCTCCTGCCTTCCTTCTTGTCTGTGGGAGATCTGGGAAGGCATTTTTGAGGAATTGCTTTTCTGCCTGGCAGTTGTGTTTTTGTGGGGTTCCACTGGGTTCATTTTGCCTCTTGTTTGATGGACTCCAGTGTTTTCAGGATGGTGATGATACCCAGATGTATTTCTCTTCCTTGTGTAATCCAGCCAGTGTTGCTAAACGCTTTAACCAGTGTTTGATCAATAGTTGAGATGTGAATAAGAGTTGGATGATGATACAGGATCACTGTGCAGGAATGCTTTCATCTTCCATTCTGGCCTTCTTTCATCTAGCCTTGAAGCTGACTCTTTCATTTGAAGACAGATTTCATCACTTTGCCACCTTAGGAGCAACAGATGTAGCAATTAATGCAATGCAAGTTGCAGTGCAGTCAACTTCAGGCTGCAGAATTTGAGACCAGCCCCGCATGCTAAGGGAGATCTGACCAGTAATGCAGGTCCTGCAGCAGCTGCCTGCTTCTTTCCACGTGGAGAAAATGGGGCTGGGTTCTGCAGAGCACCCACATCGCTCATTCACTTGCAGAACAGCAGAGCAATGTGCATGATCCGCCAACGAGCACATCGTGCATTTGTCTGCACACGTGATCAAACCTGCATTTGTAGATGAACACAAAGGGAAACAATTTCTCTTGAGGAAAGGTGAATCTCCACTTTGGCCAGCGTTTGCCTGTCTGTCAGCAAATATTTTTATTGTTATATCAAAGGTGTATATTGGTACTAGGGAAAGTTGAGTGACAGCCGAAGTGTGAAATATCCAACTAAGATTGTCGTTATATTTTATGAAGCGGAGTGTCCAGGAGGATGCAGAAATGGAGGGTTTTGCAACGAGAGACATGTCTGTGAATGTCCAGATGGATTTTATGGGCCTCACTGCGAGAAAGGTAACTTAAAAAAATCTTCTCAACTCTCTTCTTTACAATAATCTCAACAAAACTACAGCTAGTGCATTGTAGCCACTCCTAAAAATATGAATGGCCTATTCTGAAGATTTCATATATTTTGAGTCCACATATCTAAGTGAATTACTGTTATGAACCATGTTCTAATGGAAACATTAACTGCTCAGGAAAAAAAGAAAATGTTTTCTTGCTACGGGATTGTTTTTAACAAAAGCTGACACAATTGTTAAGGGGTCCTTAATCACAGAGAATCCATTTGGCAAAAGGATTAAATAAAATTCTTCTGCTAATAAGGACTAGCTGGAAAACAAAGCACGGGACTTTTGTTCTGCATTGGTTTATTTGGAGATAAGATCTAACTTGGAGGCAGACCGACAATGAAGTTAGGGAGATGAAGGAAAGAGTCTCCTTTTCCCATCTATTAGTGACTAATAACCCCAAGTAATATTTCCAAGAGTGAGGGGCCAGGACATTTGTGTGACTTGGTGAGGAAAGTAGCTCTTCTTTCTGTTTCTTCTTTCCTCCTCTGCCAGTGGGAGACCCTCACCAGGGTGGCCTGAGATGGAGCAACCCCCCCTGTGGGCATCCTACTTCAATGTCGTTCTCCGCTCAGCTCCCAGATGCTCTGGCTGCATCCGAAATATTAAATACAAAGGGTCAGGGACTGTTCTCTGGCCTGGAGGCCAACTGGCATGACACAGTTTGCATTTGTGTGTTTAATAAACTCTCCTAGCTTCCAAAGCAAAAACCTCCAAACTCCTGGCTGGGAGGAACCCGTGGCTGCTGCTCGCCCCAGGGCTGTGCCCGGGCAGCCAGGGACAAAGCCATGCCAGGAACAGCACCAACAATTTCACAAGATGGATGATCCTGTGCCCCCACTTGGCCCCACGTCCAGGCACTTTTGAACTCTCTCATATGGATGCAGCCTCGCGGCATGTACCAATTGTGGGCAACCACGAAATGAAACATTGCTCCCTGACATGCCTCCCTGGAAGAGCCTCGTGGGGTGGCCACGACTGCAGAGGAGTCTTGGGAGAGTGCAGGGGCTCTGGAAGAAGTTCAGGGGGAGCATGCAGGACAGTCTGGCCAACAAACCAGGCCATGCTAGAGGCTCCCCTCCCCTAAATTAGGTAGCAGTGCTTATGCACAGGTATGGAGTGGCAGGAGGGAGGGTTTCCAGGATCCTGCCTGGGAACCCCACTGAATTGCTAACACCTCTGAGCATATCCCCTAGAGAAACAGTCCTGTCTGCAGTCACGCCAGTGATGATTCTCCTTTTCTTCCTGCTCCTCAGTGCTCTGTGCTCCTCGCTGCATGAATGGCGGGCTCTGCATCACCCCCGGCTTGTGCATCTGCCCCCCCGGCTTCTACGGCATCAACTGTGACAAAGGTAACTGCAGCCAAACCCCTGGGTGCCACCTTCTGCGGCCACTCGTTCCTCCCCGTGCTAATTTCCTTCTAGGAGTGCCTTTTGGAAAGGCAAGCAAGTGGTGAAGTAAGTTTTACAGGACATAGTTTTGTGATTCTTCCCGAGGCTGGGAGCTGCAGGAAGTACGCAGGGGCACACAATGCTTTTGCAGCTACATGTGCAGGCATCCGTACCCGCCAACTGAGTGAAGGGTAATTTAGGTAATCTCTTTAGCTGACCAACTGAAAGCCATGGGACCTACCACAAAATTCACTTAGGAAAATAAGTGATCTGTATTTGAACTTTGGTTTCCTGGAGTAGAATTAGTTTTACTAATTAGTTAGTACATTAATTTGCTGCATCTAGACACAAAAAAATAATAAACAGTCTATTCATTTTTTGTTGTTGTTGTTGCACTGTGGCTCAGGGATACAAAGGAGCAATCAGTTGTTCAGAGCAGTAATTTGGAACACTGCAAGCGACCACATAGAGAAAACCAAGTGGTTTGCTGCAGAAATACCACTGACCTGCTCATGGCGGAGAAGATTGCAGAACACCACAATGCTTTTGTTGTTGCACAACTACATGAAGTAGAGAGCAAATGCAAAAGGCCCTAGTGGTCTTTCCAGCAAAATAATGGGAACATTTCTAGGCCTTGAGGAATGCTTGTACAAACTGCTGGAGTCAAAATCCTTCTGACTTCTATGTAGTTCTTTATGAGACCTTTACTGTATTTTGAAAATGTTTCGAAAGTGCACTGCAATGAAATGCTCCCAATGTCTTGAAGGAAGTTTAACTGCGAGATTAATGTGAATCCCAGACGTTTGATGAAAAGTCACATCCAACACAATGTAAGTAATTTAGCAAATGAGAGGGACAGCATTTGTATCTATGTCACCACACAGCAAAAACTTATAAAGGTTTCTTTCTAGCTAAACCTCAAATCTCCCAGGGCATTAATTAAGAGCTGTGGTGAAGTGTCTTCTTGGGGAAGTAACTTCCAGTCCTAGATTGTGCTCTTTATACCACACATGGCCAGTTTCAATAGTGATAATGACTTGATCCTTCAGTGAGCTCCACACGTGAGGATTGATGAAGATGTAACACAACCTGTCCTTGGGAATCTCATTGCTGTATTGTTCATTTGTTTGTCTCTTTCTATGGACTTGTGTGTGTCCGTGTAAAATATTATGTAGAAAAAATTCAACTTCAGTCTTTCTTTGTAAACCAGGTGAAAAGGTTTTAATGCAACTTTTTGAAACCTACTCAATGTTTATTTAGGGTGAGCAGCAGAAAAGATTAAAGGCAAGTCAGACTGAGTTCACATTAGTGATTTAGTTCATTCCTGTTTTATTTGTTTCAGCAAACTGTACAACAACCTGTTTCAACGGAGGAACGTGCTTCTATCTGGGAAAATGCATTTGTCCTTCAGGATTTGAAGGAGACCAATGTGAAATTAGTGAGTAGCATCTCCGTGTGCTTGATTTCCCTTACATCAACTTATTCTGTGTCATCAGTGTCTAAATCACTGAGCGTGACCTGCCTCTGCTGGTTGGGACCCCCAGAGAGCCAGGTGCCTCCAAGTGAGATCCTTACAAATAAGTTTGACTCGCTGCTAGGCTGCCTCACCCCCTACCTTGTTCTGGTTTCACTAGTAACTGGGCTTGGTAACTACCTTGAAGGCATAGGTATGCAAGCACTACACTGTGGCAGACTGATGCACCGCTGCTCCAAGTCCATGCGGGGCAGCTGTTTTCAAAAGTTGCAGCAATTCGCACTTCTGCACAGCAGATTAGGTTTAGGCCCATGCCTCTAAAAGGGCTGCTATAAACTGGGAGTGGATGGGTTTGTGGTAAAGGGAGGACTGAACCGTAAGAGCTGAGAGCTTTCACTTAATGTATTAAGTTGCATTCACATGGCAACTTGAAAATCTGCATCACAAACATCAAAAGACTTGATATTTTCAGAAGTTTAGCATCAAAGCAATTGAAAATATTTTAGCTCATGGCTGATCTAAGTGTGCTGTGTAAAGCTGGGGGTGGAGATGTGGCCAGGCTGAAACAGACCTGGGAGGTCAGCTGTCAGTCATTTGATCTTGCTAAAAGAAGAGTTTTCTCACAGCTCTGTTAAATTGGATTAATCCTATAGTTCCCCACACTTGAATGGAGTATGAGCATTTGGGTTTTGGGAACATACACCCACATTGTTCATTCTGGGCTTAAAGCTTCTACCAGGACACTGTGTGTGGAGCCTCCCTACCTTTCTGTTGTATATAATCCCACTGACTTTCAAAGAGTCATCAGAGGAGCACAGAGAGCAGCATTTGACCTGGGATGTGTACGAGGTAATTCCTTCGTATGCATCAGTAGAGACAGGCTCTCTCACAGTGACGAAGTGCCTAGCAGCACAGACTTGGAAACACATGGGAATAAACTCTAACATGCTGTCAGCCATTACAGGACAATACATTAATTACTGTGCAAAGGAAGGACACAGATACCTTAGGACCAACATTCTGCACAGTATTTAAGTGTAGATAAAAGGTAGATGTATGCAAATGTTTCACCATATTTCTACGCATTGCAAGGCATTTTGCAACTCATTCTTACCTAATCAAAATCTGAGCCAAACAGAAGCAGTAAAGCTGTATTGTTACAAAATTATTAATGAAGATGGCCCTTTGACATAAATTCAGAGCAGGTGTCACCAAGAACAACAGAGTGAGTTTCTACTGAATTTACCTTTGTTTATATCAAGTTCAAGTTTGACACTGACAGAATGTCATTTCTTCCTTCTTTCCCCAGAAAGTCAACTGTGTTGATACTTCTCAGATAAGGAGTAAGGCTTGGTTCAAAGTTCAAGGAGTAGGTTATATTATGCCAGTGTTGTTGGTTATTGGGGTTGGCCAGGATTCTTAGAACTGATATTGCAGAGTATATAATGAAGGGCACTCCATTTAAGTGGTCTGTCCCAGGGGTTCTAAAGCTCATCATTGCCTACTGCTGCTTGGAACAGGTGCAATTGACTTTGGCTTCCTGCAAAGGCTTACCTGTGCAAATTCAATTAAATTAATTAAAATACAAGCAGTAAACTAGTTCCTGTACAAAAGAAAGAAAAATGTTCAGGCTCAGAGGATGCTCAGAGCTAAACTGGAACTCTTTTGATGAGAGCAAGTAAAGCACTGCACTTGCCTTGGCTTTTGTAAAGCTGGACAGCAATTGTTTGTATGTGATGGATGGCTGCTACCACCTCTGGGCACTGCCCCAGCACCAGCACAACAGTGGAGGACTGCAAGAAATGCTAGATGAGGCTTAAAAACATCAGAGGGGAAACACAACTCTTTCTGTTTTCTTAGATCCAGGGCCAGCTACATTCAGTCATGGGGGTCTTGAAATAACAAGGGGAGAAAACTTTTCAACAGGCAGAAAGCCACCTTCAGAAAACTGAGAAGTTTTTTCTTCTTTTTTTTTTTCCTTTTTTTTTTCTTCTTCCCAGTGTTGTTTAAAGATTTTGAGTGCTTTTCTGATAGTTGAATCACTCTCCAGGAGTCTTGGGAAATTTACTGGGCCCAGCCTACCATACTAGCAAGCATTCACAGTCTTCTAGACTTTTTCTCTAGCTATAGCTGTGCATTGTCTCTAATTAGTGTTGCAGTTTGAGAAAGGAAAGTTTTATTTTGTTTTGGATTCCTCCTCCATTTGTCACCAACTGTTTTGTTGCTTTTCATTTCTCAGTTAATAGCAGAGAGTTTCCTCCATTCTGTGAAAATATTTTATTCTGAATTTAACTGAGCTGTGCTGAGTCAAATGCTTCCCTAATGCATCCCTGTGGAAGACTGTGCCTTGACCCACGTTCTCCAGATTTACTTCAAGAACTAGGAAAATTCCTGGATTTCCTTAGCATTGCTCCTTTCAGTCATTACTCCAGATCCAATTGCCTACAAAGCAGAAGGCCCACAGGTTCCCTCTCCAGAAGTTTCTGCAAGGAAATTGGGCTTTTGCAGAAACTCTCCTTAGCACTGTTTGTTCCTCTGACTGGTTATAAACTTGTTTTGGGGCTATTAAAAAAATTATGCACATCAGGAACAAATGTTTCTTTTATACTGACAATGCACACATGCATCACAGAAGTCTGGTGGGGTTGAGAGCCCAGCAGGCACTCCTTGGGGTGTTTAGTTCCCAAGGGGGCAGTCTGTGATCATGAGATGAGTGCATTTCCTGAAGTTTTCAGCACAGCATACCAGCAGTGGAAAGAAGGCGTGCTGGTGCTCAGATTATCATGCGCAAGTCTCTGTCACTATCCTAAGAAAAAGGAAAAAGGAAAAGAGGGAAGAGAAGAGAAAGGGAAGGAGGGAGAGGGGAAAGGAGGGGAGGGAAGGAGAAGGGAAGTGATGGGAAAGGGAGGGGAGGAGAAGGAAGAAGAGGGGAAGGGAAGGGAAGGGAAGGGAAGGGAAGGGAAGGGAAGGGAAGGGAAGGGAAGGGAAGGGAAGGGAAGGGAAGGGAAGGGAAGGGAAGGGAAGGGAAGGGAAGGGAAGGGAAGGGAAGGGAAGGGAAGGGAAGGGAAGGGAAGGGAAGGGAAGGGAAGGGAAGGGAAGGGAAGGGAAGGGAAGGGAAGGGAAGGGAAGGGAAGGGAAGGGAAGGGAAGGGAAGGGAAGGGAAGGGAGTTTGCTGCCCCAGGTTCCAGCTTTTGTTTGCTCACAAACTCAGGTAAATATTAGTGCTAAATCTTAGAGATTTAATTAGGTAAATAATACAGACAAATTCTAACAAGGGACTGAAAACCTGGTGATCAAGGACTTCATGTTAAGTGTGAGGAAGGCCCTTGGAGGCTTCTTGGCATGAATCAGGCCCAGCAGAACTTGCATGTGGCTCTGCTCCATCAGCATGGATCTCTTCCATCCTGGGTGAGTCAGGGCCAAGCAAACCGTCATACATAGACCCAGCTTCTTCCTTTGCAATGTATGAATGTGAGGGAAAGTAATTTCCGGACCAAAAACCTTGAAAAATGTCTGCCAATCCTAATTACTGTCATCAAAGATGATCTGTTCTTTGCAAACAGGAAAGAAGGGCACGTTTTTGTAATGAGCCTTTAGTTTCTGAGCTGTGGCATGGAACATTCCTCACGGCACCACCCACAGTATCGTGGTCCTCCACAGTCTCTTGTCACAAGCTGCCAGGCCCAGATGATATACTTATTTTCTGCAAGTGGCTGCCATACCTGACAGTTTCTGAGCTTCACATTGCTTAAAATCTCTCTCCTACACAGCCAGAGTTTCTTCTGGATTCCACACTTTGCAACTACCAAGGGGAACCTCCTCACCCATGGAGGGTGATGAGAGCAGGAGGTGACACTGACCAGTGGCATGGGGATACAGCAGAGTCCAAGTGGTTCAAGTCTGGGTGAACACTGCTTGGACACATGGACTTTGGCCATGCACCCTTTTTGTCCTATTTTCAAAGCAGAAGAATGCATGTAAATGGGGAGCAAAGACTTGCAGAGGAGTCCTCCTGCCGGATCTGCAGTGTAAGATCACACACCAGAGCCTGATGAGTTTTTTGGGTACAAGGGAGGCCTCTCAGACAGCCATCAGGAGTACAGGGGGACTCTTCTGGGGGGTAAGTCCCTTGTTTTCGTGTTTTCAATTTCTAGGTAAATGCCATCAGCCCTGTCGAAATGGAGGTAAATGTACTGGTAAGAATAAATGCAAGTGCTCCAAAGGCTACCAAGGAGACCTCTGTTCAAAGCGTAAGTACCACAGCACTCGGTCAGTCCTTGTTGGAGTATCGAGCTCACACAGGACCTCTTCCATGATAGCAGCACTAGCTGCTTGTTGTCAAAGTATTTCAGGTTAATTGACTTCCTGGACATACAGCGTACACCAGGCTTCGGGGAATTATGAAACCAGACACGTTTTTACAAAAGCCCCCGCAGCAGTCTGGTCTGCATTCTGGGCTCCTATAAACCAGCAACGTGTCAGTGTAGCAATAACAGATGTTCCTAGAGAAACGCTTAATGAAACGCGGGTATGTTGCAACATTAAAACCTGACAGGAGCACTCTGCTGGCCGCCTGTGAGCATGGTGCTGGGCCAGTGTCCTGTCCCACCCATGATGGCAAGGGCCTGCTGGGCCTCTGGGCTTGCTTCTCCCTGCCAGTGTCCAGGCTGGAGCTGCTGCTGCCATGGCGGGGTGAGCTGCCCCCATGCCTTCTCTGTGGGGACCCCCGCCGATGCCAAGGCCTGCAGCATGTTGTTGGGAGCACGGGGGAACCATGTCGCCAATTCCAACATGTGCCCACTCTGTTACAGCTGTCTGCGAGCCCGGCTGTGGGCTGTATGGGACCTGCATTGAACCCAACAAGTGCCAGTGCAAGGAAGGCTGGCATGGGAGGCACTGCAATAAAAGTAAGTGACAACCAGCCCCCCGAGTCCATGCAGGGGCTGCTTATAGATGCCACACAAAAATGGCGGCTTCCAGAGCCTTTCCACCATCATCAATAACACCACCCTCCCCTTTTCTCTTCATCTTTAATCCCAACAATAAAACAGAGATTTTCAATTCTCCATAATGCTAACTACTTTAAAAAAACACACTCAGAACAGTTTAAAATTGTTTTACAAAGCTGGCCCTTCCTTTCTTTCTGTATCAGAAGGTCTCGAGCCTGGTGTCAGCCAGGCCTCTGCGTGACCTCCTGTGTCTTCCACCTGTGGTGCAGGGTGGGTTGGAAGTCCCTCAGTACTCCCCAGTAAAGCCAGATGGCTTTAAAGCATCAGACAGGCATTTTTATGCATACAGCTCCGTCAGGTCTTAAAGCCCATTTAAACTTACAAAAAAATTAAGTGTTCTTTAGAAACCCGGGGGAAAATTTTTAGGCTTTTGCAAAAACTATGCTTACCATCTTTCATGTTTTCTTCTACTCTTCCCCATTCGTGCTCCACAGACTCTGAAATATATTGTCTCAAAGCAAGGTTGAAGTCCTTAAAATCAATTTCTGTTGTGCTTATTTGATATCTAATGGGGCAACTGATCATTTCACTGGATTTAAGACAGCACTATAAAATTATTTGAAATATAGTTGGATATATCCAGTAACAAACTCAGACTTAATTTTATATTTGATATGCAATAGGGCTTTATAAGCAAATCTTCAAGAGACATTCCGTACATTTTCCGATGAGGGATTAACATTTATCTTAAGCACTGTTGGCAAACTATTCACATTTAATGTATTCAGTAGTAATGATAAAAAACTTTGCAATATTTTGCAGCTATAAAATGCACCATCTAGGCGTAAGAAATGTAAATCTTACATGGCAGCACCAACAGAATGATCTTTTTTATTAAACGCTGTTGATGCCTGTGATGTGTATCTTGTTAAAATGTATCAGAATATATGTAGTTGTTTCAGTAAAATTGAGTATTAGCTAACTGAAATGAATTATGCCATGAAAATTACATTTGGGGAGTCTGTTTTTCTGCTGTTAGCTAGTAGGCCTGTATTTAATTATTTATGTCATTCTCTGAAGGAGGAATACCATCAGTATAAGTTATGGTTAGAAAAAAGGTTACATGGAAATCAATACAGACTTCAATTCATAAGTTCAATATACACTTTTTCTTCCTGTAATACTATTGTTAAAAAGAACTGAGATAGCAAGTGAAAAAATTATGTACTAGGAATGAACAGTACCAAAGAAGTAATTGTCTGCAAACCAAAAACAAAATACAGAGCTCCACTGCACTATTAGGAAGATTCAGTAGTTGCACATTATTGCTAGCTCTGAGGTTTTAAAACCTTCATTACGTGGAGTTTGGGCACAGACCTGCGTTTAGCACTGCAAAACTCTCTGTATTCAGCAAAGACACTGAAAATAGACCATCAGGGTAAAATTTACCTCCATTTTAAGTACCTATGTAAGGCTTAAAGGGCACATTCAATTCTCTGTGGGATGGCAGTTCACATGGGGATTAACATCACAGTTTAGAAGGACCATCTTAAAAAGTTCATGTTTATATCAAATGAATGGCTGCTCAGTGAAGCTATTTTCTTAAAGAGAAATGGTTAAGAAAACTGAACCTGGGACTCAGGTTTTCATAGTCATTTATACAAACTTTACGGAGTGAGATGAGTAAATAACACTATGA
Source organism: Cygnus atratus (assembly GCF_013377495.2). NCBI lineage: Eukaryota > Metazoa > Chordata > Aves > Anseriformes > Anatidae > Cygnus > Cygnus atratus. The sequence goes on along the minus strand of NC_066362.1, from coordinate 36,355,994 downwards.
ATAATGACAACAGGATACTTTGAATTCCATATTTATTGTTTGTTTTTACTTTCAACATAAACCAGCTCTGCTAAGCCTGTTTCAGACTACTTTCTTCCCCCTAGGTGCTTACTGTTGCTGCTGTTCTTTCTTTTTGTGTCCTGCTATAAGACAAAGCAAAGCTCACGTGCCTAATGCAGGTTGAACCCAGAGGGATGCTCAAGGTGACCCATAGTGCTTGCTGGGGCTCATGGCTGATGTACACACTGCTGCGGTCTGTGCAGGTGTGAACCTGTGGCCGGCTGACAGCCTGAGAGGGCTGATGGTCCTGGTCTTTTGGGGTTAAGCCTGCCCGACAACACCCTGTGCTTTCCAGGGCCAGGGAGAGGATGGGGAAGGGACCGCATGGGTGTGAGATGCAACAGGAGTTGTTCTTCAAGCAGGGGGACCATTTCCACTTCAAATATTAGCAGCGTATCATGAGGCTGCCTCTGTGGTTTCTTTTCTTTTGAGCTGGGTAATTTTCCAGGGTACGGAGCCAGCGGTCTGAGCGCCCTGAGGCCGGCCGGCACCAAGCAGAGGCAGCACACGCCTTCACCCAAAAAGGCAGAGGAGAGGCACGCTCCACCCGAATCCAATTATATCTGGTGAACTCCAACATCTGAAATGGTTCGTGTTACACAAAGTTCATAGCCTTCATTAACCTTTCATGGATGGGATGTTAAAACGCTGTTCACTACAGTTAAGATTACTGGCTGGAATTTTATTAACTTCATTATAAACCACTGAGCTGATATTTACTGCTCTTTTTAAGTTTTATAAATACTTCTATAGCATGATTATATAGGCTTCTTCTTTCAGTGCTTTGGATGGTGTTTTGTACTATACTTTGGTTATGTTTAAACTGCATTTGTTTTTATTATATATCTGCAATATAACATTTTCCAAAAATTAAGTAACAATATTCAAGCAGAAAACCTCCTAGACGCTAACCTGAATCATTTCAGTGACTGCAGATTTAGCTTGCCTAAGTCAAAGGAAAGTTGCCTTTTACATTTTTGCTATTATGTATTTAGACTTTTCCCTAAGAAAAATAAATAAATGTTGCCTAATTTAAAAACTGAACTACTCAATTCAGCATTATTTTTGGCCTTACAGTTTTGCAAAGTGTTGTGTATTAAAAATACACTGCGGCAGTGCCATGTAAGCAATATAATATATTTAAAACAAAGTAGAACTATAATGTATGAACTTTTTGCATTGGCTTGAAGCAATATAATATATTGTAAACAAAACAGCTCTTATGTAATAAACTTTTTTATACTGACGGTTATGTATAAAATAAAGATGCTGCTGTAGTTTTTCAAGTACTGCTCTGCGGGGCCTGCTCCAGTCTCATCAGCACTGGTTTGGGATGATGGCTTCCCCAGAGGACTCTCATAAACCAGGCATGGACTGGTTTCCCCGTCCGCTCTTCCCTGCTGCTGGTTTTACTGCACCAGTCTCAATGGCAGTGCTGTTGGGCGCTGGCATTGGGCATTGCACGTCCAGAAGAGCCATATTTTGGCCTGGTTGTGTCCTTGTTTGAGGCTCTCAAGCAGAGTCCCAGATGTGGAGACTCAGTTTTCACTTGCTCTATAGGCTTTCTTTCAAGTGCTGCCTTGGAAAGGCAGAAAAGGAGGAAATTGTCCATCCCTGGTGATGTTTGCTATCCCAGGGTGATGCTCTCATGTTGTGGTATGCTCAGTCTCCGTAAGGTCTGGGTGCTCCATCCTGTGACAGACACAGGCCATTTGTAGTGTGATGTGGACAGAGGGCAATGCAGATGGTTCTTTCCATGCTGAAGAACAACATTCATTCAACAAATAAATATTGACCCTTGCTATACTGCAGTTCTGGGAGCCTTATTGTCTGGGAGAAACATGAATAAAGAAATACACAGAATTTTGGGCACAAAATCAATCTTAATGAGTGAAAGGTTTTGAGATACAAAGGGAAAAGACCAGTTTATTAGCCTGATCTTGCTGGTCTTATTTAAGCAATGGGCCCACCGGCCAATGCAAAGGACATGCTTTGGCCCGAGAGGAAGGTCAGCTCTCTGAGGGGCCGTTCTTACACAGCCTTCCTGTGTTGTGGCTGCAGATGTGACCCTACGAGCCTGGTCCCACAGGAGAACACCCCTCGGTGCCCTCTGGGTCCAGTTCAGGGAGAAACATGAGTGGGGAAGCTCTGGTTTGCAGCAGAAGGAGCTTCCTTGGCGTAGATGTGTGGCTGTTATGGCTGGTGGGCCCCAAAGCCATGACCTCCAGCCCAACCCTGGACCTGTGCCTCCCACAGGACCCTCGGCACCTCTCCGGCCTGCCAGGGGCTGGCTGGGGTACGGGGTGCTTGGGTGACATTGCTGTGCTGTGGAGGGGCTTGAGGAGCAAACCTCAGTCCCCAGAGCACCCCCCCTCTTCTCTTACCTCTGCCCTTGCAGCCTGTGGACCTCTCCTCACCACATCAGCTCTCCTTTGGAAAGGATCATTGGCTGTATCTGCAGGCAAGAGGGCAAAACACCAGGCACTGGTGTGACCAGGGCTTCTCCTGCAGGGCAGGAGAGGAGCCCAGCTGCTGCCCCAAGTCAGTGCTCTCCCAAAAGCTCCCTCTTAGAGTCCTAAGAAAGTAAAAGACTGAGGCACAGGAGAAGACACTTGGGTGATGAAAACCAGGGAAGAAGAAAATAAAAAAGGAAATATTTTGGGGGGCGAAAATGATTTTTTTTTTAAATGAAAAGCAATGTAAGAAAGAGATTGATACTAGGATGAGGTTAAATGTGCAACCACCATCCACTACATGGGACAAGTGACTCCTCTGGGTCCAGTGATGTTTCCATGAAGAGAAGTTATCTTGAAATACAAGTCTGGTTCAGCTGAGTGTCCAACACACTGGTAAACAAACAAACACTTGCAAGGCATGTCTGTTTTTAATCCGCTTCGTTCTTCCTCATGCTGGTGTATTTATCCTCATGTTTGCAAATTCAACCATTTATTAAAGGACTGAATGATTTGTCCTGAACAGAAAACATGCCTACTGCTCTGTGCTTCCAGGGGTGCTCCAGGAGCTGTCTGTAAATTCAGAAGTCACATTTTCCAGCTTTTTGCTCTTCGTGAGACAAAGATTGGCTGAAGAGATCGGTCACACATGGCAGGAAAAAATGCAGAAATTTCTGACTTAAGATTCATCAGAAATTTTGGCTGAACTTTTCCTGATCCCGTCAATTTCTTAGAAAGCGCTTCCTTAAAAATAACAAGTGTATTCTTTGAAACTGAATAATTTGTTTTGTTATTTGTTCCAGAGACACTAAGTGCTGTTGCTTTGTTTTTCTATTTTCACCACTGATTTTGGGAAAGACCATTACTCAAATGTAGAATATGGTCAGAAATGTTACAAAAAGAAAAAAATGATCCTCAAAGATTCCCAGTGCGTGTCCACTGTAACACAACTATTTTGTCTTAAATTACATCAACTTCCCACGCAGAAATTTTCTACCATAATCATTGATCATGATTCGACCAGCAGTACCCTCTCCAGCTCTCAACTGCACCAGCACCATTTCCTCAGAGGATGTTTTCAGGTACAGCAACGCAACAGCAGCTAGTTAAACAAACAAACAAACAAACAAAAAGCCTGTCAAGTAAATGAGTCCCAGTTGCAGTTGATCCATTGTTGCAGCTCTGACAGGGTGGTTGCATGAAATCCCTGCGTGGCTCCCAGGGCCAAGTTTCCACTGGAGCTCTGCTCCTTGCTTGCCCCATGGTGCCATGCAAACTCTTGTATGCTCTTAAACGGGTGCTTATCACAGCAGAAAGTGGAGAGGAAAGATACGTGTCTTTGTTAAGAGAGTTTAGAAAGGTGTGTAGCCAAACCCGAAACCAGGTGCTCTACTCCTTCAGGTTACTTTCTGAAGCACAGAGAGCGGCAGGGCAGGGGAACAGCGGGGTTTGGAAAAGGCTTGCCTGCAGAGCTGAGCAGATTTACTGCTTACCTGTGACTTTCTATAGTTCACAACATCCACATGATATTAATTCAAATGAAGCATCACAATTTAAAGTTTTTATATATTTTTAAAGCACTCTATCTTTTTGAATTAAAGCAACGTATTCTGTTATTTATACTAATTGCAGAAAGTGTATCTTAATCCCTTTCCAGATAACCCATCAGAAGACACGAACAGCCTTGTTGCACAAATCTTTCCATGGAAATGTGAATGTTTCACAGGGTTTAACACGCATACCATGTCTGGCCAAGCCACAGCTCATGGGCAGTTTAGATGCTTATGAAAAACATCCTTATAAATCCCTTCTAACACTTGCTTTCCTGGTGTATCTTTGGAGGATTTTATCCCTGAACAGAGAGGCCAGCTCATACTGTGTTGGAAGTACAGTTGAAATGCTGACCTAGTTTGACACTTTCTTCCCTTCAAAATTATCGATGTTTCAGATATCATTGGCTAAACTGATTCATCTGGCAATATGGTGTGAGGGTTTTCCAGGTGATTGTTGTTGTTGTTGTTTTTTCCCTTTTCTGGGTTTCTTTGAGATCAGTGGGAGCAAGAACTTCCCAGTGCCCTATGGAGTCCCACAGCACCCCCAGGTGAGGTGGGTGCGCTGATGCTCTGGAAGCAAACGCGGCTTTGTTGCCACCAAAGAGCTGAAACTGGGATCACCATAAACCTTGTGGGCCTCTATAGCTGTGCCTGGACATCTTTACAATGCATTATTTATTAATACCAAACATTTGATTTAGGTTTCCTCACTCTACTACTCCTTTTTTTTTTTTTTGAGTTAAATCTCAGTAACTTCAAGTAAATAACAGGAACAAAAGTCAGATTGACCCCAAGTAACAGAAAATCCACCAGAACTGCATATGCTCAGAAGTCCCCACTCCTGCCTGTTAGGAGAAGCCACTTGGCACTGCAGTGACACTGCCTTTGGCTGCACTTTTCCCCAGCAGTACCATGGTACTGCAGCAGCTTTGAGCACCTCGTGGACCACCCACAAGCAGAGAGAGCAGCAACCATGTGGCCAGCAGAATGCCTTGAATGTGGCGTTTCCTTGGCGATTTAGGGGACAATAAGAAAATAGTTTGTTGGTTTGTATTTTGACTGCAATAGGTTTTGATCGCTCAGACAAGTCTGTTCTGCTTGAGAGAGACCAGCCTTCTCTGAAGCAAATGAGTCACACAATCACGTAAATCAAATGGCTGAGCTGCTGAGTGCAGAAAGTACCTGAAAAGAGACAGGAGGGTAGTTAAATATTTAGATTCTTCTTCACTTTTTAAGTGGATTTGACGTGTCCTCATGTAACAGCTCCGGCTATGCTGCAGTAGTCTCAGATCCATTGCGAAGGTTGTTCTGGAAGAGTTTAAGATAAAAGACCTGCTGCATGCCACATCTGGATGGAAAGAGGAATGTGAAATCCCACATTTCTGTTTAACTCTGCAATCCTCTCCTAGAAAAAAAAATAAGTAAATAAATAAATAAGTTTTTGTATGCGTCCCCTCCAGCTTCCCAGAAAATAGAGATTACAAGGAAAAAAGTGGCTAATTGAGAGATATGCATTGTCCATCTTACTTAGCTCAACAAGTAAGGTCCCTGAAAGATAATGAATGTCCCTTTGAAAAAGGGGAAGGAGGGGGTCTTTTCAAAACCTTGCAAGCTAATTATATATATTAATTATAACCTTCTCTGTTATTAATGCCACCTTCCTATCCACTGTGTAACACTCCACTGAGGCTTTCTCCTCTTATAAAAAGACAATACAACAGTGTTACTTCAATTTTGCTGTGAAGCCGGAGTGTAGCTATAAATCTGCTGCCTCGTTGCTTTGGATCTGACAGCACAGCTGCACGGCACAAACCTGACTTGGCTCTTTTATGGGATGTATTTGGAGCCTAGAAGTGACTTCTGCTGAATGCATGAACGTTTGTTTGACTTGCAAGCCGTTCTGGGACTGCTGTGTTGGCCACTGTCCTTGAGCTCATCCCAGATCCTTGAGCTGTGCGATCCTGCCCGCTTTCCCCAGCTTAACAGAGCTCTCCCAGCTGAGCTACCCATCAAAGCAGCAGCAGTGGTGATCTGACAGTGGCTCTCTTCTTTTTCATACCGTACTGAATCATTGCTCACATGAAAGGGCAAGAGAGGACCTTGCAGCGATGTTGATGTAATTTTCTGTGACAGACACGATTAAAGATCCTAACCAGATGTTGTTATTAAAGAGGTGTTCCGCTAGTCCCAGGGAAGAAAAAATCTGCTTCCAGTACCCATATTTCAAAAGAGATCCTGGAAAATTTATGAGAATTGAGAAGAAAGCAGCAAGAGCTATTCAGAATCATGGGGAAGCGTGTCAGAGTGACAGACTCTGAACACAATTCAACAGGACTGGCAAAGCCGGCCACATAGCTCCCTGCTGTTAGAAGAGAGGTCTCTCCTCCACCCCACAGTCCATCCTCACAAGAGAAAAGCAGTTTTCTGCCAGGTAAGCGACCTCAACCAGCCCTCCAGCAGATCATCAGAAAGAGGGAGATCCTTAACAGGTATTTTAGCCACACTCCTCAGCTACTCGCAAGATAACTCCAAAAGCATCCAGTGGGGCTGAAAGACTGAACCTAAACAAATTTCATAGTGGATCCAGGGTATGCGTGTTTCACTGTGAATTTGGTAACCATTAGGTTTTACCTGGCACAGAGGCAGATTCTGCATCACCTGAGTAGTAGACACCAGACAAGGTTCTGGTTCTTCCCACCCCATGGTCACCTACTCTGAGCTTTTGTCTAATAGCTCGTGCTGGCCATAAATGTACTAAATGGTTAATAATCCCAGAACTAGGGCCAAATCCCAATCCAGGTGTACTCTTCGGTTTCACATGACTTCCTCATTCTCCTCCCTCTGTCCTGCAGAGCACGTCAGGGCAGTGCTGCCCGGCGTTGCAGAGCTGCTGCCACGTCCCAGAGGTGGATGGAGCAGGTCGGTGGCTGGGGTCACTGCCGGGTGCTGCTCGTGCCCCCACGCCCTGTGCACAAGAGGCACAGCAGCACCCCAGCTAGTGGCAAAGCCAAGAACCTAAAGTGCCAAACAACAGAACGTGTAATTTCTGAAGACCCATGGCTTTTTTATTTCCTCCCTTGCTCCTGAGCTCCTGAGGTATGTTTTTCACAGTCCCATGGTAACTGTTTCTCCTCCATATGCCGGTATGTGAGAATCAGGATTTTAAAAAGCTTTTGTGAAGGAATTTTGAGAAAAACTTCAAAAAATCACACCATTTGAAGCTCAGGAACAGGGAAAAGTTCAAAAGAAGGACAAAGAATAGCAGCATGCCTACAGTATGAACCACTGCAAAGAGAGAGTGAAAGGCTCAGTGTATTTTAAATGAAGTGTTTTTGCAGATCTGATCACAGCCGTGTGGCTGTGTACCACCACGTATGTTTTCTGGGTTCCACATATGGGTCATGGTGGCTGACGTGATTGCTCCTGCATATCTTGGCAAGTTGGGTTTTCCAGGCCTGGCTAACCTTCACCCTGGACAAGTGTTGCCTTCATTTGCTGGCAGATCATTCAAGGGATCTCTTTTATGCAAGTGACAGCTGAAAGACATTAAATTGTACAGTAAATCATTTAACTGGAGCCTAGAATGTGTGAACATCGAACCACAAACTTTGACAGAAAAAAATCAGAATTTATTTTGTGCTTTGAACAGTTTTAACATTAATGGCACAGTTTAACCACATATAAGAAGCATAATCTGTTCGGTTTTCAACAAGGTCTTCAGCTGGATATTGTATACCTCTGTGGTGGTTTCCTACAATTATTTGAGGTTTCTTACTTGGGATTTTTGTTTTTAAATGAATTTTTCCCTCTTGAAAGGTGACAGAATGCTAGCTGAGGAAGACAAAGTCTATCCACACCACAGTTCAGCAGGGGCAGTAGCAAACCTCATGTACTTCCCATTATGCAGGCATAAGAAATGAAGAAAGAGTCTGGGACGAACAGCAAGAAACAATGACTCTCTTCACTCATCCTCAAATTCTCTAGTCCTTGGCAAGGGTCTGCTTTTAGTCTTCTGGGTTTCAAGAAATGCTTCCTATAGACACTTTTATCCGGAAAAAAAAAAAAAAGCCCACATTCTTATGGGAAATAAAAAGTTGTTTTTGACAAACCAGCATTTTCAACAAGAGCTGTTTTATTCAAAACTCCTAAGTCACTCCACTCAGAAGCATCCTCATCCAGTATGCGGGCAGTTTGGCCCAGAATAAACACAGAAAGGAACTAAAAAGGAAAGCCACGTTCTGAAGTCAGAGGACCAAGCAAAGGAGAAAGACAAGGGCTGAAGGAAAGCAGGCTTGGCAAGCAAAAGGAGAAGGAAAGAAAGGAGACTTGCTGGGGGCATCCTTGGTTTCTGGGGACATCAATGTGCTGCAGCCAGCTGAGGGCTCGGAAAGAAGTGACGGCATCAACCCTGGAGGCATGTGGCTGCCCTCTAGCCAGCTGAGCTGGGCTCCCCAACCTCCTGTGGCACTCAGAAGTGGCCAAAGCTGATCAGAGGTATCGCTGTCTGTCCAAGGAAGGTGCTCACAGCCACCAGCCACATATCTCCTCCACCAGCCTCAACAAACACTGCAGTAGCACCATCCCTAACTCCCTGACATGACCGTGACGGACTCTCCGGCAATCCCAACCTCTTTGTAGTCCCACATGTTTCTGCTGTGCAGTGCTTTTGGCCTCATTATTTTCCTCTTGGCACAGTGGTCAAATGCTGGTGGGGAGCTTGGCTTGTTGGTTTGGAGCAGCTTAATAAAGTCCAAGCTAAGAAAGGCACTCCAAGCACTGCCACGTCACGGAGGAGCAGAGGGATTCAGAAACCCCCTTGCCTGCTGGGTGAGCATCTTCAGTCCTGAAAGGTGCTGCCAGCCTGCCCCGCTGCTGTTTGAGGCTCCTGCCACAGTGGCGTTTCTGCCATTTTGGCTCTTTGCAGTTTGGATGCCTTCTGTGTTTGAAGCTGCTGGAAGCACATCAAACAGCCACGAGCAAAGAATGCCGTCGAAGGATTTATTCAGCCTGGATATGAGTGTTGCTGATGGGAGAAAAGGGAGCAACAAAGATTTCTCAGCCACCATTGTGATCTACCCATTAAAAAAAAAAAAAAGAAAAAAAAAAAGGAGGTTCCTTTTACTGTCAAAACCACTTGGCTGAGCATTTTACTGCAGACCCCAAGTAAGTTCCAAATTGCCTGGGTTACGTAAATACCTCTACCACCAGTGAGTCTTTGCGAAAGGAAAACATAATTGAGTAATAAACCTTACTGAGTCACAATCATGTGAGACAGCGCATTGAAAACAAAAAAAGCGAAGTGTCGGGCTTTTGAATTGAAAGCTTACAATTGTAAATACAAATTCCAAAACAATAAGTAGATTAAAATGTTATTGCAATTAAATTAAAATAATTTGTTTCACATTGGTATAGTGATACATCTGTGTACAAAAGTAATAAATTGTATCTTTTTTTTTCTTAGAAAACCTGATTTTTAATAACGGTCATTTTTCTTAGTTCCTTTTCTTTTTTTTCCCCCCCATATTTTATTGCATATTCAGGGAAGAACATCAGTCCAATATACTTCTGTCTTTATGTTAGGTTTGGTGCATTCAGCGGAGAGCAAAAGCCCAGTCCACAAGCACTTCTGCACTAACTAAACGTACCCATTTTAAAAATCAGCTTGTGCATGAAACCAGTGCCATTTCCCCTTCCCTGTCCCTGTCTGCTCACAGTTACATCTGGTTAAACTGGGCGCCTCTGCCATTTCTCCCACTGGTCTGCTACCAGGACAGAAAACACCCAGTGCGCCCCAGACCTCTCAGAGGGCTTTTCACTGTCACTGCTCCTGCTGCAGCAGTATGTCCCGTTACCAGATTTAAGCAACACAAAGCATTTTTCCCTCCTTGCTTTCGCTCTTTCTTCTTTGCTGCCATTCCAGCAGGTGCGTCGAAAGGGGAGGTGCAGAGAGGATGGAGCCAGACTTCTCCAAGAGGTGCACAGCCACACGAGAAGCAGCAGCCACAAGCTGCAACAAAGGATATTCCAAGTTAGTAAGTGTGGGGGGAGAGGGGCATGAATTACCACGAGGGTGGTCAAACACTAGTCCAGGCATTCAGGGAAGGTGTGGATTCTCCAAGGATGGAAAGAATCCGTACCTCCAGTCCGTACTTGGACCCAGACACTGCCTTGCACCCCCTGATGTCTCAGATCTGTAACAGGAGCTCAGGCAGCTATGAAATGTCCCTCAGTGTGTGCTCTGGTTCTGCTCATTGTGTGGAGATCAGTTCAAGACGATCAAAAGCCATCCACGTCAGAGAAGCCCAGCCGGAGTGATTCCTTCAGACTTGGTTTGGTTTTAAAGATATAGCACAGATCAGTTCAATTCTTGGGATGCAAAAGCGTCACACGTAGTGCTCAGATCCAAACTCCTACTCCATGTCTGTACCTGAAGACACCTAGAATTTGAGATAATTTAGCCCCTTGGATATGCATGTCCAAAAACCATGCTTCATTGGATACCTTTTCATTTGCAAGACCCACTGCAAATTAAGGCACAAGTTCACCATGATTTGCCACGCTGTGCAATATTCCTAATCCCACCTGTCATTAATTAGTGACATGCTTTGCACACAGCCATGGTTTGCAGTGACCATAACCCCTTAGGACTGCAGAGTTTCCTCAGGGTCTTGGCCACCCTCCTTGCTGGACATTTGTGTCAAAATGGGGAAGTGGATGGGGAAGAGAGCAAGATGAGATAGTAGGGCAAAAAAATTGCCTACCATAATGTTTATAACACTCAAACTTTTATTATTATTATATTTTGTTTTTAAATAGGTGGACAGGTGAAATCTAGGCTTGGTGACTTGGCATTTTCTGAGCACAGAAATAAATGTCCAAGCAGGACTGTCCTTAGAAGAGGAAGAGCAGCAACAAGCTGATGAGCAGGCAGACAGGAACCTGAAATACCTCCCCCAAATCCTACTGCCTTTCACTCTGACAGGTGGCCACTTACCTCCCATTTCCCTGCCCAGCACAAAGCAAATACCCACTCCTTGCAGCACGTTCTTTCCAACCGGTAAGAGCCACAAACCTAAAGTACCTACATTTCAGTTAGTGTTTCATGCTAGTTTGGAAATATGTCAGATTTTTTGTGTGTGTATAACATGAATACCTCCCACTGCAATTAGTTTCTGCTGCTGGGAGAGGAACAGACTGCACCACCACTGCTTTTCTGCCGGAGTGCTGCTGTAGTTTCAGTTCACCTTATAAATGTGGCATTGTCTCCTAAAATTACATTACTAATTACAGCTAATACACCCAAGCCCAGATGAATGCAACTTTGATCTGGGTAGCACCCCTACGCAATCTCTCTGGCACGCAAATGGCAATTACACAACAGGGCTCAAATGCAGCTTGAAAGCAAAGATGTAAGGCCAATTTCTGCAGTGCCCCTAGACTAAACAAGGTGCCTATTCCAGTGCCAGAGTATGATTGACTGAGATTTACTCACAAAACATTTCCCACTGAGAATGTGCGACAAACTGCAATTATTACTAGTCCAGTTGATTCAAAAAAAAAAAAAAAAAAAAGCTCATCTTTAGCTGCAATTTTGGCTGGGCTGCCTGACAGAAATCAACTGCCAAATACAGCAGCAGAGCAGGACAGAGGGAGAAGGTGTGGGGGTACAAAAGCCAGAAGCAGGAAGGTTTGGGGGATGGCAAAAACAACAGGAAGGAAAGAGAAAGAGGAGAGAAAGGGAGAGAGACTGCTGTTGAAAAGGAAAAGAAAAAAAAAGAAAATCGGAGAGATTAAAGGAATATAACGACATGGGAAGCGAGCACAGAAAGGAGAAAAACAGATGTGAGAAAATGAAGGAAACTGAGAAACAAAACAGAGTAGATGGGTCAAAAAATAAAATTGAAAGACTAGCCAAAGATAGCTCCCTTGAAAATTTGCCACAGACTAGCTCACCAGGGCATGATCTGGACCACGTACTTCCAGTGTTTAAAAGTAGCCACTTCGGGTTTCTTCTGCTGCAACCAAACACACGAAATCCCCATTTCTCATATTAAACAGTTACAGGCGTGAGTGCAAGAGCAGAGAACCCCTCGGCACAGCTAGGAGAGAAAGCTCTTGCCACGTGGCACCTAGTCCTAGATGCTCTGTGTGCAAGCTCTGCCATGAAAACCTGGCTGCAAAAGAGGCTTCATTTAGGAAAAAGAAATGCAGGGTCACTAATTTAGCAGCACACTGTGACAGCACTGAGGAGCTGCAAAACAGGCATATATATTTCATTTGCAGGCATGTAGCAGTTATACTCTGGAAAAAAAAATAAAAGTCAAAGGAACAGATTTTTTTTTCCCTGCACAAAAAAAAGAGATAAGCCTTTCTGCATGCTTCAGTTACGAAAGAGTGTCACAAGCTGACATAAAATGTTCCTTTTTATTGTCAGCAATTGAAAGAAAGTCATCCCAGACCTATAGACCTATGGTTGATGATTCGGAGTAGAACTGAGGTAAGTAAAACTTACAATGAATTGGGAAAACAAAACAAAACAAAAAAAAACGAAGCAATCTGAAACCATTTACAAATTCTTATTCATCTGAAGAGACACAAAAATTGGACTTAGAACATGAAATTTTCGTCTTGCACTTTTTAAAGAAAAAAACAACAAAAATAAATGAAGTGCAATTACATCAGGAAGACTGAGGCAAACAAATTAGACACATACATTCTTTTTGTCTTAATATGGAGGGTCATACAAAGCCAGAGTCTTACTTTTAAGTTCTGATTTACTTTTCCTTCTAATTCAAATCTTATTTCTGTGATTTAATGCCCACATTGAACACACCAAGATAAAGTCTGTAGCTCTCAATCAAAATACAGTCTTAACTGATGCAAATAAAAGAGTTATTCAAACACTGAATGGCTCATAAAATTGTCATTTGCAATAAGAACAATAATGCAGACAGCATAAAAGTCTTGTTGAAATTCAAGCCAAGCAGAAGGCATTTCAGTAGAAAGTATGTTTTTAAGAAGATGTTTTTAAAAAGATGTTTTTAAAAAGGAGTTAGGGACTAAACTGTGCAAGAGAATAAAATCCCTCTGATGACTCACCCTGAGCTTATCTACCGAAATCCTGCATAAATATTCAAGGTAATTACTACATAATCACTAAGTCATGCTGGCATGTGGGCCTAATTTGTTTTGAGAGAGATGAAAAATGTGAATTGTCTCTTCAAGCAAATGATCAGGGCAGGAAACCCTAGGGGAAGGAGTTCAGGTTCTTATTTGTGTGCATTATTATTTTCAAGTTAAATCAGCCAAGCCAAATTCACAGAGTAAGTCTGACTCCACAGTAAGCTGGCTTCTTTCAGTTCTTTGGAGTATTAAGTGGGGTTTCTATCCATTTCAGCCCCTACTCACAATTATTAAAAAAAAAAAAAAAAAAAAAAAAACAGGAAATTATTTAAATACCTTGATACCTGAACAACAGAAGTCCTGAAGTCAAACGTTTTCTTCCATAGCCTGATGCAGATTTTACAAGATCAAAGAAACCATATACCTTTAAGCCATAATCTCATAAGGCACCCTTTACAACAGTGGGTCCAGGCTCAGCAGGGCTGTGCTTGTGTTAACTAGTTGTGAGGTGTCCATCACAGACAGGAGGTAAGAGTGCAAAGTGTCTTTGCCAGATGGGTCTCATCTATAGGATTTCTTATAAAAAAAAAAAGCCTCCCCCTTCCCTTTCTCTTCTAAAAAAAACTTGTATTAATAATAATAATAATAATAATTAATACATAAATAAAAAGAAGCACAGGCTTCTAGCTCACTTTTCATCCTAAATGAAGGAAAAGACACCATAGCACCATAGAAGTTAATCTACTAAACCGAGCCCATTATAACACAATCAAGCAATGTTGTACTGTATATATTGTTCCATGCCATGCATGGAAATTTTAATGAGAGCAAACTAGACTGTGGTCATGCTCTTCTCTGATCTGAAGAGCATTGGGTTCAGTCCTCTGCTCTCGTGGAAACATAGCTAGGTGACCTCAGTCAAAGAACTTTGTAAATCTCCATCTGTGAAATACAGATGACAACTGTGTCTTTCACAATTAGTTTTGTCCTTTTGTCCTTGAGCAAGTAACTGCTTAAAGCCCATGACAACCTGTGCGAGGGTAGTTATGAGCAGACCTACGTACCACATAGCTGGAAGATCAGAGTTTGACTGAAAAGAGCCAGAGAGTTTTGAGAAGCACCTCTCTTCTGGAGAAAGTCACGCAGGACACCAGGACTACAACTTCAGTAACAAACAATGCATCTTGTGGCCTCTTCCTGAGCCAAAAGTAACGTTCCTGCAAAATATGCAATTAACAAGATGCTAAAATTGTCTGCGGCTATGAAAGTGCTCCGAAACAATCATTTTTAGCTCTCAGATTATTTGGTAGACTTTTCAAGGAACTGGGTAAACATACTGGTCCTACAAGAACCATTCTCAGCTTCAAATTTGTGTGCCACCTTACTCCTACAGCTACAAATCTCCTAAACATTTATGTTCTCTCTCATTAGCATTGGCAAAGCAGTCACTGTATTCTAGTCAGATACAGCTTCACATCTGCTCAGAGCTCTCCGATCCAGCTGGAGCCCAGAAAATCTAAAAGAAAGGCTTGTAAATGGCAGAGGGGAAGGTGGTCAGTGCTCAGGCTGTGCCTGGGATGCCCCAGCACATGCAGGGGGTGCTGGTGGCCCCTCAGTGCTACACAAACAGCTGAAAGAGCAGGGACTTCAGGACAAGGCATTTTATTTCAGCTGCTGGAAAAGCAGCACTGAAATTTGAGGTTAATGCCTACATGCATAACAGATTTGGGGTGGGATCTCTGAAGTGAATATGCTATCTGGCAGCTTCCTAATGGACTAGCATCCATGGAGCTCTACATACCCTTCCTGGGTCTGAAACTCGGAGCACCTCAGAGCATAAGGAAGATGAGGGGAGATGCTTTACTGCTCCCCAGGTAAGCTTGAAAAAGCACTTGGATTGTTTTTATGGGTTTCACCTGTTAGCATCTGGTTCTGAGGTTTGCAGCCACCCAAGTCGTGGAGCTCAGCACGCTGCACCAGGTGCTAGTGCCTCTGTGGGGGAGCTGCTCTCCAGCTCAGTGGCTAATGCAGACACCTGTGGATGCCTTCTGCAAGGGCTCCTGTCCAATGAACATTTCACATAAAATACAGGACTCCTATTAGGACAGCAAAGCAAACCCTGGGACTGTCTCCTTCCCTGTCACCACCACCCCCACACCCTTTTAGATTTTTTTCCTACATCGTGTCTTGAATTCCTTCTTGTGTCATGATCCAGCTTCGCATATACATCTTTAACCTCTCAGGTGAATGCTCCAACCACCACATTTTATAGTAACTAGTAAGGACAGCTGAGTTTTTTTGGAAACCGTGGGTGTAAATGCAGGAGGGGAGAGCATTTGTTATTGATCTTCAGAAGCAAAGGGAGATATATATCTCTGGCCTGCCTGGCATCACCCTGCTGGCATAGGCGGCTTCCTGTTGAATACTCAAATACCTGAAAATGACCCTCTTTCCAGATGTTTAGATAAAAGTTTAGTTTTGTTTGTGAATTTAGTCATACACCCAGAACTGCCTGGTGCCAGGCTGGAAGTCCCAGCAGGTTCTCAGGGAGGGATCCAGCACAAAGCCCTGCCAAGCCACACATAAACTCCTTTTAAAACCCAGCTATTGTTCCAGCACATAATTCATCTTTTGCCACCTTTTTTTTTTTTTTTTTTTGTCTGTCTGGGGATTCCTGAGAATAGAGCTTCTAGAAAAGAAAGAGCAGAAGCTCCAAATTTTCTCCAAGTTTCCAATTTTCTCCAAGTGCCTGGGAATTTCTCTCGTGCTTTAGCTCCTTCTCCAGGGTGAGAAGCCCCTGTCTGCTCCCATGCGCATATGATAAACATATGGAAGGTTAGGGAAAAGGGCTTAGCTTTCCTTCCTCCTAAATCACTCTTTCAGTGATCTATTCACAGAACATAAAGAAGTTTATTTTTATCTCCCATTTAAGACTCAAACCCAATGGGACATGATATAACACGCAAACTTTGCTGAAATTCGCTGGAAAGTTTCTCTCTGGAAAAAGAAAGCCTTGCACATAGTGTTTTTCTTCCATCTCTCCCCCACACCTCCCAGTCCATACCAATTATTCAACCCCAGAATGAGAAAATGCTGAGGCTGTTACTTGGTCGTGCTTGATCCAGGTCCCGTCAGCTACTTCCTGCCTTCCAAAGGGCCACCTGGCCCAGCTGTGGCCAATTTAACAACTAATAACCAACCAAAAGAGTTGCAGCAGCTTTATCGAGACATCATTCATGACTACTATGCTCTGTAACAGACCCAGCACTGCCCAGGGTCTACTCTTGCCCACTCTGTTACAACAAGACTTTTAGATTAAGGTTATTCCAAGATCAACGAGGAATTCCTTAGGCACAGAAGCTGTAGGGCAGGCTCTGCTCTCCTCTGCCGGCAAGGGTTTGGGATGAGAAAGAGGCTTGGTGCTGGCTCCCTGTGACCTCAGCTCAGGAGGATGTCTCTGCACTGGACAAGGGCAGGAAAAAGTCAGAAGTCTCCAGGTAGCCTTGCCTGGGGAGACGGACAGACGGACAGAAGAGGTGTCTGTCTGGCATGGTGTCCTATGGCATTGTGGACATACACTAGGCAAGGCTTATTCTTTTTTTTTTCTCTGTTAAATGAGCTATATCCAAAGTACTTCCATTCTCAGTGGAAAACATAGCAATAGTCACTACACCTTATCCACTTCTTTAAAATTTTTTCTCCATGAGAGGAAGCAATTCTATAAAAATCTTTCAAACTTCAAAGCCAATGGAGCCAAGTCTTCTTCTGACCTTGTGATTAAGCCATGGGAGAAACAGGGACTCATATAAAAGGGAGAGCATCCAAAAGGGTAGCAAAGCAATGCCATACAAACAGCCATGCAACAGGAACTGGGCAAGTTGCTGTTTGCAAAAGGTTCAAACCTGCTTCAGAAATGGGTAGAAGACATTTCAATAAACCCATAAATGCAGATCCTTGCTTCATGTTCAAATCAACCCTGTTTTATCTTTTTTTAATAAAACTTCTTTCCCTCTCCCTCCTCTGAAAACAAAAGGAGAAGAAAGGAAGAAATTGTAATCTGTAGAAGTTGCTCTTGCTGCTAGCATGTAGTGGACAAAAGACATTTTCTTTGCCTAATGTTATAATGAGGTTGACAAATCCAACAATGCCGGCAGTGTTTCCTTTGTAACAATAAATTTTTAAAGGTGTGGCAACTCTACCTTTTTATCTACCTTTTTTTTTTCCACCTTTGCAAACCTTACATTATTTTTATAGCTGCAGTTGCTGGCTCTGCACAGTAGCTAAGCATTACTGTCTGGCACGGAGGCACTGGGAAGAAGGAGATGCACCCACTTGGTTTGTTTATTTTTCAAGCTTCCTCATCGTTGTTGTTTTTGTGGGTTCAAGTACTGTGGGCCTGTCAGGAGATTAAGAGGGCCTTTCCTGGCTGCTGAAGCCATTCTCCAACATCTGCCCTGTCCAGAGGGAAGCAAATCTATGTTAAAGGAAAGGAAAAAAAAAAAGACACCACAATTGTTAGCTATTTGCTGGTGTGTTTAGGCAAAGAGACCAGAGTGGTCAAGCTGCAGAAAAGTTTGCTCAGTTCTGATGAAGAGAAACAAAAAAGCTTCTGGCACATAGGTTTTCATCTTACCGTAAATCAAAGTGGTCTCTCATGAACAAAGCCCTTTTCATATTTTACAAACTATAAAACACTCCAGTGGGTGTTTACTTGTAAATGACAAAAGGAATGACATGCAGATTTTGCAGTATGTTGGAAAACACTGGTCAGAAGTTAGTTTATATTTAAAAGCAGTTATTGTAAACTTGATTGTATAACATGCTGATCTTTAACAGCAAACAGCTGCTTATTCCTCTCAGACATTTATTTTCCCACTTTTCTTCTAAGAAAATGTTTTGAATACTGGGTAACAAAAGGATTTCCACACCATGTAGAACGTTCATGCACATAAAGTCAACATGTGAACATTTTCCTGGGACATCGCCTGAAAGTTCACGTGGTTTTACTACCAGCATTGTACCCAGAGCTGAGAGATACATCTGCCACACAGCGCAGCTAAACAGAGCTTCGTTTTCATGTCTGTGTTTCAAAAGGCTGTTCTTTAAACCATTCCATCTTGTCTGTAGCCTCTGGAATAATGTCTACCACGAAGAAGTGGTGAGAAACATTTGCTGCCAGACCTGGCTCTCCAAGGCTGAAAATTGACAGCACATACTGACTGCAGGCCGCAGTCACCAGCCAGGGCATGACAGGAAGGATGTTGTCACCGTGCTGTCTATCTGAAAACCAAAGGTATAAATATCCACATTATCAAAAGCTCTCTTTGTCTTCTGTGGGTTGCAGGTTGAAAGCCCGAATTACTCTGAAAAGCTCCACTGGAACTTGGAAATAGAGCAAAGCCCAAGCAGGGCTTTTCCTTCCCATACTTAGGTCAGGAGAACCTGGAGCTGGCTGGCTGGTGTGGTTGTGGTGTCAGTGCAGCTTTAAATTAAGGAAAAACAAAACAAAACAAAACAAACAAACAAAAGCAAAACAAAAAAGCACAAACAAACTTCAGGTAAATCATTCTTCGGGAATATTACTTGACCCCTTTACTGACCATTCCTGATTTCACACTCAGATTTCACACATTCAGCCTGCACTGATGCATTAGGACCAGCGGACTGGGCTCTTCAGAAGAGAAACCCATGGCAGCTCTTCAGCAGCTGTAGCAGCGAGAGCTGAGAACGTTTGAAAAGCAACATGTTCAGTCCTCGAGGGACGAGGAGCGGGAGGTGCCTCGCATTACTCAGCGACGATGTGAATGGATGAGAAGATACCACAGCCAGGGGAGGCCCTTCCAGCTGCCAGCCACAGGAATGGCTGGAGGCAGAGCTCTCAGCCTGCCTCGTGCCAAGCTGGTTTGGGCACCACACCGAGTGAAAATAAGAAAATAGAGGCATCCCTTCTGACTTACCCCTGGGGGTAGGACAAGGAACAAGTGTGACTCTGCCATCAATAAGTGGTAGGTCTCCTCTCGCGTGATGTTAGGCAGGGAGTTAAATTTATGTTGGCTGCTACATGTTCCCTCTCTAGTCAGCAGAGCTGTTTGCTGGAGTGACTGCTCTGTTTGTTTGTTTAGGATGGGAAGAATCATGTTGTGGAAGTGCCTGTTTCTCTCCTTTAATTAGAGATGGCGTCTGGAAGGCTCTCTCAGTTACAAACATCTACGCTGGTCAGATGAGACTCTTCTGAAGCAAACAGTCAGAAAGGGCAAGCGCAGGGTGTTTGGGTGACTCGGCTGGGGACCTAACCATATCTTTCCAGCAGGTATGAATCATGTGGCTGGGGAAGGCTGACATATTTCTGGAAAAAAAACATGATTGGGGTTTTACTTAAAAACAAGTAACAAACAGTCATTAAGCGATGCATATTCTCTGGCTGGTATGCATCATCAATGGTGTCTACCATGTCATTGACCCTGACAGTCCCATCTTCTAAAGGAGACACCAAATGATGCAAGTAGTGGGGGAGATGCAAAATCAGGGCCAAGGGACTGGTGGAAGGACAGGATGGGAGCTGCTGGTGTGCATGATAGCTGAAGAAGCAGAATATTCTTGGCTAAGTGCCTGGAGCAGGGGGCTGTCACTTGTTCCCAGCAACTGCCTAAAGCACATTTCTCTGCAGTTTAGTCAGCTTAAAAATTATAAGATAAGATGCTTGATGATGTTTACCTGGAGCACCACATTGTGGAAGGGCACTTGGAAGGGAAGGAAACAGAAGATCCAGGACAATGGGATGAGACAGGAGGCAAAACCAGGGCATATCCAGAGATGTCACCAGGTGAATTCAATTTCTCTTAGCTCTAATGTTGGATCACAGGAAAATCTGCTATATCATATGGACACAGTAGATGCAAACCTCATCTGTACAGGCTTTTTAGACCTATTTTCAGTGAGTAATGTCATCTGTTGTACTCCTTTCCACTGTTTTTTAATGACATTAAAACTTGAGGTCTTCCTATTCCCAGTAGGAAAACTTCAAATCTCATCTTCTCTGTTGCAAGTTTTTTGTTTGTTTATTTGTTTGTTTGTAAGACCAAGTGATAGCCAAATGTTGTCACATCTATCCACAATTGCCACTGAAGTCAATGAAAGTCTGAAGCAGGAACACAATATAAGGGCTGCGTACATCTGCTAGGCTAGATACCACTAAGCAGATGAGGTGGTTATCCTGAAATGTACCTGTCTCGGTTTCAGATGCGGTAGAGTTAATTTTATCTGACCCTGCCATTCACATTTGCATCAGTGTACTTGTGCCAGTATCTTGTGCAGTCTTGACGTATGGTTATCTGATTCCACCATCATTAAAATACCTATTTTATCTGCAGTGTCTGAGACTGAGACTGCATGAAGTGACATACAAACACATACTTACAGAACTGATGTCTGAAGTCCATGGCAGTGCACCATGAACATGGTAAAAGCGTGAAACAGCTTTCTCCTAGCTTATATACTCCACAGAAACCACACTATGGGGAAAATTTTACACCTGGGTCTCATCTTGACACAGCTGAGATACATGGGGTGCCTACCTACACTGAAGTTAAGAAGTGCTCCACAATCATCAGTTTAAATGGAGCAAGAAAATCCCTTCTCAGATGAAAGTACACACTAACCCAACCAAGGAAAGTCTTCATCTCTGCAGACTGACCTGCTTCATGCCCTCCTTAACAAGGACCCAGTGCACCTGTCTTGTTTATCTGTTGGATTCTGAGGTCTTCTTGCATCCAGGGCATGATCCTGACTGCTCTGCCTCCTTCTGCAATGTGTATGGTTCAGCTAAAATGTTGATGTAACAAGACCACTGTCATTAGCACAAGTGCTGTTATTTGTTGCTACTTGGTATGGAAAAAGTCTGACAGCTAAGCATAGTTCGAAAGTTTGAAGGCTGACTTTGTCTGAGTTTGTGAATAGAGAGAACTGTAAGTATATTAACAAGGAGCAGGATAAAATTTGTGATCTCAAAAGTTAATTCTAAAAAATTTTCTTGGTCTTACTTGACTTTCTAGGTGACCGCCAGATCAAAGAGTAAATGTTGTACCATTCAGAAAACACACACTGGGAACGGAGAAAGTTTTTCATTTGTTTGTTCTGTCTGTTAAAATTATTCTGTGGTTTCTGAATCATAAATCATGGAGCAGAGCTGGAGCTCTATTAGCTGTACTACACAAACTCCATCCTGCGCATAACTTCCCTTTAATCCGTTTGTACCCTATGGTGGAGTTAATACATCCACCTGCGTATTCTCCAGCTGGTAAACACAGAGCAGGTGAAATCAGAAGGAAATTTAAATGAGATCAAAAGATATGTTCAAAAGAAGGGCTTAAGCCATCTGGAATCCCTCAGAGCTGCCAGTCACACATAGGAGACCCGCTGGCATCTCAAGAGGAATTTCTTGCTTCCCTTTCTTCTCGAGCTGGAGGAAGTTCAAATGAACACTCAGCTAGCAGTTGGCACTCGCTTTGGGGGGGGGGTTCATTGTTCTGGGAGGTGAGGTCAGATGCAGATTGCAGGGACACCCAGATTCAAACCCTAAAAGGTTGCTGCTTTTGTTTAGGGAGCTCTTCAACACAGAAAAAGTGGATTACTCTTTGTTTTTTTTCCATTGTTTCTTAACATACTTTAACTTGTCCTACATCTTTCTTTAACTGAAGCAGAACAAATCTAGGAAGGCCACAGGAAAATTTGTTTGGCTTTTGTTTGGAAAGTCTCTTTATTTAAAAGAAGCAAAAGAAACAAAATAAGCCCCAAGCCTTTGATTTCAAAGAGGCTGGGCTGGCTACATGGTAAGTCAAGAAGCTATGGACTGCCCTGCTATGATTGGAATAATGTGTGCAGTTCCATGACAGAATGAACAGGATTAGAAATCTAAAGTAAACAAATACACATTTTAGTCCTAAAGTCAAAACTGCAATTACAGGGAACCAAGTGCTTCAGACAAACATCCAACAGCATTTACATATCAAAAAGGAACACTGTGCTCCTCTTCTCCTTTCCCCGGGCTTTTACAACAGGCTTGGCAAAGGGGTGCTCAATGCAACAGGGGATTTAACACATTCAGAAATGGATTCAGCTCCCACCTTTAGGCGAACTCTTTATCTCAAACTTTATCTTGGACACTGCATTTCAAAAGACACAACCCAAGTGAACAGAGACATTTCTTTACAGAAGCTACCAGACATTTTTTGTCTTGGGGAGGGAGCTGGATAGTTTTAGAAGTCTTGGGTGGAAGGGGGAGTTGGCTTTTCTGGTGGTCTGCCAAAGAAGGGCAGGTGTGTTGCCAGGAGTGTTTGCCATTTTACCTGCCTGCTGAGAAACCCCAAATCTAAGATAAATCTCTTTAGGTGCTTCTGTGGTGAGTTTCAACCATATCTGGATGGGCCTGTGTTTGCTCTAAAATTTATCTCCCTTTTATGCTGCCTGGCAGCAAGACTGCTCCATCTTCTAGGGGAGAAACATGTAACTCTTAGAGGAAACCAACCTTGCATATCCCTGGCAGGAGAGGCATAGCTGGGTCTGTATCTGTTCATCCAATGCCTACAAGACCTACCACAGTGCTTGGTAATGGTACCTGGCTAACACTGACTCCAATACTGTGCTCTGAAAGGCAATGCAGAGCACAGAGGCATCATGGCAGCGTGGACATGTAGAACAGGCTCCTAAAATACAGGTCTGTAGCATGTTCCTAAGGACAGCGTAGATGTAGTCTTTAGTCTGTATTTATTTTGGCCTCAGCATATAAAGGCTGATATTTGCATGGGATATTAGAAAATATTTCATTATAGCAGTGTCTCTGAAGTGGAGACCACATTTTAAAAGAGCTCATAAAGCAAAGCAAAGTAAAAAAATCCTTTCATGTCTCCAGGAGAGACTTAAGTACACACATATCTATCATAACTGAAGCCCACAATAACCTGTGTGTGCTGAGCAGTGCTTCATAGCCTAGGAAGTAATAACTTCAGCTGTAGAAACCCAGGAAGTCTCTATCAACCACACACACTCCTAGAAAACAGATACCTTCCTCTTTAAAATACATGTTATAAACTCAGATAGACTTTCACTAGAACACACAGACACATCCTTCAGCAGCAGACTGAATTAAAAAAAAAAAAAAAGGACAAAAAAAAACCAACACACACCTCACTGCATTAAAGCAACTCTTATTCTGCAGAATTTTTTATGGCTTTTAAATAGAGAAACTATATGCACTAGTGGTGTTCTGCTGGCAGTTCAGAAATTGTCGTGCTAAAGACAAAGAACTAGCTAGAAAAGCAAGTCCTTCAGCAACTTCTCTAGTTCCCACTACTAAAACTACAAATACGTACAAGTAATTGTAAAAAGAATTGACTATATCTTCTGATATTTTGCAAAAGATATAACAGTAAAAAAAGTCAGAATTAAAGGGAGAATGAACAACGTTTGGGTCTGTAAACAAGGAGCCAGTGAAGCTGTGGAGTGCCTGCAAAATGAGCACTCAGTTGTACCTGGGTGGAAACAGTAACAGATAAAATGAGTTTGAACTAACCCAAGGCATATGGCTGTAGGTGGAACCCAAACACTGGTATCAGTATTGCTTCAATTCGTCTGTGCTTTCTTGCTTCCCGAGACATAATAGTTCTTTCTTTTCTAGAACTTCAATATTTTAAACTTCAGTGTTCAATGGTAAGGTTATAACTTTTTGTTCTCTACGTTTTTCCATGAAAACCCATTTTAGCTCACATTTCCCTACCACATGAAAGACTTACTCTTCATCCAGTCTGAAGTGGGTAGGAATGGAAGAAAAGAATGAGGTCAGGGAAGCGGAGGAGATACAAGCCTGAGAAGCACTAGGTATTCTTAAGATCCCATCTGAGTGAAAGGTGCTTTTAGGATCTTTAGAGGGCATGTATTCTAGGGAAAATGCCCTACAGAAAAGCCAGAAGAGTGGGATGGCAGCTCAAGGGGAACAGGGGGTTATTTTGTGTTTGTTTGGACACTGATATCTTGGGAAGGGCAGGTTTCACCCCAAATATGCAACTACTCCTCACCTTTTTCTAAAATACAGAAAACTCAGTTTCTGAAAACCCACGAGAGAAAATTAACTCAGCCACCCTGTCAAAGATCACTCAGATTGGCTCTCTCTACCTTGGCCCACAGCCAAACAGCTCAGAAAAAGTTGCAGCTCTTCGCCATTTTCTCCCCACTATTCAGATGTTGCACTTCCCAGTTCTCACTAGGTTTAGTGCTTGTTGCACAGATCTGTGATCTTAGTTTACTGACTAATCTAGGAAAAAAAAAAAAGTTTGCTGGGTTAATAAATTGTTTCAGCTCACATATGTGTCTTTCAGGCTCCAGAGTGAGTGTTAAAGAGGGCTAAACAGACAGACAAGAAAAGAAAGAGACAAAACCACAGAATCACAGAACGGTTGAAGTTGGAAGGCACCTGCAGAGGTCATCTGGTCCAACCCCTGCTCCAGCAGGGCCACCCAGAGCAGGCTGCCCAGGACCATGACCATGAGGCTTTTGTAGATCTCCAAGGCGGGAGGCTCCACAGCCTCTCTGGGTAGCCTGTGCCAGCGCTCCATCATGCACACAGCACAGAAGTGCTTCCCAGTGTTCAGACAGAACCTCCTGTGCTCCAGTTTGTGCACATCGCCTCTTGTCCTGCCTCTGGGCACCACTGAAAAGAGACTGTCTCTGTCCTCCATGTGTCTGGATATTTATACAGATTGATGAGATACCCCCTGAGCCTTCTCTTCTCTAGGCAAATGTGGTGGGTTAACCCCAGCCAGCAGCCAAGCACCAGCACAGCTACATGCTCATTCGCCCCTCCCAAGGTATGTAGAGAAAACAGAAGGAACGTGAGAATATTCATGAATCAAGATAAAGACAGAATAATAAGTGAAGCAAAAGCTGTGCACATAAGCAAAGCTAAAAAAGGAACTTATCCACTACTTCCCATCAGCAGGCCAGTATTTAGTCTCCTTCTGTTAAGCATGTGACAGTTACCTGCTGGCAACACTCCTCCAATGCAGCTCAGGACACCATTAGCCTTCTCTGTGGCACGGGCACATTGCTGGTTCATGTTCAACTAGGTGTCCACCAGGACACACAGGTCCTTTTCTACAAAGCTGCCAGTCAGCCCTCAGCATCACCAGTGCCTGGGGTCTGCAAAACTGTCACCCAGAATGGCCTAATGAGAGACACAGAGCTGCAGTTTTTTATCTAATGGGAGTGAAAGGGTTCATAATTTTCAAATAAAATAAACAAAACAAACAAACGTCCCAGATACCTTGCTGGATACTTTCTGCTTATGGGGAGATGGTGACTGTGTGTATCAATGAACGCTTATTCACGCTTTATGTAAAGGATTTAGAAAGGAGACTTACAGTTCTTGGCTAGACACTACATCCACAGAGGTTTCTGCCTACCAATATCACTAAAGTTCCTCTTTCAATAACTTCAGAGGAATTCTGCCAATTAGAGATCCTGAGAGTCAATCTCTTTGTGTCTAGCATGCTGTGATTTGTTCAAGAAAATCCAGAGGCCTACAAAAGTATAACATGCTTTGCTGGCTATTGAAAAATATCATATCTGATTTTCACATTGTGTGGATGGTTAGAAAATGTTTTATATTGTTTTCACAGCAAAATAACTCAAGCTGTGGTGAAGTTAGAGGTTTGAATGACAATTGACTCCTACAAGTCCCATCTGCAATATTCAGGAAGGAAGAAATATGTGTTTCATGGATTTCATGCTGCAAATATGAGATTTTCCTTCATTTATGAGAATTATAGACAACATCTGAACTCAAATACTATATCCAACATGGGAAGGGTTTATATTTAGCCCTTCTGTTGACACAGAGGCCATTCACAGAAGTAGGAGGTAGTGGAAATTTAGGAGCCAGCGATCATAATTTGATTACCTTTGTTCTGTATAACTAGAATAGAGTCCAAACCAGTAAACTATATACATCCTCGAGGCCTGAAAAGGGCCAACTTTCTACCAAGCTGAAAACAATTGACTAAAGTCAGTTGGGAGATGACTCTAAAAAGAAAAATGTTAATTAGGAGATATTTAAGACTATTTCACTAGATGCTAAGAAAGCCACAATACCACAACTGGGAAAGAAGGCTGTACTGGTTACAAAATAACCTGACTTAGAAGGAAAGCAGAAGCTAAAAACATTTTAAAGAGAATAAATGAATGAAAGGATGAATTGATAACAACGAATACAGTTTAGGAAATAGGAACTGTAAAAAGATAATCAGAGAAAGAAAACAACCACCCAAGTAGGATATTAAGGTTGGCATATCTGAGAACAAAAAAGTATTTTCCTTAGTAGACCAAAACAGAGAAGAAGCCTAACAGTGGTGTTTCTTTATTACTGAAGAGAAGTGGTGGCATTACTGCTTCAGAGGACAATGTTTTATCTCTATTTGGGAAGAGAACCTGTGGAGAGGAACTGTTTTCAAACCCCTTTACAAATATGTTTAACCTTGAAGACTTAAATACTTCCATATCTAAATTTTAATCCTCTCACATCTTTTCTTGTCTTGTTTTTCTCTTTTCTACATTTAACCAGTCGTGTTCAGTTCTTTTCCACTTTCCATCTCAGTCTCAGGCTGCTAACTGGAAATATCTCCTGCACTCTCTAAAGATGGTGTGGATGCCCTATGAGAGCAGTGCCCAGGACTGGCACAGCACCCAGCTGGCTCACAGCTGGGCTACACAGAGAACATAATGGTTTTAGGGTGCAAAACCAGACTCTCAGGAGCAGCTGTTGGTGATACAGATCACCCACCTCTCTCTGTTGTTTGTGCCTGTGCTGTGATGGTGGCTGTACCTTTACCTCTGTCAAAGATAGCTCAAATCCCCTCACCTGTAGAACAAGACAAGTCCATATGTCAGGACGTAAACACAAAGCAACTCCTTGCCTTACTCACACAGCTTTCATATAGCTTTCTTGCCTTCAGAACATTCATCTTAGTCAGCACCCTTTCAAATGAAAGCTAAGCCCTTGGAAAGTGTCCACTGACAGGATTTCTTGCCTAGCTTCAAGAGACACCCAGAGAGATACTATGGCTCCCCAGATCCATTTTTCCTTCCCCTGACCATGTGGGACGTAGACCACCCCTTTGGAGAAGGTAGTATAATTACTAATGATCCGCGTACGCAAGCAGAAAATAGAATCACAGAATCAGAATATCCTGAGTTGGAAGGAACCCACAAGGATCATTGAGTCCAACTCCTGGGTCCCTAAAGGATCACCCAAAAAAACCAGACCCTGTGTCTGAGAGCGTTGTACAAATGCTTCCTGAACTTTGGCAGGCTCGGTGCTGTGACCACTGTCCTGGGGAGCCTGTCCCAGTGCCCGACCACCCTCTGGGTGCAGAACCTTTCCCTAACACCCAGCCTGACCCTCCCCTGCCCCAGCTCCATGCTGTCCCCTCGGGTCCTGTCACTGTCCCCAGAGAGCAGAGCTCAGCGCCTGCCCCTCAGCCTGCTTGGCTCTGGGCTGAACAAACCAAGGGACCTCAGCTGCTCCTCATATGTCTTCCCCTCTATACCCTTCACCATCTTCACTATCCTGTTCACAAACAGTGACGGACTGGTGGGAGATGTGGTGATCGAGAGCTGTCTTGGGCAGAGTGACCATGAAATAGTTCAGCTCTCTATTCTTGGCGAAGTCAGGAAGGGGACCAGTAAAACCGCTGTCTTGGACTTCCGGAGGGCTGACTTTGAGCTGTTCAGGACACTGGTTGGCAGAGTCCCTTGGGAGGAGGTTCTGAAGGGCAGAGGAGTCCAGGAAGGCTGGGCACTCTTCAAGAAGAAAATCTTAATGGCTCAGGAGCGGTCTGTCCCCACGTGCCCAAAGACGAGCCGGCGCGGAAGAAGACCGGCCTGGCTGAACAGAGAGTTGTGGCTCGAGCTTAGGAGAAAAGGGAGGGTTTATAATCTTTGGAAAAGAGGGCGGGCTACTCAAGAGGACTGTAAGGATGTTGCGAGGCTGTGCAGGGATAAAATTAGAAAGGCCAAAGCCCATCTGGAGCTCAATCTGGCTACTGCCGTTAAAGATAACAAAAAAAGTTTTTACAAATACATCAACACAAAAAGGAGGACTAAGGAGAATCTCCATCCTTTACTGGATGCGGGGGGAAACTTAGTTACAAAAGATGAGGAAAAGGCTGAGGTACTCAATGCCTTCTTTGCCTCAGTCTTTAGCGGCAAGACCAGTTGTTCTCTGGATACCTGGTACCCTGAGCTGGTGGAAGGGGATGGGGAGCAGGATGTGGCCCTCACTATCCACGAGGAAATGGTTGGCGACCTGCTACAGCACTTGGATGTACGCAAGTCGATGGGGCCGGATGGGATCCACCCGAGGGTACTGAGAGAACTGGCGGAGGAGCTGGCCAAGCCGCTTTCCATCATTTATTGGCAGTCCTGGCTATCAGGAGAGGTCCCAGTCGACTGGCGGCTAGCAAATCTGACACCCATCTACAAGAAGGGCCGGAGGATAGACCCGGGGAACTATAGGCCTGTTAGTTTGACCTCAGTGCCAGGGAAGCTCATGGAGCAGATTATCTTGAATGTCGTCACAAGGCACTTGAAGGGCAACCAGGCGATCGGGCCCAGTCAGCATGGGTTTATGAAAGGTAGGTCCTGCTTGACGAACCTGATCTCCTTCTGTGACCTAGTGACGCGCATCCTGGTGGATGAGGGGAAGGCTGTGGATGTGATCTACCTTGACTTCAGTAAGGCTTTTGACACCGTTTCCCACAACATTCTCCTCAAGAAACTGGCTGCTCGCGGCTTGGACTGGCGTACGCTTCGTTGGGTTAAAAACTGGCTGGATGGCCGGGCCCAAAGAGTTGTGGTGAATGGAGTCAAATCCAGTCGGAGGCCGGTCACTAGTGGAGTCCCCCAGGGCTCAGTGCTGGGGCCGGTCCTCTTTAATATCTTTATCGATGACCTGGACGAGGGGATCGAGTGCACCCTCAGTAAGTTTGCAGATGACACCAAGTTAGGTGCATGTGTCGATCTGCCCAAGAGAAGGAAGGCTCTGCAGGAGGATCTGGATAGGCTGGACCGATGGGCTGAGGTCAACTGTATGAAGTTCAACAAGGCCAAGTGCCGGGTCCTGCACCTGGGGCGCAACAACCCCGAGCAGCGCTACAGGCTGGGAGATGAGTGGTTGGAAAGCTGCCTGGCCGAGAAGGACCTGGGAATACTGGTTGATAGGCAGCTGAATATGAGCCAGCAGTGTGCTCAGGTGGCCAAGAAGGCCAACAGCATCCTGGCTTGTATAAGAAGCGGCGTGGCCAGCAGGTCTAGGGAGGTGATTGTCCCCCTGTACTCGGCTCTGGTGAGGCCGCACCTCGAGTACTGTGTTCAGTTTTGGGCCCCTCGCTACAAGAAGGACATGGAGGTGCTCAAGAGAGTCCAGAGAAGGGCGACAAGGCTGGTGTGGGGTCTGGAGAACAAGTCTTACGAGGAGCGGCTGAGGGAGCTGGGCTTGTTCAGCCTGGAGAAGAGGAGTCTCAGGGGAGACCTCATCGCTCTCTATAGGTACCTTAAAGGAGGCTGTAGCGAGGTGGGGGTTGGTCTGTTCTCCCACGTGCCTGGTGACAGGACGAGGGGGAATGGGCTCAAGTTGCGCCAGGGGAGGTTTAGGTTGGATATTAGGAAGAACTTCTTTACTGAAAGGGTTGTTAGGCATTGGAATGGGCTGCCCAGGGAAGTGGTTGAGTCGCCATCCCTGGAGGTCTTTAAAAGACGTTTAGATGTAGTCCTTAGTGATATGGTTTAGTGGAGGTTTTGTTAGTGTTAGGACAGAGGTTGGACTAGATGATCTTGGAGGTCTCTTCCAACCTAGACGATTCTGTGATTCTGTGATTCTGTGATCTTCATAGCCCTCCTTTAGGCACTCTGATAGTTTTATGTCCTTTTTATACTGGGGCACCCAAAACTGCACACAGTGCTTGAGGTGAGGCCGCACCAGCACAGAGTAGAGTGGGAAAACAGATCCCAAGGCTGCAAAGTCACATTGCTTTGCTTTACTGACAAATGGTTAAGATATTGTAACAGTGCCAAGGGACCACAACACACCATAAATGAATTAGAAACTGGATTAATTAGATAGATGTAAATGAAGGTGGGAGAATCACATTCCAGTACTGCAAAGTTCTGTAGTCAGCCCTGCTCCAGTTATCATTTTTTTCAGCAATGACTAAAAGAAAGAAAACATGAGACTGGGAGCTTTAGAAACCACAAAGACAGCAGGAGGCATTATCTGAGTCTTGAGGGCAATTGCTAGATCTTTTCTCATATGCCAGTTAGTGTTACTGATATTGTTTCTTCCAGTAAATCCCGTGGGAATCCAGGTTTCCAAGTCACCTAACCCCCGAATTCCTCAGTGTTATTGATATTGTTTCTTCCAGTAAAATCCTGTGGGAATCCAGGTTTCCAAATCACCTAACCCCCAAATTTCTCATTTATGTGGCACAGCACAATTCACAGGGCAGATTAAGAAACAAATGCCTGTTTGGCTGAGGGGACAAGATCTCCTCAGGATGTGTCTACAGGGCTGGGCCTCCTACAGGGCCCAGCCACAGGGCTTCTCATAATCACTTGAATGTTTTTTTAACCAGTTTCTTCATATTATAAGATTATGCTCTACAACTGGTGTACAGGCTCCTCTGAACTGGGCTTCTCTCAGCCTTATTGTTGAAAGAGTTTCTATTTGCTTAAATTAATTACATCCTTGCTTGGCCAAGACTGAAAGCTTGGAACTTCAGAGATGAGTTGTGAAAACTAAAGGCTATCTGTAGATAGTTTAAGGCAAGGAAAGCTAAGATTTTATGTACATACTTGCAAAACTACATCTGTTATTGGAAGGCACTTCTTCTCTGAGCCACTGTTATGGATTTCCATTTAGATAAACACAGAAAATAAGGCCTACCGTACTATTAGCAAAGATATTTAGCCATTGAAACTGCTGTTGTCTGAAGAGATTGTCCATCCCTGGAAATCAGGCTTCATAAGAAAACAATGCTGGGTGGATTTCACCATATGGATTTCAACCATATCATTAACAGAATGGCGAAATCTGAGAAACTGTAAGCACCATCCCAGAAATATATGACCGATATAAACACTGCTAGCACTAGAAGGGATCCAGTAAAGACCCTTCTCTGAAAAGGGGCTTCTTGGACTGATAGTCACTGATGTTTTTTTTGGCTGGGGGAAAGATTTTTAATGGCATCCTATACTTCTGGCACATTCATAACTCACATTTGCTCCAATAGAAATTCTCCTCAAAGAATGCAAAATTTAGCTTTTTTTGAAAACCTTAGAGATGAAGCATAACAGAAGTTGGTCAATAAGCCACATAGCTAAGCCTGACTTCTCCCTTTTCAGTTACAGATGGACTTACTAAAATGGAAATGCAATGACTACTTAATAACCACAATGCTTGTTAACGTTTAACAAAAAGAATACTTCATTTATGCCATTGGCATCACTTACAGAGTTTCAAGGAGTTCAAAAGCATGAAGAAAAAATCTTTTAATAATTTCAGATGGTGATTCCTGCTCAAATACTCTCCTTTTCCATCATGCTTTGAAATCAGCAGGGAATATCTGCCTCACAGGAGACATAGTCAAAATCTCAAGTCAAAATCTGCATCTTCTACTCAATTTTACTTTTGAATTCTCAAATATTTTGGTCTTCTTATGACCACAATGGTGTCATGACAAGGAATGACCTTTCTTTGTTTTTCCAACAAAGGATTTTCAATTGAATTTTAAAGAAAAAGTGGAAACATTACAATAAAGGACTATAGGGCTGAGAAATAGTCTAAGCTGAGGAAAACTAGTTAAAGCTAGAAAAGTAATACATTTGAAACATTCTGTTTTTAGAAAATTGCATACAACAGAACAGTTTGCGTATAACTTACATTTCAAAGGCCAGGGACTAGAACAACAGATTTGTGTTGAGACATGCTCAGGAGAAATAACAAGATAGAGGACTATCCAGATACTGTGAAAAAGCAAATTATAACTGACATGCCAGAAGCGTGACTGAATGCAGAACTCTCAGGGATAGGGCACATCTTACTGAAAACTAAATTATGTGCTTTTTAAAAGTAAATAAACATATATAAAATTGATAGTTCCAGCTTTAGTATCCAAGCAAAAAAATGTACAATTAATCAGACACTGGATGGAACAAAATACCACAGTTATTACAAAATGGTAAAGGTCTCTAAAAGACAGTGCCACTTATGGACACTAGAGGTTACTAGCTTGTACCCAAGAGGAATGTTTTTTTGTTTTGAATTGGTTGTTTTTGAAGCAAAGAAACATTTTCTTATGGTTGTATGTGAGTCTGGAAATGACAGTGGCTGGGTTCTGCTTCTTGTTGGCTTTGGCTCACTGTGCCATACAGAACAAGTCAACTAACTTCTCCGTGCCTGTGTCTCTCAAATGATAAAACTCCAGTAACTTCTATCTTTGTAATCTTCAGTCTGTACTGTAACTTCTTTTGTTGTTATTTACTATCAGTATCAGGCCTGACATAACGAAATGCCATTTTTGTTGATTCTTCTAGTGTACTATGGCATCACCAATAGTAAGGATAGAAATCATGGTACACAGAGATCACTCAACAGCTGTGCAATTCATACCTTAACAAAATAAAACAAAACACAGCAAAACAAAACAAACGAACAAACAATATTGTTTATTTATTTCTTTACATTTAGAGTAGATGATATAATATTAATAACCATGAGTAACTTACTCAGTAATGACTGCCAATGATTAAAACAAAAGCTGAAAAAACCTTTCTAGCAGATAACTCTCCAGGAATATCTGTCTCTTCAAGAGGACTAAAATACAACAGCCCATCAAACATTCTGGTAAAGACTAGTTATAGCAGTTTGCTAATGAGAAGACTGACTAAGCAATAGTGTTATTAGAGTGAGTGACCTTCCTTCATCTATGAGGAGCTATTTTGTTCATTGCTTCTATCATGTCTATTGTTATCTTATATACTTGTTATGCATTATTTAATTAAGTATTTAATTATAGGTTTCTATCCACAGCTACCATTAATCATAATACCAAGGAATGACACATGGTGGAGAAGCTGAGATGGAAATGGAAGAGTACAGCCAGAAGCAGAGAACTAGGAGAAAAGGTTGTGAGTAGAAATCATGAAATGGAGAGTCACAAAGAAAGTTGAATTCTTTAAAAGCAGTGAACAACTGTAGTGGTTTGACCAAGAACAAGATATCCACCCCTGCTTAGTGGCAACAGGAAAAGGAGGAAGAGAAAAGGAGCAAAAAAATACTGATTTTTTAAATGATTCTGGGTCAGAGGGAAGATATTTAATGATAGATGAGAAATTCGTAGTAACAGCTATATTGAATTAACCCAAGAGTCCCTCTAGCCCAGAGACCAGAGATGTCTAGGGAAGAGTTTAAGAATGGGACAAATGCAGTGATATTTTCCCGGTATGTTCTCCAGGTGATCGGCAGACCTTGAGACAAAGGTGACATCTTCCAGCTCAGTTAGCTACAGAAAGTGAGCCTACCTACAGAATCTGCTGTAGAGACTTTAACAGGATTGTACTCCTAAAGAATAAAACATTTCAAAAGATATGTGTTTTGCAAGGGATAGAAATATTAAGTTTTTATCTGAATTTGAATATTTGAATGAGATATGCATGATGGAAACTAGAATGGGAATCAAAAAACAAACCCAGACCAGAGGATTTGCTTGGGGAGCTGACTTAACCTTAAAAAAATAAAAAAAAAAAATGCAATTACTGTCCTTGGAGGTTAAGATTCACTTGAAACCTTTGGAGAGGAAACTAGAGACTGCTGTAGTACACTGAGCTAGCAAACTGCAGATTCATAGAAACAGGAAGAGACAAAGTAAATCTAAAAAATAATCTGAGTAGTAGTTTGCTAGAAGCAAAGTGACAGATTGCACAGGCTAGTGGAATAAACATAGTTCTAAGTAATATCCAGCTTTTGGAAGAACTGCCATTTTTCTAAGCAATAAAACCAGTTTATATACACACACACAAAATTATTCTCTACATAGTGAAGCGGTATTACTTCTAGAGATGGTTCAGAAGACGACTGCTTCCAGTCAACTGGAATATCACTGGGGTCTGTTCTCCTTAGAAATTAGACACTGGTGTACAAAATAACATCCTAGTAAAAGGCTTGAAGATAAAATGTCAGCCGTCATATCTTAAACCATTAAAACTCAGGCATACATAGTGAGAAAAATCACTTCTAGTGAGTGTGTGTGTGACTTAGGAAGGTAGAAGATGAGTGTCAAGTTTTTTCTTGGGAACTAAATTTGCTGCTCCAAAGATTCATGTCCATAGGAAGACAAGAGCCCATGAAGACCAAAAGAAGAAATGGAGAAAAGTCAGGACTAAGTATAAAAGTAGCAAAGGAAAAGCCATATTTTGGGGAAAACGTCACCTTATCCTCAGAAGCAGGACTGGGGGAGGGCAGTTATTCACCCCAAGCCCCTTATCACCACAAAGTGCTTCAGTCACTTTTGGGGGTGGATAGGCAAACCCATGCACTGGGCACTAGAGCCAGCACTCTCTGGCTCTGCATGTCCAAAGCAGGCTGGAATAAGGTCAAAGCTCCTTTATATCTGAGGTAAGGATCTAGCCATCTACAGATGGAAGGACCAAGCAAGCAAGGATATCTGAAATATGAAGTAAGACCAATCTTCTTCAACAGAGGAAAGCTATAGGGGTGATCAAAGTCTATTGACAGACGGGTGTGAATATTTATCGGGTAGGGGCACCATACAAAACTGAAAAGAGCCTTTTTATCAAAGTCAAGCAGTAATTGAAGATATGCATGGTTTTCTCTTAATTTTCTTCTGTCTTTGCTATTTGTATTTGGTACTTCTGTTTCTTATGTTCCACTTCTCTTATCCTGGCTTGTGCCAGTGTGGCTTTGGAGTATGAGACTCCAAACACGAAGACTACTCTTTCTGTAGATGTGGGGGTCATGCGGCACTTCCATAATGCCCAGAACAACCACTCGTTTTTCTTCAGAACTACACAGGAAACAAAATGCAGCTCTGCCTGCCTGCACAAGTATTTGTGCCTTTGTAAATCTGTGGGAGAGAGAGACAGAATAGTCTTCTCGGGACAAATGTTAAAGAAGTAAGTATCCTGGCAAAGCAATAGCAAAGCAAGGACCTGAATTCAGAAGGAGCTAGGAGAATATGCAACAATGAAATTCAGAAGGAAATTTTCTGGATGGACCTATATATTTCCAGCCTTGCAACTGGATCAAATTTCTTTAAATCTGATCCCCAAGGGATGAGCCCTAAACTTACAGTCTTGCTGCACCTGCCCACCTGCCACGCAATTGCCACCTGGCGTGCAATAGCAGCACATGAATGATGCAGAACATGTCAGGAACTTGTTCCCATAGCACAGACAAAAATCAACTGCTAAATCTACTACTCTGTATCAATTTCTTCACTGCATGAAACATGAGCCCATTTTGAGGTAAAGTTAAGGGAGTCTTTGGTGTTTTAGCAGATCAACCTAAGAGAATATATGGGTATTATGCATATTGGTTAATGTGTTGATCCTTCTCTCCTGAGAGATTTAGAAATCCTTCCTGATACTCCAAAGAGTCAAGTGCAAATCCCACATGGATAAGAAATGTCCCAAGGGAATGTAGTTATAAAAACCCACTTCCTTGATGCTATGTCCTACGGTTTTTCTGCTCATACCTTTGGCACAGTTTTGTGTGAACTTCAAAAAGCAAAAGGTCTTTCTAGAAAATGGAAAACTATCTATAAAGGCCTCCAAAAACCTTTCACCTTTAGTCCTTTGTGACCAAAACACTGCAAATACACAGTAAAAGTTACTTAAAGAAAGTCCAAGAACTTTCAAAGTTCTTAGGAAGAGAACTGTGGAAAGCAGAGATGCACTGATTTCTCTTCTAGCCTTGGCTTGACCACCTGAAGATATCTGTGATGTGATGCTATACAAAGGCTCTTTTGGGGGCAGATCAAAGCAGCATAAGATAAACCTTGCTGTTCACCATGTGATCTGCCAGCTTTTCTTGGTGGGAACTTCAGGTCTAGTTCCTTATAGTGGCTCCTTGCAGTTCATTTCCCAGGACATATGTCTGAAACAAGTTGGGAGCCCAAGTCTGCTTTCTAGAGTAGGTGTCATCAACTGTTGTTTTGGGGTACTTAGGAGCAAGGCAGCCATTCTAGAAAGGACAGAGAGAGAAGCTGTGCAATGCACACCATCTCCAAGCCATGTAACAGGGAGCTACAATTGCTCTGGGCAATGATAATGGAGGATAAGCATCCCTAGATGCATATATGTCCCTGTCAAAGAGCCCTACGCATAAAAAGAAGACGTTCACGTGTAACAAAGACACTCTGTTTTAGTCTGCACTGAGTCTAGGTGTCTGACTCAACAGGCAAGCAAGAGAGAGGAAAGCGTGGAAAAACTGAGTAATTTGTTTTCGTTGTTGCCTTTTTATTTTATTCTTCAGATACATGATCATTCCTTTCCATTTTTCTTACTTCCATGTTGTAAGACACCTCCTTCCCTGGTGTAATCTTTCTTCACCTCCCCTACTGATGTTCCAGCTGTGCCTTGCAATAGCCTTTCTCCTCTCCTGTTTCAGGGGTGTTTCTGGCAGCTTGGTAATTAAGTAGAGTCCCTGTGCTGATAAATTTCCTTTCGGTGCCATTGTGAAATACTGAATAGCATCAGAAACTTCCACTAAACTGAGCAAACAGTTGGATCCAAGTCAAAAAGCTTTCTATTGAGCCCAAGATGCCTATGAGCAGGAAAGAAAAGAGAGAGATTGTTTTCTGATGAAGTCACAGCAAACAGTTGACTTATGGCTTACTGCAGAAAGGAAGGGTAAAATTTAATGCAAAACGAGAACTTATGTACCTATTCTTCCTCAAACTAAAAGCCACTCCATCCCTTCAGGGCTTCTCTGTCCTTTAATGACTTCCCTATTAATCTGTGTATTGTATTCTTGCCAGTCACATCTCATTTTGGACATCTTTGAGCATCTCAACTTGGGAGACTGGTTCAATTCTGTCTTTGTTAGAAACAACAACAACCAACAAAAAAGTACAAGTATTTTCTAAGAAGGACCAAAATCTGCTTCAGGTTTCAGCTGAATCAGAGGAGCTATTCTGCGGGCAACTCAAGTTTTTGTTGCACTTAGCCCTCAGACTCCAGTTAGCAAATGCCAGAAGCCAGCCTGTTGTGTGGGTTGCTCATTGCTCCAATGAGTCTGCTGTTTACAGAAAGGCACTTGTGTATTGTATGCCAAATGGAGGGAAGGACAAATTCCTCCTCCCTTCTTTAGGAATGAATTTTTGGGAGCAGAAAACCCCAACATTTCTCCAGAAATTAAAATGCCAAAATATTGGGATGTTCCAAGTCAACTGATCTTTTTGTGTGTGTGTGTGTATGTTTTTGGGGTGTGTGTGTGTGTTTTAAGTAACATGTAACATATGATTTGAGTTAGACCACATAATGTAAACATTGTTAAAATAGAAACTAAAAATCATAAAGTTTAATAAAAAATGTGAGTGTGAGGTCTTGTTGACACTGCCTGAAATTTTTTTTTAACTTCATTTCACTTTCACTAAATCTAGCAAAATTCACCCAGAATGTTTCAACCACCTTCCTTATGAAATATTATTCCACTTTTCCTGTCAGCTCTATACTCCACTTTTTGGGATCAAATTGGTCTTTTTTCATTCAGCATTGTTCTTTTATACATACATCGTCTGATATTGATTAACGGGATAGAAGGCAGTGCTCAAAATCATCCTGCCAACTCCCCTCTTTTTTTTACAAGTATTAGAGCTTTTGCTACCTTGTAGAGACTTTTTTCTGTGTAGTTCTTCAGCTTTTCTGCTCGGAGGTTTGTAACTGGCAGATAAAGGGATTTTGCTTATCATCTTGGTTATATTTTTCCACTTAGCTCTCAACAGCAGCAAACAGTACTCCAACTTCTTCTAAACTTTCTGCTGTTTGGTACTCTGGTCACAGACTAAAACCTGATGTGGTAAATCAGGGTGGCCCAAAATCAGCTGCCGCTGGAGCTGGATGCCACTTCTGGGACATCCACTCCCCACAGGCTGTTATTGATGGTGACGGTTTCTGGCTGTCTTGATGCCGATGGGATGCTCTTTCCCCATAAATCCTCCTCCTTCCTCCCTCGTCCTGCACAGCCTCCTGTGGCCACTGCTGTGTTGTCTAGATCTCTGGTCTAAGCCACTAAAGAACTTGGTGAGGATAAAGCTGGGGAGGCAGATTTCCTGTACTTCAGCCCTGAAGTCATGTTCTCTGGTAAGAACTTACAGAAAATGCAGGAAAAGGAGGTTCTTGCCTGCTAGGGCAGTGTTCCCAGCCTCAAGAGCAGCTCACTGTCTCCTCCAAAGAAAAAGGCAACAGCATAGAGGGAGGCATCCCACAGACCACTTGTCACAACTGAAGAGCTGTATAAAACCCACAGCTCAAGCTGGAAACTTGGACTGGTTTAGAGACACGTTATGCCCTGGGAGGACAGGCAAGGGGCATCTTGCTGTCATGTCTCAGCTCTCTTCGATAGCCCTAAAGATCTTCCAAACACCGGTGGAAGAAGGAGTCTGTCCTTCCTGAGCTGAAAGCACCATTTGAAGGTAGCTAAGGACCTAAACTGACATCCTCTTCCCATCCTGAGGTGGCCTGAACTTAAATCAAGATGCTGTGACACAGCTGCTGGATTGCAACAATGCTGTATATGATTTCAAAAGCTGAAAAGAGAGCCTGGGTAAAAAAAAACAGGCAACACACTCATATTGCAACACTTCTTCTGAGAGTAATGATTTCAGGGCTACATTGTACAAGGCATTCTCTACCCCAGTCCAACTCTGCATGGTAGTAGTGAGCAAAACAACATAAAGAATACATTTCATCTGTAACGATCTGCATCTGTGAAGGGTGGAGCTGGAAAATCATGTAGGCACATGTTCTGCCTAACAGAGGAGCAAGTGGGACTTACCCTCTGTTCTATGATCCTGGATGGAGTTTAAAAGCTGGTGAATAGTCATGATTCACTTTAGCAATCCCACTTCCAATTAGTCCATCCACTGGGCTAGAAAAAGAGAAGATAAGAGAAGGAATTCCTTTTTATTTCTACACACATGATGGCTCTTTTCATCATTATCAAAATACCTTCATCAAAGCTTTCCATATCCTCCAACACACCTCTGAAAGAAAAATAACTGTGCTTCACTCATTCGCTATTCACGTAGTCAGTTCTGGTGACAGCAAAGTCCCAGCGCATCCATCTTCTCTGAGCCTGTCATTTGTAGCACTGAAATAAACCAACACTGAGTGATTTAAATTTCAAGTAGCTATGCAGCGATGTTAGGTGTGTAGTAATTCCCTCGAATGACTAATTTTACTGGAGTGACTCTAGTGAGTGTAGAAATATAGCCTCAGATATGTACCTTGCTTCCTTCCGCCTTCTGCAGTTTCTGGCTCATCTTATTTGAGAAAAGTTGCTTTCAAAAGGCAGGTCATTTATTTGCTGCCGTGTTTGACATCAAAATGTAAGAAGTTATGCACTGAGCCTTCAAAGACATCCAGGTTCGAAATAGCGGTAGGAACTTTGGGAAATGCTTTTCCTTTCCAACGTCCAAATTTTTTGAAAAAAAAAAACAACTTCTTGAACTTTTCTTCATAGGTAAGAGAGATGTAAGACAGCCATAAATAAGCTGGTTTTGGCTTATTTTTGTAAAGAAAACTGAGGTAGTTTATCTTCTGGTATAGCAGATGTAGCTATACATACCTGATACTAGCAGTTCAGCTTCCAATTAAAAAAAAAAATATATATATATATATTTGGCTGAGTCAGTATCTAACTGTGAGAGCATGTAACGTAGCAGAAAGATATATATATATATAAAAAAAAAAGGAGGCAGTCATGAAGTAAGAGAAGAAAAGCAAAGTAGTGTCTGGTTTGTAGCAGGAGTGTATATGTCAAAATGGCCCTGTTCCTCACCAGACGGTACATGCAGGTCACCACAGCGTGTTGGTACAGAGGTAAATCACACAGCTCTTTAGTGATCTTCCCTGGAAACCTGCAGACACACCACAGACTTTGAGAAAGAGTAATTAAAAATATATATGAAAATTAAAAATATATATGAAATGGAAAGCTGGACAAGCAACACATCACATCCAGGTGGGACACTGCACTACACAAGTTTTTACCAGCTTTGGAAAATGCTGTTAAACCATTTGGGCATGAAAGGAGGGAATGAAGGGAGGAAGGAAATGAAAATTTCTTATTTTGCTACTTTCAAGTAAATGCTAAGTGGAAGTAACCCACACGGCCTCCTTCCAACCCCTCATGACACGAGGGAGGCTGGCGCAGGCCCGGCCTGGCCTACGTGTGGCGCGGGGCCCAGGTCGGCCCTCGGCCTCCTGCCCAGACTCATGTGGTGACACTGTGACATGAGGTACATGGGTGTCCTTAAAGGAAAAAATCTGTATACTCAAAATATGGGCTAGAAAAGGATGTCTTCTTCTACTCCCTCTCTTACCCACCTGTGTTCTCTTTCCCGAGCCCAGTCTCAGCACCTGCAGCCACTTCAGCTCAGCCTGACCAAAGCACAGCCCATCTTTCCCTTGGCCAGAGTTGCCCAAATCTCATTTCTTTACTCACTGAAGTGGAGAGCAGGTTGGGAAACAACACAGGAGACTTATTAGGGGTTATCCTTAACATAGAATGCATATTTAAATTATGGCATTGATATCTTTCAAGCTTTCTTTCATTAATCTGAATAACTCCCACGTTGAGATTATTCCGCACAGAGGAGTTCAGTGTCCTTTTCATATAATTATATATATATATAATGTGTAGTATGCTATATATATATATGTAATGTATAATGTAAAATCTAAACATAAGCAGGTGCTGGGGCTCAGGTTTCCCTCTGCCACCTGCTTCTGGTTGGCAGCCTTTCCAGTGGATGCACAAACCTCTATATCTCTACTTTTTTAAACAATAAGACTGCTGCCTGCAATTTTAGAAGAGGTCAGTGCCTTCCTCTCCTTTCACCCTTACGAATCCACAGCCCACGGGATGAAACCCATTCACCCTGTACAGAGGGCACACAGCTGTGTCCCCATGTCCTGGAACTTGGCTGTGAGTCTTCAGTGGTGCCACCTCAATAAGCAACACAGAAAATACCCCCATGTACCCTCAAATAGACAACACTCAAAAGTTAAGATGCTACTTATCAGGATGGGAACTGCTCAGGTTCAAGGACACTGGTCATGGACACCACTGAGGTATATGAGGGAAAAAATAAAAGTAATGTTGGAAATGATGCCTTTCTTTGAAGCATATCTCTACAGAGAGATTAAAAACAAACAACTGCTGAGTTTCCCCAAACATTTTTGGACTAATCGCACTTGATCAGATCTAGAAATGACCACTCTTTGTGGCACATCTTGACCTACTGGCCAAAAGCAATCCATTTCTGGCTCTGCCCAGGCACATCAGCATCTGCCCTGTCTTGATATTCTTATTGTATGGCAAGTAGCAGAAGTCCTTAAATGGATCTAGGGTGTTTGTGTTTCAAGTGACCTGCATTTCACGGGTGCTTTATTTCCTGGTAGTAAACTAGACAGTGTTTGTGAAATAAACCTGTGCCAAGCCTGTGTGTCTCTGCCTGTGTCGGTTCACTAATGTTTGCAGAACAAGCTCCTGAAAAACTGAACTATAAATCTAAATGCTTCTCTCATTTTGCTAGGACGCTGGTGAAGGTTGTGCCTGGGGCATACATGGACCTGAGAAAGTCCTAATTGCTGAGGACAGGCAGGTGGACTGCAGGTGCACAGTGGGGGCAAGTAATTCTTCAAGGCAGGGGATCCACAGGTGAGAAACCTGAACACAGAGGCTTGGAAATCACTGAGGGGTTGAAACAGTAAGGCCTTCAGGGTAGGGCAGTGAATAACTGAGAAGAGATACTGTTAGTTTAGCTATGTTTTGGTTTTACAGAAATTTAACAACACTTTTTTTTAACCATTAGGGTTGAACAGCTTCGCACCAGCAATTATGACAGAAATAACCCCAAGGCAGGACCACAGCTGATTCATCGCTGACTGTATCTGATTGTTATTGCTGACCCACTCTTAAGACAAAGTAAGTTTATACGAGGCACACAGTGAACTCAGCAGGCTTCCTTCACCTGCTTGCCCCCTGAATTGTGTTTGCTAGCTCCTTCCCCAGAGATAAAATATATTTTACCAGTAACTGAGAAAAAGCCTTTTTTGGTGTTTTACTGTATTGCTATGGACATTTTTTTCAAAAGACACACTGCTAGGCTGTCTGGGTTTGCTGCTCACGGTCAATGTGAGGAGTCCAACAGAGCAGAGAGGCTGCAGTGTGAAAACAAGGGTGGATGACTGGGTAACTGCTTCACACCTGATCGAGGATTAAAAATAAATTGTAAACACTAAGCTACATGTAGTGCCCTTCCTCGGAATTGCAGTTTAGCAGCACGGCAGGCTTCGTATGGAGCAACAGTGGCATCTAGTGACCACAACTAGATTACCGTACATTTGTATGAACACGGGAAGATATGGCATGTACCAAGGGCAGGGGACAGACACAGCATGGACTTGCTGGTGGTGGTATCTGCAGACCTGATCTAACCTCTGCCAGTTAGAGACGTCGCATCTTCACAGGCAGAAATGTTAGCCTTTTAACAGAAGATGCCATTAGGTTTTGCAAACTGTAATAGTGAAACCCCCCACCAATCAACCCTCTGTCTGCCACACCAACCCCCAGGCTCAGCGGTGGTATAGGACAGTTTGCCCCTCGCACTGTGGCAGAAGAAGCGGCTCATAGGCGTGAATGGAGCAAAGGCTCTCTGGTGGGGAAGGAAATCGGTGACTCAGAGCTGGCTAGTGGAGATGGAGAACGTGTCAGCCAACACCATGTCTTCTGACCCTCTGCCAAACAGACAATAGCCTGTCTGTTCCCTCGGGAGAAGGGCCTCTTCTCTTAGAGTGCTGGGGGCCAGATAGCAGGCAGTGTTGTCACAACTGGGTGAAAAGCTTACTAGTGCAGGGGAAACTGTAAAAAAAATATATATATATGTATTTACAGTAATCTGGAGTTCAGAAGGGCATGATGTCTAATATGACTGACGGGTAGTGCGAGAACAACCAGAAAGTGATCAGCTATACACCTGTATTTTGATGCAGATAAAATAGAGCAATGAACCTACATTCAGGGGAAAAAACAAAACAAACAAACAAACAAAAAAAAAACTTTTATGTAAAAATGTCATTAGAAGGGTAAGGAAAACTGCAATTATAAATCCCTGTCATGAAACAATTAAACAGTTAAAAGATTTCTAGCAGCACTTTTGGTGTCTGGAGCTCCAAGTTAGCTCTTCATGCAGCTCTCCTCTTATTGAACAAGTGTGGCTCGTTGCAGGCATGCTATGAATCAATGGTCTTTGAAAGTTTTAATATTGCACTTCTATACCAGTGCTGAATGGCTGCTAGAGACCTCTTCTACTTTTCTACGAATAAGCCGGCTTGTTGCTGACCAAAGTTCTTCGTTTCTATGGTGTATCTGCTCTCACTGTCTCCTGCTTTTAACTCTTGACCTGTGCTCACACCTGTGTGTCACTTGGAAATGTCACTGGACCCATTAGGAAGAGAAAGCAACGTGCACACGTGCAGCAGAGAAAGCACTACTGACAGAGAGCAGCAGCATGGAAACACCCATTGGGTGCGTCCTAATAGGACTGAAATATGGGTTTGCAAACAGCGCCTGCTTTGCCTTCATCGCTGCACAGGCCATCGGATGTGCCACCCTCAGTTTTCAGCCCTGTCTGACTCTCTGGTTTCTGTGGGACAAAAGTATTGATTCAAAATCCAGAAAGAGTGGAGAGATGGGTAGACACATACAGATGCACCACCTCGCTAACACAGCGCCTGTGGCTCCCCTCCAGACACCACCACACGTGGATGACGCAGTCTCCTGGTCTGCAATGTCTGACCAAACCAGAGGCCCTTCCAGCCAGAGGTCTGCATGTTCAGTGGCACTGGAAGCACCACAAAGGTTCGTCATCTCCTCTACAAATAATTCAGAGCTTTATACCCTATGAATTGCACTTACCTTTCAGTTGCAAACAAGAGATGGGGGTGTATCTGTAGCCTTTCTCAGGAACGTTATTTGAATCTCACGTGAGTAGTTTTCACAAGACAGATAAATAACTCTGTAGTTCAGGGAGCATGTACATCTTAGAGCTTACACGGGAGTATATTGCAGCAAAAAGATTATTTAAAAGGTGGTGTTAAAACAAACAAACAGAAAGCCTAATTAAGTTCATAGTGACAGCAACTGGCACCGTGTAGTGCCAGAATCAGATGGCTGGAGGCTGAGAAGCTGCC
Organism: Cygnus atratus; assembly: GCF_013377495.2. Taxonomy (NCBI): domain Eukaryota; kingdom Metazoa; phylum Chordata; class Aves; order Anseriformes; family Anatidae; genus Cygnus; species Cygnus atratus. The sequence continues at coordinate 36,311,266 of NC_066362.1, read as the reverse complement.
CCAGGGGAAGGCTGCCTCTGGATGCACCCTGGAAGCAACTGCTGGGCTATAACGTGGGTGGACACCACCATGGGATCAGCTCCTCAATGACCTCAGGCAAGACAGCGACAACTCTGAACACATGAAGCAGGGAGCAGCACGTAGCTGATCGGATCCTTTGATTTGTTGCTTATAAACAACCCCAAAAGAAGCACAGGCACGGAGCTTGCTTTCCCTCAAGCCTTCTTACACCTTTTTATGCTCTCATTTCCGTCCGCATGCATTGCCTCCCACGCCACTGCCACCACCGCCTCTCCTCCCTGCTTATTTGTGGTGAGCCGATGTGGTTTGATACAGTTTTATCAGAGGAAGACTTGAAAACATTTGTGGTTCTTGTTAAATGTGTGGTAACTGCTGCACGCTGGTTTTAGGATTAAGCACAGCAGAAACTGCATTTTGCAGGCTGAGGTGTCTGGGCCAGCCCCTTGTCTAGCCCAAAATGATCTCACACTGCCAACAGGGGCGGCATTCAACTCAGCACCCTAAATCTTAAGCATCTTACGTTGGTCAAAAATAATTGAACCCCTCATCAGAACCAAGCATGCAGACTTCCATGCTGTAGCTTTCCTTTTCCACGTTTAAAATCACTCAAATTCCAGCCTGTGCAATCCACCGAGGCTTGGGTCTTCAGTGGGGAAAGGTGTGCAGCAGAGACCCTTCACACGTGTACTTTCCTGCCGGCTGGATCTGCCCTTCCCACAGTCCACCCCCCCAAAGAAGCACACCTTCCTAAGGGGGCCTGTCACCAAGGCGGCCCACACGAGTCTCAGAGCAGTTTCTGGGTGTTCAGGAAACCTGCCACCCCACCGGCCCCTTACGGCTGACAACCCCCAGGCTAAGGATGCTCAGCTGGGATGAGTCTGCACACCTCAGATCACTCACGGGGCCGTGACAACTCCCTGCTTTGATTTTCTGCCAAAGCGTGCAAAAGTGGAACAAACAAAGCAACAACGAGGACACCGAGGATGAATTTTTGTCTCTTCATGCACCAGTGTAGCTGATGTCAGGTGATGATTTTGGCTCTGCAGGTGTGCCTGCTTGGCGGATGGCACCAAGTAACACATTGCAAGGAGGTCAAGGAAACTACAAAGTGGTGATACCACCCGCCTTCTTTCTGTACAATTTTACAAGGCTTAAAATACACGACAAAAACATTACAAGATTCTCTTAAAATTTGGAACTTGAACTTCAACCTGAATTGGAAATAGCAGGGTAAAGAGATGCATTTTATTTTTAAAGTAATTTTCTGTTACCTTTCTAGCAACGTAGTATATTGAAGGAATTCTAGTAGGATTTTTGTTAAGTATACAAAACTAAATTTTCTCTAGCTGCACTTGCGGATGAAATCAACTGTTTTCTGCCTGCAATTCTGAAAAACCGATTTCTACTATCTACCATTTCTACCCCAAAAGCACAGGCAATTTTGAATAATCTCAGAATAGCTTCAGACCTGTTTCCATTTGCACAACTCTAAGCACTATCAAAACCAAATCAAATGCCCATCCATTCAGACCTTCCATTTGATGATGCAGAAGAGGGTTCTTGGAAATAAAAGTCAATCTGACCTTAATAGAATAGTTTCTCATAAAAAGACTCAGAAAGGTGTTTCAGTTGCATGGAAAAAAACAAGGCTGCACTGAGGCAACCTCAAGGAAAACAAAACACAGGTTTATGTGGTAGAGGCTCCCACTACCGTGTTCCCGATGTCCTTGATGCTGCAAAGCCACCCTTACATCTGCATCCACAGACCCCACTTGATGAAGGGAATCTTTAGAGAAAAATAATTGGAAGCTTCTCTGAAGGCTGCTGGCTCTCTGGACCTCTCCTTCACGTTTCTCCTCAGTACCAAGTAACTAAATTGATTTTGCTGTATGTTCAGCAGACGGATTTCAGGCAGATCAAACATCCTTTGGGGGTATCAAACAACTCAGTAGTGCTAGTTATGGGAAACAAGAAAATTGAAAGCCATTTTAGAGAAAATTTCCTGCTGCAAACAGCACCAAACTAATGCACAGAGTTGCTGTGATTCCTTCGCCTCAATCCTAACAGTCCAAGTACAGTACAGCTCCCTCAAAGCACACTCATCAATTATTGATTAGATCTGAATCAATATTTTATTGGCATTTCTTTCCCCCGATCATTATCTGTGCGAAGCTTGCTAATTTTCCATTACCTTAATCACATCTTAATGTGCTGAAAATCCATGCATGTACTTGTGACATTTTAGCAGTTTTTTCAGCATGACAATCCTTTTATTTTTACTAGTTCCACATACAGCTGCATGATATGCTAAAGCTAGGTAAAAATCGGGAAAATGATTCACAGTAAAATTTTGAAAAGAAGTGCATGTCTTTTAAATCAAGGCAGAAACAATTCTCATACAGTCCACGGTCAGTGACTAAATCCTACATTATTTTAGATTTACTTAGTGCTACAAATGATCATTAGCAACAATACTACTTAACCTGAAAATAAGGCAGGGGCAAAATCTGATCTACAACTGTTTTAAATTTATAGTGTTCATACTTGTGTATTACTTTATATGCATACACCTGTATAAAATACAACAGTGAAATAAAATCATCCGCACAACAATAAACAGGGGTATATTGTACAGCTAAAACTGATATCACATCCTAGAGATCATGGGATACATTAATAAATAGACAATGATATATTACTTTGCAAATTTAACAAATAATTTTAACTGAGGAAGATATTACATACAATGGGATCGATTCATCATTACTGCCTTTACACCAGTTTGAAGTCAGGGCAGTTTCAAGTCACGAGGAACTTGGAAGTAAAAACGTCATGAATCACAGTTAATGCATACAGTATGGCAGAGCTGTAGTATTTTAAGAGCGACCTGATTTTTTTTTTTTTGAAGTCAGAATACTTGATTTTGTATCCCTGAAGCTGAATTATCCACATTTAGGTTCTCTGCCTGCCTAATATATATATAATCTGTCATTTGTCTCGCAGTATTCACCAGCTTTAAGACTTTAGTGGGGGACATATCAAAAATCTAAGCTTCTGAGAAAACGTTGTAAGAAACTGGCAAAAGGGACTGACTTGGAAGTAAACACTCAGCTTATATTTTAGCCATTTTTGTTTCACAACAAACCAGAACCATGCCAAGGAACCCCATGACAGCCTGTGTCCAGTCCACTAACATCATGGCTGATATGCTGGGTTTTAATGACAAGTGGCACCCTAAGTATCTAATCGCTCTATTTATAGAATTTAAACTCCTAAACTACTTTGGAACATTCATATATTTTACCTACTGCTAAGCAGGCAAATACATTTTAATTACAAATCTGGTTGCAAACTAGATCGTATTTTTTTTACATACATTAAAGCCAAGGTGTGTCATAATATTCAACACAACTGTATGTATAGTTAGTTGTTCCTCATGCCTAATTTCGCAGTGCTGCAATGCCCCAGCAGTTATATGTAATAGAAAAGGAGCAAACCAGTGTTGTAGATGGGCTCATGCCCGTTATTCTCGCACTCACTGATTACATTTATATTAAAACCACTATCAGCAGAGGACTGTCATGGGAAGAGAAGCGTGACATGCTGTTGGAGGATGCCTGAAGCCAGATGGCCCAGTATAAATAAGTGGCAATGCTTGACACTGAAAGTGATACTGTAGATTGCTAGGGCTGCTTGTGCTTTTGTTAGTTGTGGCTTCTCCAGCTACTCATGGAGCATAATAATGAGGTCTAACAGGGAGGCTGCGTAACAGTTATAAAAACTGCTTTATGGTTTTGCTGCACCAGACAGACAATTTGTCCTTACAGCCTTGAAAGAGACAGGAGGCAGCCACAGGGGCCTATGGGGTCAAAGGCAGCTGGTGATTTCATGCCTGGATTAGATTTAAAGAAATAGTATGCTTCACACTGCAAATCAACGTTTATTTTACCATAGAACCATCAGAATCGACAATAGGGTGGCAAAGTGCATCTTCACTAATCTATCCCATGGCAACACGGGAGCACAATTTTCAAAGACACATATTTATACATCTGGTAACCACTTTTGTCCTCATTACTTAATTAAAGATCAGAAACTCTTTGGGACTCACATATACACAAACATAATAAAATAATAAAAAAAAAAATACATTTTTTCCCTGTCAGAAATGGAAAGTGCCATGTGGTACATCATCGTTTCTTGGTCCCACTGTTGCCACTGGCTGACTTACTGAAACTTCTACTCATCTGTGGGAAGTGTACAGTTGGTGTTCTTTCGGTGGGGCCATACAGCCCTAAATTCCTGGCTGTAGCTGACTTTCGAAGAGGCTTGACACTGGGGAAAGGATTGAAGACTTGTGGCTTTGGGATCCCAGGCTGGGGAGATTTCGCCGGGTGTCCACTGTCACTAGACAAACTGCTCGACTCAGATAAACGTGGCTGGCAGGACTGACTGGGTGTTGACTCAGCATCAGTTTTGTTATCTGAGACGAGTTCCAGTGCTTCCAGTTTTAGCTGAACCACTGACACGTCTGTAGTGCTGCTGTCTGTAGAGACGGGGTCAGCAGACTGCTGTTGGTCAGCTTTTCGCGTAGTCCTGTCATCCAAACCACCTCCTTCTTCTCCAAAATCAGAACGTTTGGAAGTCTCCTCCTTTGCACCAGGACTATTTGTTTTGCAGCTCTCGCTCTGCTCATCTATTAGTCCTACGGTATCCCCATGCCCCAGCTGGTCTTTAGCTCTAGCAATATTCTTTCGATGAACTCGTATGTGAGTGCGCCACGGAGAGTTCAGTTTTGATTTAAGATCTTCTTGGGGAATGGGAGACATCTTCCCTGGAGCATGGCTTGGGATGTGAATAACAGCATTCTTGAGAGACCTGTTATTTGATTTCATCTTCTTTCCTAAGAGGAGGTGGTTTATCACCGGGGAATGGTTTACCTGAGAAGGGAGGAGGCTGGTAACTGGCCCTTTGTCTGAAAGAAAGAGTTTAAAAGAAACACAATATTGTTAACATCAAAACAAATTAATGTTCAAAGGATCCACCAGCAAAGAATTTGAAGCCTTTCTTGAGGTATAGCGAAGATTTGTAGGACTGACTTCTAGTAAAATCACTGAATTCCTCTTACATCTTGGAGTTGAACACAAAGCTAAAAGTGCTGTGATGAAGATTTCCCATCTTCCCTCCCTGCTTCTAAACTATGGCTAGGTCCTGAGCCAGAAAAATAAATAAATAAACCGTAACAAATACAGCTCCTCCATTTTTGGAATTGCACTGTAACTGAAAGTTTAACATTAATATTGGCTTCTGATGTCTGTCCCCCTCCTTCACTTCTCTTCCAGCTGTAAGAGGCAATTCAGTCCCTGTACAAAGTCAGTCACACAAACCCTTCCTTGTGTGCGAAGCTTGTGTGACTGGAAAATGAAACAGTATATTTTCAATAGATAAAACCACACCCACTTATTTCTATTAGGTTCTCTAATTAAACCACTGCAGTAAATCCAGGATTAGGTAATTAGGTGACAGTTTGATTAAACCACAAAACCAGCCCTGAATCATGATTAGTAAAATTAGAATGGTTTTTGAATTATTATTATTTTTTTTGGCAGTCCTTGGGAATCAACATCTTACTGTTTGCACTGTTTCTGCACGGCTGCTGCCTTTGTTCAAAGCAAATACCTTGCCACTATTAGAAAGAAAAAAAACTTACGAACAATTGCACACCCATTAAAAGCCTTCAGCTGCTCTGTTCAGGCTAACCTCCACGTCCTTGAGTACCAACTGGGGAAGCAGACTCAGAACACAGATGGCTACGTAACAAACTGATGTCTGGTCCAATTTTCAGAACAGCATCATTAGGGCTAGATAAACTGCCAGCCACAATGGAACATTTGGGCCAGTTCCTCAGCTGCGCAACCTGCCGTGCCCTGATGAACTCGGGGGAGGTAGGAGGATATGTATCAGTTAGGAATCTACCTGCCCCTTGATCTGAAGCGTACTCATTTCCTCATTTCACTTTTTTCAGTGCATCAGTATGTCAACTCCAAGAATGCCAAAGATTTAAACTTGTGAAGCAGAGAGATCAAGTCAAGGCAGCCAGATAGCAAAGACACTATTAAATACCATTGCTCAGCTGGTCCCTGGGACCTAAAAATATCCCAGGGTCGTCATCTTCAGATCCTGACAAGAGAAAAAACAACATCACCATTTCATTTACAATTCGTGTCCATGAAGTTGTACCCACCCTACTACTAAGGTGTTACACATTGCATCAACCTCTCGTCTTCTCTATTTGGTTTAAAGTAAAATAAGCTTATTTGCCTTGTCTCCTGATGAGGTTAGCTTGCGATAAATCAGTAAATGAAACACGCCTTGATATATTACCTGCTCTAATATACACATGGTGAGCCTGCTGTTGCTGTTTCTTCTTTATCCTGGAATATTGCTTTTTTAGCGCATTAATATCAGTGGTCATACGCTCCATCATCATGCTGTTAAAAGCAGCATGATACTCGCTTCGGCAAGAGTCTATTGCTCCTGGACTGAGCTCTGCGATGTTGCTGGAGCCCAGGCTTTGTTCTTCATTCTGGTCTGCACAGAGTGGGAATAAAGGGAAGATGAGGAGTTAATTGGCATACTGAAGAATACTGCAGATTACTGGCAAGGCAAGCCAATGTCTGGTTCCTATTGTCTTATTTAACTGTAGTCTTTAATTAAAGCTAAGATAATATATGTATTTAACAAAGCTGCAGTATTTATAAGAATTACATTTCCAGAACTGCTGCTTAAGAATAGAAAGTATGTGGTGGGGGTGTGCACATTTCAAGAGTACATCAATTAACATAGCAATGGAAAGTTATCATCACAGTTTTTTAATTAGCCTAAAGTACACCAAACCATCACTAAAGTAATTCAAAAAATGATTATTAAAACACTCAGTTGATCAAAGATGAGGCTAACAATGCAAGTTATAAAACACGTTACAGGCAAGAAGGCAGGAGGTTAATCAACCGACCTAAGGGATATGAGCAAGAGGCATCAAGAAACAGTTACGGCACCACAGGGAATAAGCTGCCAGTAGCAAAAGAAGGGATAGATATCGAGCAGCTGAGCAGTCAGGCAACTTCAGAGCCTTTCTGATAAACAGCCACAGAGCAACAGAAGCAGTGCAATTTATTTTCACAGCTGTTTCTGATGCATCACCAAACTGGCACTCCAGGGTCAAGGGGATAATTCTTTTCCAAGGGATGTTTGTCTTGGGCTTAGTTTGCAATAGAAGTTTGATGTTCTGACTAAGTGCTAGCTTGAAGCAGCAGGTAGACTTACAGTCCCTCAGGAAGGAAAAAACAAAAATCAGGAAGAAGATTCCAGCATAAAGGTCTCAACAAAACCAAGCCACAAGAACGATGATGTGTAATCAGCTAACAGTGACTGCTACATCAGTCTGCATCCCCCTCTACTCATCCACTTTTAAAAAGCGAAAAAAATAAAAATAAAACAACAACTATAGCCTCTCCCAGGGCATCATAAAATCACCACTGATCATCATTTCATAAAGGCCACTGCGAGATGGTCTGCTCTTCTCATATGCATCAGAATTTTTTCTCCTTTGAGCGTTTGCACGGTTGAACATGTAATTCTGTCAAAAGTTTCATTATTGAAATATACAGCTATATTCAATATTGAAACATAGCAGCTTTCATAGTTGAACATACAAATGATTTCTCAAGGTCACGCAGATTTAAATACATTTTTCAAAATTAACTGAAATACTTTTACCTTTCATCTGTTTCTGGTACTTTTGGAGCTCTGGTGCCAAAAATCCACTTAATGGTCCAAGACAGCCAATTGCATTGACAATTGAATCTTCATCATCTAGGTCATTCTCCTCGTCGCTGTCTCTGGTTCTGCCTAGCCTTCTGTCAAATGAGAACATAAGGGAAAAAGGAAAGAGGCATTCTTACACATGAAACATCTTTATGAAACATCTTTATCTTCTTTAGGTGCACGTAAGGGAAGACGCTACCTGTCATTTCACTATCTTTTAGGGTAAACAATGATCCTATATGCAGTAAGAAGCATTTCAAACTCACCCTGAAAGTGAAGTTGACTTTACTGCTGCAGGGAAAGGAGTAATGTTGTACGTGTATTTCTCCCTTAATTCTGCCAGTTGTGGAAAGGGAAACTGAGCCATGGTATAAACAGTCTAGGGAAAAAAAAAAAAGCAGGTTTTAAAATTGCCCCTCTAACCAACAATCCCACAAAAGATTTCTCCCTGAACAGACTTTCAGTCTTGCTGTAAGAAAATGTAAACGGCCTAGTTCTATGATTCAGTCAATGCTTCCTATAAGAAAAATAAAGACTGACTCAATAGAAAAATACAGGGTTCATAGTTTTAAAAGCATGTAAGATAATACGAGAGGTAGCATCCTTTTCAGCTACTGTACCTATTTAATAATCATTACCAGTCCTCCCCTTGCCAGCACATCTGCATCACTGAGGCTTTAGGCATGTTCCAGAAGACCTATATTTCTCTTAAGTATTCAACAAGGTATTGACACTGTCATAAGACAGGGAGGAGTTTGCTGGGAATTGTTAACCCTCACTTGCTGGGAATTGTTAACAGATCCCTTACATCACCTGAGTTGCAGTCAAACAGGAAGGATCCAACATTTTCCAGTTAATGGACATTTTTTAATTGTGAGAGAAGAGACTTGTCCTATCATGGACCATAAAATGTCCTCAACTCTCTGAATGCATCATTGCGATGTTAGAACTTAAAATAAGAAACTATAGTACGATTTTATTTCAATACCCAGAGTTAAAGAAGATAAATAGTAGCAAAGGTACTTGCTTTCCATATTAGATTTGCTTTAATTCATTCTGTAATAAAAGGATGCGTGTCACCAGCCAACCTGGCATAAAAATACATAATATTCATTGCAGTATCATTGCTGATTTGATCCTACTTATTTTAGCAGCCCTTTTTCCCCCTACTTTTGCATTGAAAAAAAAAATCTGAAACATCATTACTCAGAGCTTCTTTGAAAAATCAAGCTTTTTGAAAATTAAATGTCTTCTGAAAGGCAGCAACGTAAAAAAAAAATATCTCATTAGCTATGAAAGGACATCGCTTCTTCTTCTGTCCTATTAAGTCAGTGACATTTTCATGTGAAGGCAAATAGCTTCAATTAAGATGAAAGGAAATTTTGAACAATTTCTATTTAATTCATTCATGAACAGTGGTTTGTTCTAAATACAGTGAGATTCAGAGCTGGACCTTTCCTGATAGGAAAAAAAAATACATATATACGTTTCTCCAGTGGCAATGATGTAAGCAATTAGGAGCAGGAAGGGTATTCCTGGCTTGATTAGGCACAGGGCAATAGTGCAGCTCAACAGGCTTCTGCATGAAAAGAATTTTCTTGTTTGAGCTCTGCAAAAAGGAAGGCAAGGAGAGCACCTTCAGAAACCCCGAGCATGAACTGAGAGGCTTTGCCACTCCACAAAACTGCACTGCTACTGTGAAAGATAAATATCCTCTAGGGCCTGAACAGTGATACGCCGGCAGTCTACCAGACGAAGGAATTTTATGATCTGGAGAAAGACCTACCTCCGGCCCAATGTGCCTGTCTGTTTGTTTGATCTCCATCATGCTTTCCTGTGTTTTTCCCGATATGTCTCCACTCTCTCCCTTCACGGAGAAGGAGGCGCGTATGGAATTTATTTCTAGTTTTTATGTCAACAGCCTTTTCAGGTAACTTTTTCCATATGCTGGTTACCCTTTATGTGAAACAGTCAGCTTGAGTCCTCCATTTACTCCTCGCACCTACTGTTTTAGATTATGCTTTCAGCTTTAGCATGTCTCTAATCTGCATCTTTTCTACATCCTGTGCAATCTCTTTCATTTGTCCACATTTTTAACTTAATTACTTGTTATCAGATTATAACTAGGAGCCTCACTTGCTATCTAAGAGATTCACAAACAGATTTTATGCTGGTGCAAATTCCCCTGGACATTCAAAAATTATTCTCAGTCAGCACCTGTGAGCTCACAGCAATGCTTCAGAGGCAAAGAATCTTGCTCCTAGTTTGCACACAGCTCTGGATGCTTTTTGATTGATTCTGGTGAAACTGTGCCAGTGGGAAACAACCTACCAATAAAAAACATGATGCAGCCAAACTCACTTTCTTAGTTATGGCCATGAGGGACAGATTCTGGGAACACTAAAAGAGACTAGAAAAATACCCTCCCTTCGCACCTCAAATCAGTAGGACTTTCCAGTCCCATAACCCTCTCTAAAAATGCAAAGCCATCTACACCCTCAGCAGAAAGCCATACAAAAGGCGATAGACTGTGACTTCCAAAAGAGAGCAAGTGGTTTTGCTTTTGCAGATACCTCACAAATGCTTCACTCGAGCTGTCCCACAACGGTTTAAGGCTTTTCTCTCTTTTCATTAGGAAGACAAAGCAAAAAGCCAAAGCAAAAACAACCCCAAAAGTAAACAGACTAAGTGCTACTCCAGCAGAAAGAGAATACCATCACAGCCAGGTAACTGTCTACAGCAGTTAGTCTGAAACTGGGATAACAGAGAGGGATTAACCCCTATTTCCCTCCAACACAGTAAACACACAGGGATGCCTCTCCTTTTTCCTGTTTTCTTCTCATCTCCTCTACACTGGAATGTTTCTAAGCCTACAAACTGAATTAATTTAGCTGCTTGTAAAAACGCTCACTTTCTGAGAAGGGATCAAAGCGTCTACTCAAACTAGCCAGCACACACTGTTTAGAGAACTTGCAGACACCTGGCAAAAAGCCTTCTGTCTCCATGCGAGAACTGAAGTTTATTAATAGGCCAATAAAATGACATTACTGAATACCCTATTTGTTTAGCTTCTAGTCCTAAAATACATATGCAGTCTAGCATCTGAAGCGTGCAGCACTTACCCTTTATTTACCTGAACTGCTCACGATGAAAAAGGAGGAGGCTGTAAGCTTGCCTGCTCCTCCAATCCCTCCAAGCTCTCCTCAGCATAACATGAGAAGAACTCTTACTATTTAAGGGCCAAATCCACAAAAGCTGCAAGTCTTCACTCCTAAGTATATTATTTACTGTCTGCACGGGAGGAAAAGAGGGGTTTTTAAATGATATACTTGCACCGACTATACATGCTGGTGGACAGAATAAGGACAGGAGTCCTCTGATATAATTTAGGTATCTGCCCTGTCAACACTTGCCCCTGAAGCATCAGCCAAACCTCCCTCCTCCAGTTCCTAAAGGCAATGGGCCTTTGTTTCCCAGTGGCCTAGAAGTGCCAGTTACTCTGCACTGGCTTAAGCGAGCCTGGGCAGGTAGTTCAGATACAAATGGAAGCGTCACGCAAGCTTAAGAAAAAGTGAGATGATCATCAGCAACAACCTTTACTGAAATGTACCGAAAAGGCAGAGTAGGATATTAATCCTTTCCCATTGTAGGATATTAATCCTTGAGTCACCTTGAAAAAGTATCAGATGCAAGTAAAATCATTGCTCTGATTACAGAAAAAAACATTTTGAAAACAAAGCAGTCTAAACACTCATATCTGGCTAACTCCTCTGGAAGAAGTTAAAGCAACTTATAAAAATAATGTCTTCAAGCAGACTGGATCCTTTCTTTAACACACTGGTTCACATTTCTCTATTTTCTTCCCCGAAACAGAGAAAAAAAAAATGTTCAAATGAAGCAGCCAGGCACATGGTGGGATTCATATCCCCTAACAGCAAACACTTAGGGTGCCTATTTTTCTCCACCTAGGGTAAAGAGAGTCTGGAATGAACATCTCAGATGGAGATGGCTACACTGCCATTTCTTGCTAAAGCACAAAATGACTGCCAAATTAATATATTCATAATAATTACAGCAGTGAAAAGAAATATCCTTCCAACCCTCCAGAAATCTACCTATGCCTTATCTTCATTGCACACAACAGCAAAGAAAGAAATCCAACAGAGTCACTGAAGCACCCTTCAGCTTTCCCAACATCACTATTTGTGGCAAATGCTACATCTTGATTTTGTGCTAACCCTTGAGACCAGGAACTGAAACATACTGAATATGAAAAGGCATCAGCTTGTGCTGCTCTCCTCACGTCTCCTCATTACCTGGACTATCCGATTAGGAACCTTAACAACTATTTAAAAAGCATGTGAGTACCTCTGACCAGCTATACTTCTATTTCTGAAGCAAAACAAAGCCGTAGTAGTTACCTTTCCCATTCCCAGAGCTCCTTAATCAGACAAAACAATACCAACCACCACCAAAAAAATCTGAAAGCGATCCTTTACTTCAGGACAGTACTTTACCAGGCTATGGAATCCCAGTCAACAAATTTGGCTTCCAATAACGGGTAAAAAAGTCACCTGTAAACTACATTAATAAATCTATCCAACTTCATGTACTTCATACTTTTTTTTCCCCACTTAGTAAAAATTTTCAGGTGAATTATGTGCTCTGTATTTGCACCTGTTTAATCACCATTTTCTGACTCATCGAAAGTTGACTTGAGAACTGCAGCGTGAAACCTTTATAAAACACCTAAAAAGGAAAAACCTCATGGATATTAGCAAAAAAAAATGCAAGTGCAAATCAATGAAATTTTATCTGCAATACTCAAGGCCCTTTCCTTTTCCAGAACAACACAGATCTTTGTTCTTACACAATGATTGTAAGCTTAAGAATTCAATGAGCACAGTTATCTAAAAATGTCTTTGTTTATAGTTCACTCACACCGTTCATGGCACTGTCATTTATTTTTTAAATCATTTTTTAATCATGAAGGATTTTTCTTCCTTCTTACTTGATAAATTCTTAACTCCTACTGTGTCTACAGAATGAAAAGGACACAGTGTAATAAATAACTGGCCAAAACAAAAACAAATAGAAAAGAAAACCCTAAAAATTATGACTACAAAGAGATTGTACATCTCGCTTGCATAAAATCAGTTGGGCACTGTGTCACTCCAAACTTTCAGCTGTCAACATATACACAATCTTTATCAAATGGAGCCTACTGGTTTTCTATTTTTAATGTATAAGATTTTAGCTTTAACTGCAAGCCATCTGCATTTATCTTAAGCTTTTATTCCTGGGAGAGTTTACGTTTCTGCAGCATCTGAATAAAAGCATAATTCTTCAGAAATCAGCACCAGAAGGATGAACAGAAAACACAAACAATAATTATATCACAATTACTCACCTGCATGAGTTCATTGCTGTCAATCAGACTGTCTTCCAGCATCTCCTGGGTCAGCTTGCCCATGGTACTGTAAAACTCATCTGCAGTTTCACAACACTCTATTTGCCTACATCAAAACAAATGTTGTTGTTTCTTATTTTACTTTTACACATGATCATATGCCTCCAAACCAAAACTGATCTTTCTGTTACCATAAAATATGCACTTCCATTAGTCACCATAATTCGTATGTTATTGCAATCCCCCCTAGACTGCCAAATAATAAGACGGTGCACGTCACATTATCGTGACTACCTAAGATAAAGGATTCATCCATATACAGACAGGTTATTCACTCTGCTCCTTTCACTTCTACAACACAAGGATCAATAAACCCTGTCCCCCTACTAACACAAGGGAGCTTACCCCTCATCTCAAAAATGGAGTGTCTCTTGCTAAATTCATCTTGTAACATTCTGCATGCTTGCATAAAAAACCAAGACTGGGATGTTCTCTCTTACATACACACCTATGAGTTGGTCAGTGTAGCTGAACATATTATAAAGCCACTGTATAATAGCTTGATTAAGGATTACACTGGCTTGATTCAATCAGAAAAGCTTCCAGACTTTCAAGGCCCTTCTTCAGACCTCCAAGAATAAAAATTAACCTTGTTCCCACCATGTTTTTTTTTTCTAAGAACCTTTGTCTGACCTCCAAACAGCAAACCCATTTAAAGACAGACACAGGGATGCAAAGCAGCATAATGAACCACCGATTAGATAGCTGAACACAATCATATTTCTTGACACTTGCAACAACTTCCATTCAAAATACCAATACGTTTTGCAAAGGTTAGTTTAACTTCACATCCCCTTCAAGGGGCAAATAAATATTATCTTCACCCCGTGAATGAGAAGTTTATAGATTAGAAAGACTTGTTAGAAATTCTGCAATAAACCTGAAAGAAAACAGAAGTAATCCACATTCTCAAGGTTGTTTGTCTGAGATATATACACAAGTCAATTTTTCCTTCCTAAAAATACCCTGAAGGGAAAGAAACTCTGTCAGTAAATCTAGCTGTAATAGTTCTAGAAATAGAATGGATCTTTGATCCATCCAGGATGGATATTTCATTGGAAAAAATCAGTTCTAAAATCACTTTCGCTGAAATCATTATTCTGAGAAAATATACTGAATGGCCTATTATTCATCCAAGCTTACACCAAGAATTTGAAAAGAGATTTAAAAAAGGCTAGAAAAGTAAATTGTGTTTCTTCTCAGGACTTCACCAGAACAGAGGCGCAATATATCATCAACTTTGTCAAAAAGGAGCTCTAAAATTGTTCTTTGTTGATTAAAAGACCTGTGATTCTTTCCATGGAGCTGTGATGCAGAAAAACAAATTCAGAACAACAAATCAAAAAATGGGTAAAGGTAGACATAGATTTGCACAAACACACACGCACATCTGGACTTCTGCACATTGCATCTTACAGTTCTGGATTTCAAGAGTCCAAGCCATCAATCTTGTCCTGCTTAACTAGAAGTGTCTGCAAACACTGCTGAAAAAAATTCAGGTACAAACAGGAACGCATCCAGCACACAGAGCTACTTCTAGCCATCTATATGTTCCACTACTGACATTTTTCCTGTTGCTTTTAACAGACTGGGAGAAGTAGGAGACAGCATCATGAGACCACCTAGCTACAGAAAGATGGTCATAATTTTCTGTTGAATCACTGCTTGGGGCAGAACAGTATTTCTCTGTTATGGCTAGCCCCCGAATGGACAAACTAGAGGAAATCCCCACCTGGGTAATATGACCATCGAACGTTTGCCAATTCCCCTCCCATTCCAGGTCTGTCTCCTGAATCAGTCTCTGCAACAGTCGAGTTTCCTCAGCATACCTTCTACTTTAAAGGCATCCCTTTGATCTTTCAGAACAGTAAAGCTCTCTTCCTACTACTCCCTCAACAAGCAGTTAGCTCCAGGTTGCTTACTTGTTCACACAATCATTGTACAACTACCTGCTTTTAATTACAAGAATCTTTACTGTTTTCACCCTCACTATTTTTACTTCATATGTTAATGCACACATTAATTATGGCAGTGTTCTAAAACCACAACAGACTTTTTTTTTTTTTTTTTTTTTTTTTTTGAAACAAATCATATGTGTTGCCTATATTTGACTTGGAAAGCTCAAAGAAACGAGCATACTGTAGCTTCCTCTGTACGGTGGCCACTATCTGCTGGGACAGTCCCCCCTCCAAAAAAAAAAAAAAAGAGTAGTCTTTTTTCTCAAGGATTAGAAGAGGAAGCTTCTCTTGATCTACCTTAGGGGTCTATGTTAGGGAATAACCATTGAACTACTGAGCTGTTATCAAAATCTTGACTGACTTTAGCTAAAATATTGAAAAAGGAAATAATAGGTATGTGGCCAATCACCACAAGCTTACTGCCTGTCTTCCCTAATAATTTCAGTCTCTCACAAAAATCCACATCTTCTCTATTGCCACTATTTTTAAACTGCTCATTCTTTAAGTCTCTTTCCATCAAAACCGAAGCATGACTGAAACTCCAGCATTTTAAGAGAAGCACTTCTCACCCCATTTTTATGTCTAGAAAAATAGTCATGAAAAGCATGAAGACTTTGATACTATCATTGTCTCCGGTCCCACTTCTTTCAATTCCCCATTTTACTTTTAGCAGAGAAAAAAAATCAGTCATCTCGCATCAAGAACATAGTGCCCCTGCTTTACTTCCTTACCTTGTTTGGGTAGTAAATAATCACAAACTTACCGAATTTCCGTGCTTGTTCAGTTTTTGTGACCCACCATATTCTGCATCTCTAGTTATCACACCACTGGCCCTTTTCTGTTAAGTGCCACAAAATGTATGCAGAGGCCACGCTCCCTCCCATTCCCCACAAGCAATGGTTTTAAGGTGTGAAACATGAATAGCTTATTCTGTTGGCAATATTCTTATAGGCGATTTCTTCATTCCCTTCCTTTCAATTTTTATAAAATGTGTTTCATTTCTGCTTTGATTAGATTTTTATAGTAAAAATCTTCAAAGCAATGACTTCCTTTTTTCTTTTTTTTAAATCATGTTATGAATTGGAACATTTATAGTTACAGCTTATAAGAGCACAGAGACCCACCCCCATAGGACCTTTATCTACAGGAATGGGACAAAGTAATAAAGCACAATAGGACTACATACAGCTTAATCCTAATGCAAATGATTTGTGAATGTTTCATTCATGAACCTAAAACAAATGTCTTACGTAACTGAACTGAAGTGCTAATTCAGTCAGAAAGGAAAAAGAAAGAACAAAAATCAAACATCCAAGGACAGAACTGAATGTAAATCAGCTGGTCCAGCCCGAGGGGGAAAAAATGAAAGCGTGGATAGCCATCACAAGAAAAATTGACGCAGCTGATGAAAAAAAGCTTCCAGCTGAAGGATTATCTGCTTGTCCTGTAAGAGTTCACGCCTCCCGCTGGAGTTGGTAACAAAACCTTTATTTCTCCAGGAGGACTGTACACTCTCTGGGACGCGAGTATTTGCCATGACAACAAAGACAGTTTAGAAGAACTAACCTTCTCCTGTGTTTTGCCCTATGTGGTGGGTTAATAATAACCTAAATTAATAGAAATTAATAGTCTAATAATAATTGAAATAGAAATTATTAATAGTGGTATTTTTGCTAGAACGTGTTTAAAAGCAGAGAATTTCAAGAAAATGTGTTTGTAGGCTTTAACAGAAAAGAACCACGTAGCACTAAATCATTCTTTTAGTAATCCTCAACTCTTTCTCAGGTATAGCCAATGAGATTCCTTAAGTGAAAATATGAGAATTAAAACCTCTCCAGTTTCAGGTAAATTACGACTGAATTAACTAGTCACACTCAAGCCTCCCTGTATAGCACCCCCCCCCTCCCCCAAGTACTTACTAACTCCCTCAGAGGTTTATGTTCTGGAAAGTCCAACCAATATTTTAGCATACCATAAAGACATTATATACAGACAATGCAAATAACAAGAGACAAGAAGGATTGATTCATCACCATGCCCATTCTTCTGGCATCACGATGATATTCTCCAGCACACATTTTTTAGGGGAAGACAAAGACACATTGCTTCTGCTTCAAAAAAGCTGCACATTCTCCTGAAAGGTCGTATCTTGCTTAGATCCAAGAACATGCTCTTCAGAACAACATATAAATTACTTACATTGCTCAAACCGAAAGAAAAAGCAGATTAAAATGACCACTTACTCTCCTAACTTTGCCCAGATAGCCAAAGCGACTCTCAGAATAATTTCAGAGCCTTCAAAGAATACTGAATCCCAGATCTTCAGAACTGTGTGGTTAGGCAGGCACGTGGCAAAGAGAGTCAGAAACCACTGCATTGTGAAGACATTTGTAAGTGGGGGTTCATAGCCTCCTGAAATAAAAAATATAAATGCTTAAAGTAATTTTGCAATTTACAGTTACTTTACAAGGAGTATGAAATGCATACAGAAATCCACCAGTCATTCTAGTAACTTCTGTTAATGCTCAAAACTTTCTTCGCTTGCAGCTGTCTGATGAGAAGCTGAGAAGAACAATGAGAAATGACATACTTCTTCCTTCATTCTGCTGCACTGCCAAAAGCTCTAAGCAACAACACTGGTGCTTGAATAAACTTTTGAAAACACCATTAAACATCTGTTGTTTTTTTTTTTTTTTTAGTATCAGAAAAAATGTCTGTCCTCCACCGAAGTGACAGGAGCTAGAAGTTTTTATTAAAAAAAAGTAGTTGTATTTCTGCAGAAACTAAAGGCTTAAGAAGTCTTTAGCTGCATGAAGGTGACTCTCATTGAAGTCTGTCTTATCTATTGTACTAAAGTCCTGATGCACCGACAGCTTAGCAGAAGCAGCTGTTACCATATTCAGTTTTCCTTTTGGCTTGTTAACAGTTTCATACAAGATTTAGCATTTCGGCCTGAAAACCTGTAGTTTTATGTTCTTGTTATTCTTAGAGAAAACTTCATGCTTCCTAGTATCAATTGATGCACTGAAGGCCATGACCCAGAGAGGCTGTTGTCTACGAAAACACTTTCAAACAGCAAACGCTTACTTGATACCCTTTCTTTGTTTTTGTACAGTCTGGGCACAGTCATGATTTTATTTACATCGAAAAGATGTACTACTGTGTTCCAAGATGGAACTCGCTTAGATTCCAGACTTGGGGGCAGGGGGGAGAAGACAACACAATCCCAAATGAAACAGCTGTATTTGTTTTTTTATTATTATTATTATTTTTTTTTTTTTTTTTTTAAGTCTGGAGAGAATGCTATACAAGAAAAATTCACAGGTGAAGTAATACTAACCAAATGCCATCTGCTCTCAAATTGTAATTCTTCTCAGAACAACTAAGTTCAAGCAACTACAAGCAATATGTGGTTAGACAGATATCTTGAGCAAGAAACCTTTCCACGGTAGCTTTTGTACTATGCTGTACATTAGTGTTGCCACTCCATTCATTTTATGACCTTGTCAACATCATCATGTTGGCAGTTAACTGTGGGACCAAATGATTTTGGTATTTATTTTTCCTGAGAGAGACACCAATATATATATTAAGCATATCAATAATGGAAATGGTCATCTTTCACTTTGAACAACTTAATATATAAATATATATTCTGAACAATATATTCAGGTAAACACTTAGAACACTGTTTTTTAGACCTGTGCTCAGGTGAAACAATAACAAGAAGGAATTTAACAGCATTTTCTGTTGAGTGTACCTCCACTTTCTCTGTTGGCAGCTCTCTGCAGGGTGTCTAAGTGCTGGGACAGTTCAGGAAGTTTCATTCTTAAAAGATCTCGGAAAACAGCCATATCCACAGAGAGAGCACGGAGATTGTTGACAAAATAACTATCAGGAAGCACCTTATCAATTAGGTAAATCATGATCTGTAAGAAAATGAAATACAATCATGCAGGACTTACAGAGACAGTTATTTTCTAGGAATAACGGAAGAAAATATACAGAATTCCAAAATTCTATAAATTACAGCTTGGAGCCAGTGGCAACACATGCCTCTGGCATCTCTGTATATATGGGAAGAAATCATCATTTTAAGTACCCACAGGTACTCCAGGTAACCACAAGCAATCAAGGTGCAAAGCCTAAGACAGCCTCTTGAAGCTGGTCAAATTTTATGAACCATGAATGGCTGGCATCAATTTCACAGTAAGCTACGAGTAAATTGGAAGCACTACTTGAATCGAAGGCAACTTTTTGCACTTCTGATGCCATAGGTGTTTATGAGATTCTCCAAATTGTTGTAAAGTTCCATTATCCCTTGTCTGGTTGTTAACTGCCACAACTAGAAGACTTATCTTCCAAATAATCTTTTTTCCTCCCCAAAATGCAAGGTACTGTTCTTTAAAAACATTCCTCCCACATTTTACTGCGATGTGTCACTGTGTGCTGCACTTCATCTTGTCACTTTAAAAGGTGCTAAATTAAGCAGCATGAGACAGTTGAAGCAGACATCTGTTTCAAGTAAGACAGCTCAACTGCATGGGTAATAATGCTTTAACTGGATACTGCCAAACTTTTGAGAAGGAACAAATGAAACAAATATACAGAAGGCAATTTATTTCATCAGCCCAATAGAAGACAGTGGCCTTCACTTCAGGATCTTTGGCAATCTCTATTCACAATGTCTGCTTCAACCCTCCATTACTCACTTGTTCAAATTTCAAACAAGCATCTTTATCCTCCGTTTCACATAGCATCTAATGCTTGAGAGGTACTTGGTACCTCCATACACAGAAGAAAATCCTCCTTTCAATCCCTCTTTTAAGATGACCAAAAAAACGATGTCAGATACTGAACTTCTGAGGGTACTGCCTTACACAGTCGTACTTGTTCCTTGCTTTCTCCCAGCTGCCTGTGACCACGTGCTGCCACTTATCCTTGTCTACAAGATTTCTCAGGCAATAAAATTCTTCTGTTCCATGTTTTACAGAACACAGAGCAACTACCAACACCTGCATGTGCCTCCCCACCTTGGCACTAGAAGGTTCTCAGCCCTTGCTAACTCCCAAATCCCCTCAGAGCCCCTTTCTCTCTCATGCCTCCTTGAGAACAGGTATCTTTCGTCTTTAGCTTGTCCCACAATTAAAAGTGACAAAAGCTGCCCCTACCCCATCTCCTCCTTCTGAGGAAATTCCATTCCTGCAAAGCCCACGCACTGAAATTGGAGAAAAAATAACTTTGTTTTCCACTCTCATTTTTGCCAGATAAGACCCATATTGTGGTGCTAACAGTTTTCAGTGATTTACCTCTCCAGGGCAGTCTGGTGCTATGCCATTGCCTCCTTAGCACAAGAAGCCTGATGCCACTCATGATTAAATGCAACTCAAAAATAACACAGAGTTCCCAATAATCAATTTGGGCTTCATAAAATCTTTGGGGAATCGTATTCCCTACACTATCATAAGGTGTCCTAGAAGCTTCTGGACAGTATAAAATCACACAAAAATAATAGTTGAAAGTATTGAATACATTTTCAGCACAAACTATTCAGAGGAAAGCTTACTGCCTGACAAAGTAAATATAATATATTATCTTCTTAATATTATAGGCTGCTCTCTAGAATGAAGCATCAAATGCCAACTAGCTGGACTCTATTGCCAAAAGCTTTATATTTTAGAGCTCTGAGCAGACTTAAGTATTTACCACATTTTTGTCAAAGGCAAAACAAATGGCTCAGTATCTCAAGAGTCACAGTAATCTTTTACTATCTTGACCCTCACACATATGAGCAAGTTTACTCAATTAAATTTGCATATGACTGCGGTGAGCTGGATTTTCATTTTTATGATTTATGAGCTTCATGAAGCCTTCTCTTAATTAGAATAGAAAAGGTCTAAAAAATAAAACACTGTAACGTGTATAATAAACGTGTAATAAAACACTGGCTAACGTAGCCCTGACAGTAGCTTCAAATCTATTCATTTTCATTTTAAGTATTTATTTTGTGTCCTTCTAGAATTTGTTTTAAAATACAGTTGATTTTTAACTGCTATGTATGGGGTTGATAATGGAAACTGGAGGTGCTAGCTACACACACGGTTTGGAAGCAGTTTTGGGATTATGGGTTAAAATCTTCTAAAGTCAGTAGCAATGTTCTCTTTCATTTTGTTATGGCCAAACCCTCATTTGTTTGTTTGAAAATTTTTAACAAGGATAACATTCAAACTGTCCACCTTTAGCTCAGTAAGGATAACAAACAATTCACAGATACAAATCAACTGAGTCCTCCGAGTCTTCCTCTTTTTGGCTGTCTACAGCATTTGCACATTCATTTATTCTGACGTTCACTAAGCAAACACATTCTTCAACACTGCAACAAAAGATTCTACTCACTTTCAAGGCATCCCCTTCATTGCCCTCCATTACTTCCAGAATGAGTGCAGCTAGTATGTTAAAACCTTGGCAATAGCCAACAGATTTATTCCACCTGGCATAAGCCAGCAAAACTCGTTTTAATACCACTCGATCTTGCTCTGCCTCCTGGCCACAATAGGAACTGCAACCAGTCCGGTGAAGGTCCTTTAAAGAAGAAAAAAGGAGAAAAGCATAGACAGAAGTGTGAATTTTCCTTCCCCTTTTAGTTCTCCTGCCTGTCCAAGTATTCCTTCCGCCTCCACCCTCCTGATACATACTCCTGAAGTTGATGAGAGTTTTTTAATCTGTAAACCTTTAGCTTACTGAAGAGAAATAGGTTGAGCAGGGTCTTAAGTTAACAAGTTATCCAGAAGATGTTCATATGAAGTTGTCACAGAAGATATTAGATGTTAGAAGACATCTAAATTTCAAATACGCAAAATATAAAATTGCATAATTCTTTTTAAAATTTCCCTTCACAGAATAGTGATTTCTCTCAATTTTAAAGATTGCCAAAAGCAAGACTTCAGAAAAATGCATTTTGTGTATCTTAAACAGAAGCCTAAGGGAAAAATACCACATTTTTCTATTTCTGAATCGCTTTCGTTGCATGGGACAGCCATTACACCATGAGTTGGCTCAGCAGAATATCATGACCTCCTATTATTGCACAACATGGAGCAAAGGATTAGAACAGATGCTTGTGTGAAACTGACATTGCCAGCAGCAATTTCAAGGTTTGAAGCTAGATACAGAATTTCTAGCAAGCATCTGTCAAGGACTTTCCCTTCAAGACCTTTGTTTCAGAAACCATTAGAGTTTTTGACTGGGATGTTCTTGACATATCATTGAATTTGTGAAGCGGTAATTTGTGCAAGGAAAGGAATACAGACAAGGAAATGAATACAGACAAAAATCAATTTTTTTTAAATGACCAAATAAAACAAGAGGAACTGTTTGTTTGTTTTAAATCAAACTATAAAAGAACTGCCAGGAAGCTAAGTTTTCAAAACACAAAAACAAACAAACAAAAACAGTGTCCTTGAGAATTTAATTTAAATGATTTGTGAAAGGCAAAGCACACTACAGTTTTTCACGAGTAATATCTGTAACCTTGAATTACCGAGTACAGACGACTATTGTAATAATCAGGAACATAAGGTACTTCGCTCCATGTACAGTAATTAAGGTGGCTATAGAACATAAGCAATCTCTCCTAGGTAAATAGACTAACATCTAAGTCACAACAGAAACATACATCTGTTAAGCCCTTCCCCAAAACTACTCTCTGCTTTAAATATAGTGTCAACCAGCTGAGAAATATATACAAAGGTGTTTCACCACTGTAAAATAACTGACAAGATGTTCAATTGCTTTATTATAAAACATAACACTGTTTAACCCCAGAAAATATTTGGCTTTATTTACAGAGATGAGGACAAAACCACATAACTGTCTCCATTACTCCAGTATTTCTTTTATATATATATATATATATATATATAGACACACACACACACACACACATATATATATAAATTGAGAAAAAAAAGGTTCAGTAATAGCAAATTATTTTCTGTTACTGAGCCAAAAGGGAATTAAGGTGCAGCCTTTCCCAAAGCTGTTACAGACAACAAAATAAATCCAAACTCTATCTTAAAAAAAGTCTTCACTTTTCATTAAAAAGTTAAAGTAAAATAACAGTAAGTTGACTACCTTTACTATCTGAATGCCCATTGAATCATCATCAGGATTACTTCTTTCATTGAAGGTGAAACGCATTGTTTTATCCCAGTCAATGGCTATACTGTGCAAGTACTGATCAGCTAGGGTCAGCCAAACCTAGAAAGTCAACAGAATGCATTATTTCTCAGATAAAATATGAGCAGTTTTTATAAACATCGTGAGACGAACCTCACCAACTTCAGCCATCGATGATCTGCTGTTAGACTTCAAGTACGCAGAAGAGAACTATATTTAAAATAACTTTTGCATAATTAAAGTAATCCCTTACTCCCTAAAGCAGAAAGGAAGGAAACAGCATTAAGCATCCAAACCTGTGAAGTGCTTACAAAGGTGTAAGTCCATTGTCAGAAACTGAATTCACAGGGACTCTCCAAAACAGAAGCCCACCTACTGCAAGGGCCCTCCTGGTCAGATCAGCCCTTCTAACCTTGCAACCAGCAAGGTGTTTTATAAAAAAATAAAACAGCTGCAGGCTTTCCTCAAACTCCACCATGGATTCATTTCCTGAAAACACCACGAGAGAAATCTAATAGTGCTTCTCTCCTGCAGAGGTGGTCTCACCTGATCAACTTTGCAGCAAAGCAGCATTGACTATGAAGCATTTGGGGCCGATCTGAAAAACTACTACTTGGATCAGAGTAAGTTCATTTTCCAAAAGGACTTCCTAAATTATTGGCACAACACAGAGTTCTGAAAACAGACGCGTTGCCTATTTTTAAAGCCTAGTAATTACCAAAACAGATTTATGAACGTGTATTGAAGACTAAGGATGGACCATGACAGAGCATACAATGGCAGCAACTAACAATGAAGGATTCTTGTCTTCAGGATACTGAAAGAAAACATGAAAGCAAATGGGTCAAGTTTTATACCAGCTGTTAAGTCCCCCAAGTGAGAAAAGCAATTCAGATGCTTCCCACAAATATAAACACTTAGATAATCGCATGGTGAAGGAATTTATAGGCAACTCACAGAATTTGAGTTTTTCTGCATTTAAACATGCCATCCCACTTTTGCAAAGCCACCCATGCAGAGGAATGATGCTGCTCTCTGCCTCCCAGCAGCATTTGGCACTGCTATCATCCTGGTGATGTTCCTTGCCTCTGCCAGCTCCGGACACCAGATGTCATGTGCCACAGCAGTAACACAGATGTCACCCTGCCCCTTCTGCGGCCAGCAGAGCAAGCAATCAGCATGCTGCCAAACTATGAAATACTTCCTTTGTTTTGGTATCAATCTTAAAGTTATCAGAAAGCCAAGGAATAGCAGCGAAAAGATCACATCCCTTTATCTAACGCTGATTCTTTGGTTAGGACCATGGGACCATGTGGAGCAATGACAGAGATGGGCACTATAAGAAGGAAGACAGAGACCTGATGGGGCAGAGCGCACCCCCAGCAGGTCTGCAGGTGACACAAATCTGGGAGGAGTGGCTGATACCCCAGAGGGCTGTGCTGCCATTCACAGGGACCTGGACAGGCTGGAGAAGTGGGCTACAGGAGGTGATCCTTCCCTTCTGTTCAGCACTGGTGAGGCCACACCTGTAGTAACGCGTCCAGATCTGGACTCCCCAGTACAAGAGGGACATGTGGACACACTGGAGAGAGTCCCATGAAGGGCCAGACAAGCATCTCTCCTATGAGGAAAGGCTGAGAGAGCTGGAACTGTTCAGCCTAGAGAAGGAAAGGCTCAGGGGGAATCTCATGATTGAATAGAAATTCCTGAAGGCAAGGTGCAGAGAAGATGGAGCCAGGCTCTTTTCAGTGGTGCCCAGTGACAGGACAAAAGGCAATGGGCACAAACTGGACCACAGGAGGTTACACCTGAACATCAGAAAGCCTTTCTTTGCAGTTCACGTGACTGTCCACTGGCACAGGTTGCCCAGAGAGGCTGCGAAGTCTCCATCTGTGGAGCTATCCAAAAGCCATCTGGACATGGTCCTGGACAATCTGCTCCAGGTAACCCTTCTTGAGGAGGTGGTTGGACCAGAAGGCCTCCAGAGGGCCCTTCCTACCTCAGCAATTCAGTGACTTTGTGACCTCCGCCACTCATGCACCACGGAAAAGCTGAAACAGCAGTTCTAAGAGACTTACTGAAGAGGGATAAAAGAACTTCTCAGGAAAGAAAAAGGCTACCAAATCGATATAATAATTCACTGGAGCTGTAGATCAAAAATAAAATGGTAGTGGTGTGAGGAAAGCAATGGCACTTACGTCTTACCTTTCCTTCCCCATTTGGTAAAGAGGAATATTTCGGTTTGGAAATATAGCAAGAAGAAAACAGGGAAGAAAATTACCTGATACATCAAAAATATATGGAACCATGTGTATTTTATAAAGCTTTAAAAATATTTGTTTTAGTAGAACTAAATTATTAAAGCTGAGATCATGTGCCTCGCTTAGTTGTTAAGAAAGATGAATACATACAAGGCTTGTTTTTTAGGCTAGGGAACTTCAAATGTTGCTAAAGAAAGCAGTAAGGCAAATTTAGCATAATCCCACTGGACACTTTCCTACAATACTAACCAAGTGCAATTTCCCAGTGATGGTGTACTCTGCTGTTCCACATCACTGCTGACTCTGAACTCTCCCATTTAGGGGACCTGCCTTTACCCTGTCAAACGTTTCTATCAACATTCTTGCCAGCACCAGCATCTGGCAACTTCACCTCTCCTTTTAGTTGACCTTCAGCTGTTGGTGCAGCTTTGCCAGAGCAGTTCTTTGGGACTGACAGACTGAAACAATACCGATGGCACTGGAATAAGTGACCTAAGCCTCGATCAAAAAGAACCTTTAAATAGGGTGTAATGCTGTGTTTACCTGTCTCAGCCTCTCCAGCTGCTAAATGAGGTTATCGCTGAAGAATGGAAAGTAGGAAAAATCCCAGCACAACTTACACTTAAAATTTCCCAATAAATAAATGGTTGAAAAACACTGATGAGATTGATGTCGTTCATCTCCCTCTCATGGGAAACCACAGGTGATGTGTCCTGCATCGTGTACAGGTCTACCTACCTTTCTGCGCCATTCTTTTGGTATGCCTGTTGGCAGTCTGGCCACTGCTTTGAGTGCATCGTGCCACTAAGCAAAAACATCCAAAAGGGTAAAAGTCCACCGTTAGCTTAATGCAAAAACGTGGCAACATCTATAACACTGAGAACATGCACGTTCATTTCTGTACGCATTTCGAAGTTTAATTGCTTAATCCACTTACAGGGAAAATATAGATTAATTACTTAATGATCTAAGAAAACAATAATATTCCAGAATACAAAGATGTAGGAGATAACCAAGAAAACAATTAAAACCTATTGTGTTTTCCAAATACTAATAGAACAGCTCTTCATGCAATAGCGAATAATATGCTGACATGATGACAGATGCTTTTCTGAACTAGGGTAAGTATCTCAACTGAAGAGAGCCCAGTCCTTCATAAGCACAGAGAAAAACGAATCAAATTACCTGCTGAAAACCATTTTGACCTAAAGATGGCTCAAGAGTGAATTTCAATTTCGTATCAACCCCTAGAAACAAAAAGGAAAAATAATCGTGATCATTATTTTCATTTAGTTCAGAAGGAGAAAAAAAAATCTAGTTGAAATAAGAACATGAGACTTCAACTAGATGTGTTTGAATAATTATATTTTCACCTGTTTCTGTTAATTCTTGTTTTCACAGTGGATTCTAGGCATGTTTTAAAAAGTACACGGACAAAACATTTTTAAAATGCAGTTGTGCCCTATTCAAATTAATGCTGTAGTTCAGCACAATTCACTTAACTAAAAAAAATTAAATAAAAAATCTGGTATTTCACTGTTCTGAAAATCATATTAGGACACTACAAACTACCATATGAAATGATATACAAAAAGATATACAAAAGATAGACTGCAAGCTACCACTGAAAAAAGATATACAAAGAGGTGCTTTCCATCTACGTCAACTTCTGGACCTTAAAACACTTGACATTAATTTCTGACTTTGGGGTGTTAAAACTATTGTATTGCTCAGCATGTCAAATATTTAACCTACTTTATTTTTTGGCTGTAAGAGCAGATTACGTTAGCTTTTATATAGAAAATTAGCGGATACACTTTAAAATACACGAATAAGAGGATCTCAAAGCCCACGCTGGATGCTGACTAGGGCATCTGGTAAGCCGTAGCACAAAGAACAGCAGCACTTGTCACGCTGCTTAACAGCACCCATTTTGCCTCCACAACCCTCTGGTCCTTCAGCTGCCGCTGTCCAGCGCTCCGGTTCTGAACAGCGCGTCCCGCCGTTCCCCCAGCTTCTGGCATAAAGAATAAAGCCTTTCTGTATTTTCCCTCCATTACTCAGTATCATGTATTGCTCCATATTTATGTCATGCATAACTTACGGTCTTCCTAGAATATCAACCCTAACCATTTTTGCATATATATTTAAATAGTCATATTAGAAAGCAAACAAAAACCCCACACAACACCACGCAACGATACTTTAATCCTGCAAGATTTAAGTATACAAAATCCACGCTAATCAACCCACCAGTAATACTCAGTACTTTGAAGCCTGTGAGTCTGTGAAAACCCGAACTGTAGTGGCATTTGCTAGTTCTGGAATATGAAATGTCTTTCAGGATTTGTATACTGTAATTTAAAAAGTGGCAATAAGTAACGTAGAAACCTCACTGCCTGATAAGTACACAGATGAAGCTTTCTCCTTCAAGGCTGCTTTTGTTTTGGCATGGGGAAGGAAAAATAAAGAAAATTCACACAAAAAATAAGTACTGTTTAGAATTTTAGAGTTTTAGTTGCATCATTAAGACTTGGGGATGGGTACTGTCATTTCCCTGCTTCAGATTTAGAAGACACGCTTGACAGATTTAGAAAAATAAAAGCTTCAAACCATAATAGAAATGTCTCGAAAAATATTCGAGTGTTAACAGTAATTCCTGGAAGTAACTGCTTATTAGTATTCTACCCCATAAGTCCATGGCACTCAGCAGGGACTCCTGATATATAAATCTCTTCATAATAATTCAGAACAGTGTAACAATGCCGGTAACCTACTAAGATGCAATCATATCACGCTTGCTGTAAATGTGAAAAAGTGACTCTTGTTCCCACGCAATTCAGTGGTAAGTACCAGAAATGTCCAGTACATACAGACCAGTGTCATGACCAGGAACTCCTTTCGTTAAGGTAACAGTTACCTAACACTGCTTGGTAGCAAAGGAGCAAGAGTCTTCCACATTAATCACGTATTCATTTCCAACTCAACAGCCAAATATTAATCACTTCACAGTTTTCTAAGACATCTAAAGATCTCAGCAACAACTTCTCTCTTTGTCTTACCAACTTTTTAAGGAAGATGCAAGCAGACAGCCCGATCTGCAAAAGGTCAAGCACGGTCAGGTACAACCTCCCAGCAAGGTGGAACATGTCTATCATTTACTTAACATCACGGCAAGGGAGCTCACACAGTGCACCAGATAAGCTGTCTTTCTCTTGATTAAATCAGACTGAGATGAGACCCTTGAATTTCCATCCATATAAGTTTATCATATCATTGCTGACAATTAAGACAGATGTGAAAATTACTAGAAATAAGGCTAACGTTATGTGGTCTACACGGCTAGGTCTCTGCCGTATGATGAGAAACCTCTTGGTCAGGCCATGCACTATAACCACGTAACTCCACAAAGCCATGGAGTCTGTGGCCCCTTATTTGTTCCCAGTTGCTAGTCGGAAATATTCCCAAAATCAAACCCCACTGCCTGTTACTTGTTTCTGACACGAGAGACATCTCTACATGTGCAATTTCTGCACTCTTCACTGGATTTGTCCCTGGACTTCAGAGCTTCCCCAAGGAAATGAATGGCTATCCCTATTCCAAGCTCTCCCGGTTTCCCACACCCTCCTACCCCCATCATTCCCCCTCTCCTAACACATTCCCCGCCCTTCATGTACTTCGTTTGCAGTCAGTCCCATCATCCTTTTCATTCCGTCCACTCTTAATCTGGGGAAAGGCTGGTGACGAGCCAGGCCTCCTCCTCCTCCATCCAGTCTTTTCTCTCCTAAATTCCCTCATGTGCTACATCTTACCAGTAAATCCCGTTATCTCTGCTTTCAGTTGCCCTCTCCCCACAAAACTGGATTCCCCAACCCCTTCTCCCCCACTCAGCACCTCACACCTACCCAACCCTGCCACGGACCCTCTGCACCCATTTTCACTGGATTTGCCCTTTTTGTCCACCCTCCATCTGTCCCATATTCCTCTCCACTACATAAGCACGCACTCTTTGCGGAGAAGACTCCTGACCCCTTGGGGCTTTGCAGGAACTTTTCTTTCCAGCTCCTCCGCATGGCGGAAACGTATCATACATGCAGCAATAATTCCTACTCTCATGGACTGTAAGCACTGTCAGTACCACTCAGCCCTTTTCCACCAAGCCAGACAGTCCACAGTGTCATCTGACACATTACGTATCACCTCCAGGTCAGCCACTTTCAATTGATGCTTCATACCTAAAAAAATTATTAACCCGTGTAGGCAGGAACACAAACGAATTAACCAGCTCCACAAACACAAGCATACACAAAGGTACAGTTGTTTGGCACCGATCATATTTCTGAAGGGTAGGAGGATGGCAAAATATGGCCTGTTCAATGCCCTTGCAGCCAGGTCACCAGAAACAACTGCAGAAAAGCTATTTGGAGAGAAATTAAAAAATAAAACAAAAAACACAACCAACACACACAAAACACAACAAAATCCAGACCCGTTAGCTTTCCCATGAAAAACGCACCATGAAGCCTGACAACAAAGGGCTAAAAGAAGGAAGACTACACCCCTAGGATTCCCAAACCCTAACAGATATCCACTGCGTGACCAAAACGGGGCATATAACCACATAATAAGCCACCAAAGCAGAGAAGACCATCCAGCCAAGCACCTGGATGAAGAATCAAGTCCCTGATCCTCAGCTATGATAAACAAAAGGATGGGGCTGAAGTCTCAGATATTTTTTTCAGAAATACTAAAACAGAATAGTCATAGGGAGATGATCTGTTCTGATGCACGTATACGAGCCAGAGTTTCCAACTTACAAAGCACATCACTGCAGGTTCTTGGTACTTAAAAGCAGCTGTTGAAATGTCTCCCACGGAAAACCAATAAATATTTTATTGAAAACAAACAAGGAAAAGGGCCTAGAGCTGCTTCCTGTGCAGTGGGAGTCCAAACCTGGGGACAAAAATGGCAACATGAACTACTACCTTATTGTTGTTAGTTTTAGAACCAGAAAGACTCCTAGTCTCACCCTGTAATTTTTCTCTAAATATACATTTTCACCTGCAAAATCAGAAATAGCAGCCAAAGCTGCCACCAGAGCACACTCGGATATATCAAAGCACATCCAAAATCTGCAGTCCACAAAAACTCACTGCAAACATATGCTGACACAGATACTAAGAAAACCTGAAGGAAATTTCATTAAGCTTATATTTTTAAGGGCTCATTAGGTTCCCTCTCTCCAGCACTGTGAAAGCATGTATCCCGAATGATGTCATCCCTATTAACTTACACTGAACAATGTGGAAAGCCCAGCCCAGGGGGATTTCCTAGCTTTAGGACTATGGCATTCGTGATTGTGCCTCTCATCATCTATCCTAGTCTTCACAGGAGCATTTAAGAACATCTTTACCCAGATATCATTACCTGGAATACGGGAAGACTACTACAGGGGTCTGTGAGAATCAGGAGTCAGGAAATCCTTTCAGTAACAGCAGTGCTATAAACCTACACCAGAATAAACCTGAGACCATATTAATAATAGCATCCCAAATGAATCTCGAGCACAGAAGCAGTCAGCACAACACAATTCCAAAAGCCATCTTGGACACGAGTGCTAGTACAACGGGAAATGAACCATATATACCTCCATGCACTGCTCTAGGTTACTTTTTAAGACCTCGAGCTCACATATTTCCAGTACGCCTAGGATTAGGCAAGACCTGACAATGCTTTAGCTCCGAGTGGCAGCTCTGACATTATAAACCCGGATTTCCACTAAAAACCAAAGGATCCAACGCTGTGACGGAAGCAACCACCACCCAGCAAGGATCCCCCGAGCCGAAAAGGATCCCCCTTTGAGCCCAAAGCCCATCTCCCTGGGACACGGCAGCCGCTGGCAGGGCATCTGCCCCTCACAAGCCCGTGGTGCTGAGGCGAGCCCGCCAGCCCCGCACCGCAGACAAAGGCTGGGCGGCAGGAGGGGGCTCCGCCATGAGGCGGGGACCAGCCCAGCGGCGCAGCAGCGGGCCGAGCAGTGACAAGGGGACAGCTGGAGGGCAGAACCGGCCGCTGCGGGACGGGGAGCGGGGCCGGGCGGGTCCCGAGGCCGCTCCGCCCGCTGCCCGCCGGCCTCAGCCAGCGGCGCCCCGCGCAGGCCCGGGGGCGGCCATTTGCCGCCGGCCGCCTCCCCGCACCGCGCCGCGCCTACCCGGGGCGCCCATCGCCGCCCGACCGCCTCCTCCCGGCCCTGCCGCCCGCACAACCGAGCCGAGCCGAGCCGAGCCAGGCCAAGCGGCTTACGGGGATTAGGGTCGCGGTACCTGGCTCCAAGGTGCAGAGCAGGCGCGGCGCCGTGCGGGAGATGCAGCTGCGCTTCTTGAGGACGTTACTGAGGATGGTGCCCACGCCGCCGCCCGAGCTCTGCCGCTTGAGGCATCGCCCGCCGCGCCGCAGCGAGCCCGTCAGCCGGTCCTGCCGCATGGGTGCCCGGCCCGGCTGGGCTGCTCCTCGCCGGGGCTTCGCTGGGCACCGCTCACGGCTCCCTCAGCCCCGAGCGGAGGGCTGGGGGCATGGCGAGGGCCCAGAGCCCCGGGCCGGGCTGGGCGGCAGCGGCTCTGTGCGGCGCGGGCAGCCCAGCGGAGGTGCTGAAGGGAAAGAGGGAGGACGAGGAGAGGAGAAAAAGAGGAAAAAAAAAAAAAAAGGAGTTGCTCCCGCCCACAATCCTAGCATCACTGCGTGAAAACCGGCAGCCTCTCCTCCTTCTCCTCCTCCTCTTCCAGCAGCACCTGGGCTGCAGAAACAAAGGGCGGCGGGGGGCCCGCAGCAGCAGCACTGCAGCCCGGGGGGCGAGCACCCGGCAAGGGGACCCCGGGCTGGGGACCTCCTCCACCCAATTCACGGCCATTTCTGGGAATCTGAGCCGCAGCCTCACCTAATGCTAGTGACAACGTGCCGTGCACCAACACACTTCAAAAAAAAAAAAAAAACCACCCCAAACTACCTGACAGCATTATGGGTGCATTCTCAAGCACCTGCACTCGACCTAACAGCATCTTAAAAGGGCTTGGTAGGAAATCATCAAGGAAAATATTTGAAATACTGACAGCTCTGATGAGCTAAACCACTCGGTGCTGCTGCAGAAGGCGAGTAGGATTTATCACATCACGCTGGTCAGGCTCAAAGAGCAAGCTGCCACCAGTCCGAGTCCACCCGCCAACAGCTGTAGCTGTGACACAGCCCCTTGCTCCTTTATTAAACAGATGTTTATCAGCTGCATTACAAAGGCAGGAGAAAGCTGGCAACAGATAAGCAGTAAAACCAATTATATAAAAGACACACACAAAAAAAGTTATATCTATATTTAGAAGCTACCGTTAATTTTTCACATAAGTGTGATTTTGATCATGCCTCCTCTTTATATATCTGGTTCAGTTCTGCAGAAAAGCCACCACATTGGAGCTGCTAGCTTGCACTCTGAATAGATAATTAAGTCTGTGTGTCGGTGGTTCTTTTTTTAACAAAGGTGACACTTCCCTGCTGATGTAGATGATGTAAATCACTTCGTTTCAGTGCCAGCTGGAGATGATGATTTAGTGGTTAAAGCATCAAATTTGAAATAAATTAATCTCCCTTGGTGTACAGATTGTACCAATGGGACTGTAGCAGAAATATTTAACTACAGAAATAACCATGTAATCTAATATTTTTCTCCTCTTCCTTGGGCACCATACACAAACAGCCCCACATCAGTCTTCGATCATTTCAAGACTGGGTAACTCAACACTACACACCGCTGGCCAAAATCTCAGCAGCCATGGCCAAAGTTTCAGGACTTGCCCAAAGAGGCACTCTTGTTATCCAGACAGTAACTTGGTCATCCCACCAAACCGAACACAGCCATATCCTTCCTTCAATTGTTAAACAAATCAGCTCTAAGAAAGACATCCATATTTAACTGATGAGGATAACCAGCTGCTTTGGTACAACCAAAGAAATCAGTGTCCTCATTACTGCTGTTCCTCCTACTTGTCATCCTGTCAGTCTTTGAAAACCAGAAACAAACAGGACAATCACTCCGTGACTAAGGACATGGATACCTGCAAGGACCAGCACACCATTAAGGACAATTGCCCACATGCCAGCCAATTAATGCAACATTTCTTGTAAGAAAAATGCAAAAATGCACTTTAGTGCACAAAATGAACGAGCCAAAACATACTAATGGGTTTGATGACTCACTAGATCGTTAGCACAAATGGATTTTGGAGACATGGATAAGTCTCCCATTATGTATACATATGCATATCTAAAGAGCAAGAACCTAGCTTCTAGAAAAATGGATCACATCAGTTTTTAACCACCCATCAGCCAAAGCCTTTAACTTGCCAGCAGAAAGGCATGCTTTGTCCCACTCCCTGGACTTGCACACATCTAAGCATGACACTGCATGTCAGCAGCTTGTATAAATTTGCCCTATTTACCACTAATTTGTAAACACAGTCTTCAACAACAAGAAAATTTCAAAGCGCAGACACTGCAGCTCACAGACCAATCATCAGTTTCAAGCTGAGGAAAAAGCAACAATTTGAACCCAAAGATGTCACGAGCCATCATGCATGTAGTTTGATCCACCAAGGCAGAGAAGGCTGGCCATGTTCACAAGTCCTTATCTATAATTACTGGCAAGACAGATGGCAAATTATTAGAAAATACATTAAAAAAAAAAAAAAGAGAAGAGTTTTGGGCAACCCAGATACTTAACCTCCAGATAGTTTATAATTATCAGCCTGAGACTTTGCTTTTCTCCCCTGCAGTTCATTTCTTCCCTCCCACAAAACACAGTCACTTTCCGAAAAACCTTTCCTCTTCATTTGGCATCTCTCTGCAGTCTTACCACCACCTGCTAACTGTGCCTTTTTAGGGCCTGAGCATACTTCATAAGAAATCCTCGATGACAAGTATAACTCATGTAGTTGTCACAACCTGCCTTCTGGTGATTGGTCCTATGATCACCACCAGGTTTCAACACAGAAAAAACAATTATATTTATCCTACACCTCCCCATTCACCAGCCCACTTCTATTCTGTCTGCACTGCAATGAGGTTCAAGACGTGCAGCAAGAAAGGAAGACTAAGCATCAGCAGATACGGTGGTGACAGGAACAACAGCACAAATCGGGCTGCAGAGCAACCTTGTGATTAAAGAAAAGGACGCAGCTTTGTGCACGGAGCTTTAGCTACCCAGATCCAGGACTCCTGGAAAGCCCACGCTTCACTGGTTCTCTTATGATCTGCACAAAGAAGACTAAATCTAACCAAAAGACTAAAAATGGTAAAATATCTCCCCTGGTGCAACTTTAGCCCATTCCCCCTCGTCCTGTCACCAGGCACGAGGGGAGAATAGACCAACCCCCACCTCGCTACAGCCTCCTTTAAGGTACCTATAGAGTGTGATAAGGTCACCCCTGAGCCTCCTCTTCTCCAGGCTGAACAATCCCAGCTCCCTCAGCCGCTCCTCGTAAGACTTGTTCTCCAGACCCCTCACCAGCTTCGTTGCCCTGCTCTGGGCATGCTCAAGCACCTCCATGTCCTTCTTGTAGCGAGGGGCCCAAAACTGAACACAGTACTCGAGGTGCGGCCTCACCAGAGCAGAGTACGGGGGGACAATCACTTCCCTAGACCTGCTGGCCACGCTGCTTCTTATACAAGCCAGGATGCTGTTGGCCTTCTTGGCCACCTGAGCACACTGCTGGCTCATATTCAGCTGCCTATCAACCAGCACTCCCAAGTCTTTCTCTGCCAGGCAGCTTTCCAACCACTCATCTCCCAGCCTGTAGCGCTGCTCGGGGTTGTTGCGCCCCAGGTGCAGGACCCGGCACTTGGCCTTGTTGAACTTCATACAGTTGACCTCAGCCCATCGGTCCAGCCTATCCAGATCCTCCTGCAGAGCCTTCCTTACCCTCGAGCAGATCGACACATGCACCTAACTTGGTGTCGTCTGCAAACTTACTGAGGGTGCACTGGATCGCCCTCATCCAGATCATCGATAAAGATATTAAAGAGGACTGGCTCCAGTACTGAGCCCTGGGGGACTCCACTAGTGACCGGCCTCCAGCTGGATTTGACTCCATTCACCACGACTCTTTGGGCCTGGCTACCCAGCCAGTTTTCAACCCATTTATTAGACATCACAGAAAAAAGAGCAAGAGACAATACTTGCTTACCAAGGTATTCACTGCAAATATAAACTATATCAAGGATAGGAAATAACATCTATGATTATCAGAAATGGAAAACCAAGACTTAAATGATTAGTCTCAGGAAGTGTGCAGCAGAACTGAGAAACTAATCCAATTCTAGTCCAGTTCCTACCTCTTCCTTTAGACTGCACACACCGTTCTTACTTATTTCTCCCTTCAACAACAGACAACACAGTAAGGAAGTTTTTGGCAGTTAAGTATGCCCAAGAAGTATGCCAAACTTTTCCATCATCAGTGAAAAGACCTGAAAGATCACCTATCTGTAACAAAGGCACTTGCAAACCAGTTGTGAAAGCACTTTCTAGAAACTTCTAGCACACCAGGATGGAACTGCGATGACCAGTCTCCCATTTAGGGAGGCACCACATTCACGGGCAGTGAATCAGTGCAGGTAAGGTCAGCTGCAAACCCCTCAATTCAGATGTTGTTCTCAAGGTGGCACAAGAGATGCTTATGCAATAGGATCATGTCGGTGAGAATGTGAAAGCTCTCAAAAGCATCACAGGTTGCTAAAAAAAAGTACCAAAAGTACTGACACAGCTGTAACCCCCTTGAACCTGCCTTTAACCATCTCCACTTGTAAAGACGTAGCTGTTTTCATGAACAGGGGACGCACAGGAAGACATCTGTACGGTACCAGGGCTCACTAAGGCCAACAACAAAACTGCATGCTCGTGTCTCCCCAGACCCATGCACAACCCACTGAAGTATCAAGACCCTACTTTCCTGAGCCCTTCAGGAAACCACACAGCAGTAAGGTTTTCGTGAGCTTGTCTCTGCAACGCAATCACATTGAAAGCTATGGATATGTTAATACTCAAATGCTATGCACCACAAATTATTAACTCTCCTCGCTGTGTAACCATCTCTCACAATCACGCCATTAAAAAGCTCATATTCTGCAGCATCTGCAGCTTCTAGGCAAAACTGTTTGAGGTGGAAGAATTAAATTTGCTGATAATGCAGGAACACTGAGCAAACAAATGGCAGCAACCAGTGCCAATGGGCCAGGTACAAAGAGCAGCCTATTTTGTTCCAAGACATGACTGTTCCCAGAGCATAACAGGAGAGAATTGAAAGAATTCCTGAGAAGTAGGAATCGACTCATGCTCTGTAAACAGCATATGCCACAGATCAAGGACACCTCAAATATTTTCAGGAGAAAAAAAAATAAAAAAAATCAAATGTTACAAGCTAGATGTGATTTGGAAACCTCTACCTTAACACAGTGTTTCATGGCTGCACTGAAAGGACAAGGCAAAGATTTTTAACTCAGAACCATCCACGTACGAAACAAAAGTTAAATATAATACTACTTGATTACAGGACAGGAGTAAGTTAATTCCCCTTCTTATGCCAATTACAGAGGGCAACAAACTTGCACAAGTGAGTAAGCCTGATATTCTATTAAAGCTGTTTCTGTTCACTCCAATGCCCATAAATTCTAATTCTGGGCTGCAGCATTATTGTAGTAGGTGCTGTACAAGCACAGCGAAAGACAGACTGCCTGCTTTAAAAGGAAGAAATAAGAGAAAAGAAAACATATTAGCATATGGAGGAGCACATGCAAACAGCGAGACTGTATTGGTAAGCACAACGGAAGGAGTCTTAATATAGGAGCTGCTATTGCATTTCTGTAGACTTCATGGCACAAAGGAGTACCAAGGGACACATCTGAAAGAGGACAATGACGTAGCATGAAGTCAGTAAGAGGGCTGAGGGATTAGGTTTTAATGAACTTCAACATGGATAAACACCTACAAGTACATACCAGCACAGGGAGAAATAAGAAGGTACTTGTTTCAAAATGCTAAGTGTAGGATGCAGGGAGGAGGCATGAGCTAACCTTGAACATCGAACAGGAAATGACAAATATGTGATAACGGAGAAGAGTAGGTTGTGAAGAGCTTTCTACGTTAAAGCAATGGAAGCAAGATACTGACTAGGTCTCTGAAGACCATAAGGAAAGCGTAGGCAACTCGCACACGTTTAAACACCTATGTACGCATACTAAAATGTAGACGGGTTAATCTCTAACCGAAATCTACTGTTACAATTAATTCTTTGTACAGCATGTATGCCATCTTCTAAAAGGACACAACTATAGCCAGCAGGAAAAGAGCTTGAAGAAGTGTTGTGTGTCCCAAATGCTTCTAACTAGATCTTAATTAGAAAAAAAGTGACAGGTAAATCAGTGGAAGGTTTTTCTCATGTTGTAAAATTATAGGGTGCTGGAATTGAACAACAGCATCCAGATTTCCTTTTCTTTTTTTTTTTTTTTTTTCTTTTCTAATTAGGTTCAGCTGTATAAATTAATTCTAAAGTCCTCCTTGCCATTTCAGGAACACAGTGATCACTGTTGTCCTGATGAAGGAAATACAGAAATACAGTGGGGGGGTGGAAGCCATGGAGTGAACGTCAATTTATTTCACTGACTATAGCAGTAAAGGGGATCACGTGCAGTTACATTAAGTAGATATTTGCATGTGGTGAGCAAGGTAAAAGACATGTCATGAAGGCATTGCTATAGCAACAATGTATTTAACCAAGTAGTGAACTGCATAAATTCTAATGTTAACAGGTGGAACAGAAGTCACAGCAATGCTTTTATGACCAATAAAATATGTACAGAGGAGCGTGTTTTAAATAAAACACACATTAATTGAAGTGAGATCTCAAATAGCAAATACCTTTTTTTTGTCAGAGGAATTACCAGTCTCCACTGAAATACAGAATTAAATATACTATTTTTGTAAAGGACACAGTAAGAAAAATCACTGAAGAGGCCTACACAAAAATATTATGTGTAAGAATTAAGAAATGTTCCCTTACCTTGCTAAATGATGGAAAGTAAATGCACGTCTTGGCCAGCATTCACACACCAGAATCCTGCTTAGACGCCACATGGTCATTTTAAAAATCAAATCACCAAATCAGCAGAAAAGACTAATGCAATATATGAAAAAAAAAGAATAACAAGAACTACACTTCTGACAGTTATTGTTTGTAGTCATGTTTAAGATAATATTTGTAGAAGAAGAGAGGTCACTCGATTGCAGGCTCCCAGCCCTCAAACAGCTGCTCTTCCCTTATTAGAATTTAATTATTTGCTTAGCATCTAGCATAGAAATTGAATGTTACAGTGCGGACTGCCAGCTTGTTTGGTTTGAACTGCTATTTCAGAAACAGCAAGGTTTTAACGCCCCTAACATAACTAATGAAAACTAAAATACTGTGTTCCCCAAGACAAGATTTATCCACAGACAGAACACGTAAATGTTTTTGACTGAAAAGTAATCATCAGTTTGAAAACTGTATAACCAAAAAATGCCTTTGCTTTGGGCTGGGAAGAACTACGGGGGTGAGACCATGTTTATAAATAAGCTTTTATATAGCTTTTACTACTTAGTTGCAGTAATGCTTAGGACTTCCATCAAAGACCAGGATCAGGAGGTACAAAGCTTTCTACAGACACAGTAGAAAAAAAAAGACATCATCCCAGCACTGCCCAAGTATAGGAAGTCCTGCTTCCAGCACAGATCCTCCCTTTCTCAATTCACATGGCCACCATGGACAGAGCTGCATTACAGAGGAATGGAAACAAAACCCTTTCTGGGGTTGTGGAGGAAAATGGTGTTCACTCTAACAGAAGTTAATGGAGCTTTTAGGACCACAAATCTTGATCAGTCGCTATGGAAGCCCTCTACCAGCACTCAAGATCTTTGATCCCATATACATCAGCCTCTGTTTGCAGATGCCACTAGCTCTCTAAAAAAACTGAAATGTTCCCATTGAGTTTTGTTTGTAAATGAAGGTATTACAACCCTGAGTCCAGATAATTCTCTTCTCCACCTATCAGGTGGGCCATGGCTTCACAGAGCAAGTGCTCTGCAACCCCTGCAAGTGCTGAAAAAAGAGGTGACTAGCATAAGGGAATCTCAAGCTACCACCTCCCACTTCCTGAAAAATGAGAGTTTTTCAAGAATTTCAAGTTTCATCAAGCATTTAAACAAGGCTGACCAAGCAACAGGCTTTTACTGATGTCTGAGTGAAACGAGAAGAAAATAGTTACCAATCATGACCACATTACTATTCCAAGCCTTTTTATTCAAGTTAAACGACAAAGTTTCAGTTTATAGTCCACTCTCACAGGACAAGTTTACTGAACTGAATATGTTTATGATTAATCAACGCTTCTTTTAGAACAGAAGCCTGAACCATTAAAATTGTTTTTTAATATGTACAACACTATACAAGTGTGAATTTTGGTAACACACAAACTCTGGTTGTTTGCTTACTACTATGCAGCTTGGGACAACCCACTTCGCTCCTCTGACCATATGCTGCTCCTACCAGCTTTTGAGTGCTCTGCTCTCACTAAAAGTTTATTTTCTAGAGAGTCTCTGACCAAGTGTTTGTCCAGTGACCAGCTCATTAGATTTCTGACTTCCCTGGGCTCCTCTAGGCATTACCACAAATATTATTTAATTCCTCAGATTATGATTCCCATTTAAAAAAAAAAAAAGACCAGCTATGCACACTGATTACCTCCCCATTCCAACTTCCTCTATTCTCACTGAGTAATTGTTTTTCTTTCAGGATCTAAGGCCCAATAACATTTGTTGACAATGACGACTGGATGAGATGCAACCCAAGAACCACAAACTGCTCATACTTTGGATTTTGGCAATAGCATCCTGTATGGATGACAGGAAGAACATAGTGATTGGTACAAGTTGCTGTAATTTTTAGGGAGGTACATCATTTTAGAAAAAGATTTCACTGCTACTAAAACAGAACAAGAGGTTTCCAATTTTCACTAAGAAAGATACAAATAATATGCTTGTGTCACTTTTACAAAAGTGTTTTAGTAAGATGATGTAACATGGAGATGTAACACGGACTTCACTTCCTTGGCAAATTTCAAGTGTTTCTGAGGAGCATCCACTGCTCAGCAAGTCAAACTCAGGTTATTATTAACTTCAAATAGCGAAACACTGTAAAATCTGAGATTTCCAGAGCTGCTTCAGCACAGAATTACATGCAGGAGTATCGATCCAAATAGACTAAATTCACAGCTCGCTTTTCTAGTATCTTGTGTTTAAATGTCAAACTTATTTCGCAAGGCTGCAGAAACGTAGCTGCTAGCTGATGCTCCATAAACCGGTCTATTCCTAGGACTAATTATCCCAAGCAGCTGTTATCCTCCATTTGATCTTCAGTATCCAGGAAATCTCTTCGTCAAAGCCTAACGTAACCAAAGAATGTTTTATATGTCATATTCAGAGATAAAATGCATCTATATTACTTAAAGGCCACGTACTCTGTAGGGCATTTCCATTGAAGCTCCATTTCTCTATTTACCCTCCTGCAAGTTTACAAAGATTTAAGACAAAAAAGAAAAAAAAGATGGCATTTAATTAGGAAAAAGAACAGTGAAGTTAATTGTACTGAAGTATAATACCTAGAAAAAAAAAAAAAAGAAGGTAGTGCTAAGCTAGACAAATGTGAAAGACTATGCATAGTCTAATTGCACACTTTATTCTCTTAGGCTATTTCCACATCCAAAAGCTTGTAAGAGAAAGATCAAAGATTGTAACAACTGTATTATGGTTCCAGAGCTCATACAGCCAACCATCCTATGAACTTATACACACAAACACATCTTTACATCTTGAATGTTCAACAATTCCAGTAAGTGCCATGGGTTTTTACTACCTGCAGGTGTCAGAGCAGGATCTATCATTGGTTCAGAAGCATCTAAATGCTTTGGGAAACATGAAGGTTGGAAATCTCCATCATGTGCACTCCTCACACATCACTCCTCCATGTATGGCCTTTGGCAGCACTGGCTGTACAGCCACATTCCTCTCAAATTCTCATTTAAAACAATGAACTTCTAGTTACATCCTGGATCTCCTGGACACTGATGAAGTCCCACAGCAAAGCCCACGACTACTTTTAATTCTGGTTTTGCTCACGTCACACAGAGCTGCAGGCTGAGCCCTTTGCTTGGTCAGGCTGCACACTCCGCTCCTCCCTTCCCCTGCCTGACGCTCCCCTGCCCTGGGCAGACTCACTGGGCTGGGACAGGATGAGCTCAGTTTCACGCTGTTCCTGAACCTGTGCAGAAAATCAGCCCGTCAACTCACTTAACCACAGTAATCCCAGCATGACTTCAGTAAAAGCGTCGCTTTTCCAGTTCTTCAGGGAAATAGGAGGCTAACTGAACTTCATCAGGTGTCCATCCTGATGACTACACGTGTGAAGAGAAGACTGTTGTCTGAGATGTTTCTGATGTCACGACTGACTGACAAGGGACTGCAGATAGAGAACAGGTTGTTCTGATTTTTCTGTTGTTGTTATCATCAAACAGCAGCATCCTTCCTTCAGGAGACTAAAGCGTCTCCTCAGTTCAAGCTGATTCAATACCACTTCTCCAATTTACTGCAGTACTAGAGAAATAAGATGTCACTTATTTGAGAAACCACTTTGCTCAGGGAAATTAGCAAATAACAACCACTAGAGCATTACTTGGTAAGGAATCCAAAAAAGAAACCCACATGCAATAATCTATCAGATTAATCCACATTTCTAATACTCAGCAAGCATTTTATGTAACAAGTACTATCCAATACATCAACTTTTCATGGCACAGCTGTTGTGAAAAACGTAGTTCAAGCGCATTCAAAATTCTACCTGCATCACAAAACTAATCCCATGAGGTCTGCTATTGCTTTGTAGCAGAAACAGGACCACCGTTACACAGAAGAATATGGAAAAGGCAGCAGTCAGTAACCCAAGTTGTACACGTATACAAAATAAGCACAATCTCGGGTGTAGCACTAACTCAACTATTTCTATGTTGTCACAGCTGCTAGCACACTGACAAAGAATATTCATAACACGCTATAACAAACACTGTACAGATTACAGGATCACTACCAAGTTCTTGTCGCTGAGTTATATACTGAGCAACCTACAGTTTTCAATTGCAAACTGGGCCTAGGTTCAGCAGCAAGATTATTGATCACAGAAAGATTTACTGAATTCACTGTTCAGATCCATGATAAGCAATGAAGTATTTATTCTGGTAATTTATTTCATACCATAGCCACGTTCAGCTGTTAATACCCCATCAGGTGTCTGCACAATACACAGTTGTCGTAGAACTGTTTCACTGAGGACACTGTAGTTAGATAAGCAGCGGCTGATGCTTTCACCACCTGAGGTGGTGAGCATTACAAGATGGCAGTGCCCCTTTCACCTCAGCATCAGAGACCAACTACTGACCATGCCTGTTTGACACTGCTCACAAATTCAGCCCCACTTCACCCTCACCCCAGATGTGTGCCACTTCCCAAGGCAAGTATTCAAAGTGGGAGGAGAAGGCAGCATGCAGGTGTATGGTTCTCAAGTTCGCAGGGCCTAGAGTCTATGGAGAAGTGGGACATCACAGCTGGTTGACCAGGGCCTCCTAGGTCTCACCACACTCCTTTGAGTGAAGGCTTGCTGTCTCCCAAAACATGCTTGACACAATTTACCACCAAACAGCTGGTCCACAGCTCCTTTATCACATGCGGTAATATATTTGAGGGTCAACAGGCAGAAGAGAACAGGAAGCTGAAGGCTATCTCCTCTCAGAGGAGAGCGCCTGAGTTCCCCTGCCCATTTTGCTCAGCACCCACCCATCTCTGAACAAACCCCCGCTGTCTCCCTTCCCCAAGAAAATCCCACCCCTCGAGAGACAGCAGCTCTCACCGAGCAGGAAAATGAGCCAGGAGGCAGTACCTCCCCCAAGGAGGTAGCAATCTTAGTCAGCAGCCTTCAGTGTCCCCAGGAAGCTACCATCAGCATCAATCTTCAGCTTTGACTGTAGCCATTCCCCAATAAACGTAGTAATGGAATGACACCTACAACAACAGAAGTGGCAGTCGGGTATATCTGTATATCCCCTGCTGATACTGAGCACTGCCCAGTGTCCTCTGAAAGTGTGAGTGCCTAGACCCTGACCAGACTCCCAAGGTTCACAACAAAAGCCATCCTACCTCTGGATCCTGCCACTAGTTGAAGCAGCAGTCAAGAAAGTTTGCCTAGTTAAATCCTGAAAAATTCAGTTGAAGAAGCCCATGATAAAAGCCATTCCTGAGAACTGTGCAAGTTTTAGCCAATGACAGAATATGCGACAGCATTTGTTCGGGTGGCGCAGTGACATATTTGCAATGCAGGCAAGACACTTCGGTGGCAAGGGACAAAGAGGCATAGTAGGGAATATCTGACACAGAAAAATAAGGATCCACATAATCCCCAAAGAGGCAGAAGAAAAACATATGCCTTAATTATGAGTGTCAGCTCTGCAGCTCCCTAAATCAGCTTGGCAACCCCAGAGTCGAGCTGCCAGTGAGCGAACTGCAGAGATGGATGGCTGCGTATTCCCAGGAAAATCTCAAGTTTGTTGGAAACACACTTTAATGGAAAACTCCATCATAAAACACCAGCTTGTGGAGAGCAAAGTCCTTTCGTGGCAAAGTATTATCTTTGACAAAAAAAAAAATTAAATGCCAAAAGCATAATTCAATTTTTACTCTTTTTAGGATTAGACATTTTAATGTCTTAAAAATGGCTCATTATATAACGAGAAATGAGAAAGGGCGAGGAGTGTCAAAATCTGAACAAAGCATTTTAGCTCAAAATGTAAGCTTTCAGAATTCTGCTTCATAAGCAACTGAATTTCGTGAGTAGGTGTTTTATTTCATGCTGGAACAAGATATTTTTGTTGCTGTACTCGAAAAATCAGAATTTCCCT
This sequence comes from Cygnus atratus, assembly GCF_013377495.2. NCBI lineage: Eukaryota > Metazoa > Chordata > Aves > Anseriformes > Anatidae > Cygnus > Cygnus atratus. The sequence goes on along the minus strand of NC_066362.1, from coordinate 36,266,483 downwards.
TCAAGTGAGGATTCCAGGTTCTGTACTGCTCTAAGCACTAGTTCTTGCCCTCTTTTCAATTTCGATACTCTGCAAGTGCACAGTCGACAGAAACTTTTCAGATGGGCTATGACCAAATCAGACAGCAAATCCAGCCTCTCATTTTTTAGAGGAGAAAAAAAGAAAAGATTACTTCCTTTTTTACTTTAGAAAAGGAGAGAATTCTTACTTCATTTCAGGAGTGAAACTGAAATTAACCCTGAAGTGGTCTTCTGAGTGGTATCAAGTCTGTACAATCACACCATTTGCTACGTTTGTAAGGAAACTGACCGGACAGTTTCCCAATCTAGAACTTATATTACAGCTTTCGTTCTACATTGGAGAATATCAGCAAGAGAAGATGGCGGTCAGATGAATTATTTTGAATTAGGCAGCCAAGGGCTTCTCTGGCCTCACACCGGTCAGCTTTCTGGGGCTAGCATTAGTCATCCTGAAGAACTGTCTTGGGACAATGAAGTGGGATGGTCTGAATTCTCCATGGAGCTTACCAATACTACAGATTGCCAAATGACCAAAGATGTCAACATTCATCCATCTACCTCAATTACATATAAAATCCATACTCTGTGTGCACATCCCATCAACCAGTTACAAGATCCTATTCTCATAAAAATGAAGTAACCATGGAATTCACTACCTAAACAGTCCCCAGGATTATTCAGATACCGACTGTCCGACTGTCAGCCTTTAACACAGAGCTGGCACTTTCTGTGTGAATAGCTTCCATAACTGCATAAAATACTAAAACAGCAGACTTTGAATAGTGTTTAAAAAACAAAATTATTGCCCTTTCAACAATCAACATCTTGTTCACTGTTCCACACTGCTGGTATTGTGTATGAGAACACTCACTCTTCTGTCTCAAAGACTCACTAACAAATACCAAGAATACACAGCCTGATGTTTGTTAGCAAATACTAAACATGACACACGACTATTTATTGAAACACTTCTCCATGACCTGTTGCACAGTGATGAATGATGCTATTTGCAAGTAATCCTCAGACCAGGCTCCTGTTGCACTGGAATAGGCTTTCAGGTTCCTCAGGATCTTGGCTGGCTATAGCTGAATGAAATATTATAATTAAGTGTCATTTAGTTTTATAGAGGCATATTCACCACTACAGTTGGCTCTTTCTAAGGGTTCTCACAGCTACCTTCCACAATGAGCCAAGCTTCAGCATCCTTAGAAACAGGTTCTCTTCTTTCCTCTATTACTTCAATCCCTACAAACCAGCACAGGACATCGAATAAATTAAAAAATCCTTGCTAACCAATCCCTCAGCCCACCTCCACATCCTGAGTCATAAATAACAGAGAAAGTCTTTGCTCTATGTAGCATAGGTAACAGTCTGTAGACAATAGCAACAATTAAAAGTCAATAGCAGTATTCCATTTATTTGTCGTAGCAAATATGTATTGCTACAAGTGGACAACCAACTGTAAAGGTAATTCAGCATACCTCTGGCAACTATTTAAAAAGCAGCTGAAAATGATCATCACATTTTCAGACTCATGATTCTGTTTCTTTCCATTTCCCTTTCCCCACCAGAAGTCTTCCCAAGGACAAAAGACCAAGTAGAATAAATTAAAAACAATTCATTAGGAAAAAAAAAAAAAAAAGCAGCCATAAGCACTATTTCTTAGATATAAATTTCAAAAAGTCACAGCATCAATTTAAAGTATCAAATTCATTAACACCCATGAAGGATAGGCTAGTAATATAAACAAGTACACAAAACCAGATGAGATAATAGGAAATCTACTGAACTGAAGCATTCAGCCAACTGAGTCATTTGAGGATGACTCATATGAAATCAGACTCCATGAGAAGCAAACCTCCTCTTTTAACTGCATCAAAGCAGGAATGTATTTGATAGATCAATTGAATAGTTATTGCTACAAAAAAAAAAAAAAAAGGTATCAAAGCAAATCCATCTGGCTTCAAAAATCAGAGCTATTTAAAATTAGACAATTAAAATTGGAAATCTAAAGAAGAGTTGGAGATGAACACAGCAAGTACACAACAGTTTCTCTTTTAATTGCAAACGGAAATTGCACTGACAATATTTTAATACAAAATATCCTCTTCTTTACTAAACATTTCAGACACCAAAGTGACAAATGTGAATTGCAAATACAAGTTTGAAATTTGTCCCCCACTTCATAACAATGGAGAGTCAGTGAGTTCTGTCTGTTTTTTTGAGCAAAACTCCCACAGTAGCAGCATCTGCTGAATAGTTCAGATCTTCATAGAGAAAGAAATGAAACCAGAGCAATTGACATGTTCCAGCTTAAATGACATTCATACAACTGCAAGAGCACCTTAAACTACTGGGTTTTGAGAAGTATAAAGACAGGTAAGGCACACTGACCTGCATGAATTATTATTACAGCAGCACACAAGTATATACCCCAGGTTAAAAAAAAGCAAAAGATATCTGATCCAGAGTGACAGTCAAATCAACATTAGCTGTGTTAGCAGTACACAATATGTTGCATTAAAGCTGTTCTCACACCTTATCAAACTTTCACCTTCTGAACTAAGATTTGTGAATGTCTGTCTCAGTCTTATAGCAACTGAGTGAAGACAGGGGACTGAGAGGTGAGCACATGATTAGTGCACGCAGGCAAAAAGACAAGGAAGAACATATGAAAAAGACTGAGGAACAACATGAAGAAAACTCAACACTGAAGAGTAGACAACATGTAGGAAGGGAAAAAAAAACACAGAACAAAGCTGAGAAGTCTGATATTTAAAGACAACGATCAAATGAGAAAAGCTAATAACGAATTAGGAAGGGAAGAAAAGTGTGGGAGATGGGACAGGACACACAGATGAGGCAAGACTGAAGCTGAAGAAACAAACTTTGGAGGGAGAGAAAGAGAGAGAGAAAGCAGAAGTTTAATCTGCTTAATCAAGTTGAAGTTTAATCAAGAACTTTTGCATATCTAGATTACACTTAACCAGAGGCACCAAATGAAGATGATCTTGCTCATTCATCTTCTAACCACCTCATAGTACTACGATCTCAGACAGGGCTTTTGCACTTTCCCCCAGGGGAGCTCCATAACCTGTGAGAAGTACTGATGCTACAGTGAGAATAACATTCTCAGCAGTCAAAGAAACAGGCAAGCAGTCCACAGCCTGGTCATCTCCCAGGGAACTCTGTCCATCCCCTGGGAACACACAGGGTACCTCTTTGTGGCCAGGTAATAGCAGTTTGTGCTGGCTCTCTGTCTAGGTAAGATGCACTCAAAGAGATCAAAAGCATTGCTAGTAAGTATAGATATATAAACCTCTCAATTTCTATAGACCCCAAAACATTCAGCTTGCATGATCAGGAGCTTCTGAAATAACCTCGGCAGCCATGTGGGAATTAATAATCTCAGTTCTAATTAAGAAACCATCTGTCACCATTTTTTCCAACCACTTCACACGTGAACCCTAATACTTTCCTGAGGAATAACATTTATTCGCTAGGCTGCACCTGACTTAAACCTTTTCATCCAGTTATTGCCTGAACATGTTTGCGAAGCACTTTACTTCATGTTTAAGGGAAGTATATGAAAGCCACCAACCTATGAAAAGCAGAGAGAAACCTCATTCTCTGCACAAAATAAAACATACTGTCTCCCTCTGCTGGCCCTGCATCAAATTAAACCAGGAGGAGAAAAAGGAAACAAAAAACAAAATCTCTGTGAAAGTTTCTACTGAAAATATTACTTCATTAAAAATACACGAGAATATTAATGCACTTTCTGTTAATGTAACTTTGACTTATTTTATACTGAAACAGATTTAAGCATCCTTGCTTGCCAGCAGGAAGACTGAGTTATAATGGAGCAGGGTAATTTTATTTATAAATGTCAAGACAACACATGCTTTTTTATTAGAATGACAGGCAAACAAAATTTGTGATTCTAAGAATTTCTGATTACTCAAAATACATTTAGTAATATAAGCTTGTTGTTACTATATAAAAACAGGACGAAAGATAAGAATGGGATGTCTTTTGCATGTCCTTTAGATGAAGCTGAAAAAAACTTGATTTTTTTTGTCCGTACTCTGCTTTTCTCAAGTGATACACTTCAGCGCATGAAGCACTGTGCTTGCTAAGCTGGATTTGAAATAGTTCACAATGCTCCAGAAGAAACTTAATTCTTGTTATTCCGAATAAATCAAAATTGCAAAGGTAAGAGACTTTGTGCCTAGAAGCCGTATTTGGCATCAGGCCACCACTGTTATTTCTTTCTTACTGATGTTCTTCACTGGAGTGTTTTTGTTTGTTTTTAAATTGGGGATGAAATACGCATTATTAAAATGTAACTGGTGAGGCATGTATCTTACAAACAGTCTGTAAGAGTACTGCTTTCAGCACGTATCCAACAGAGCAATTGATCCACCACCCAGCAGAGCCATAGCTATTCATGTATCCAACCAAAATGCATTTTACTCTGCTGTGAATTTTGTTTTCTATGGTAATATTTATTTGTATGCAAAACACACATTTCTTACAGACACAGAACTTTCAGATACTGAATACATACAGTTTTAAACATGCAGTTGTTTAAATAGTGTCTGTTTTCCTTTTTTGTTTTTTTAAGCAGACTAAAGCATGACAGACATTTCATCATAAAATAAAGGATAAATTTTATCCTTTGTAATTCCCTACTTAATTGAATTTATCATGAGGAGTGAATTCAACAGTGTTCAATAACAAGTCTGGTATAAAACCAAAATTGAGAATGAAGACACGTTTTCCATCTTTTTCTGGAACAGTCTTCGTTTGCAATTTGTTCTGTACAGATTGTTTAAAGGTAGCATTCAAACACGTGAACGTGACCCTAAGGTTAATTTGGCTTTCTACCTCTACGCATAGCTTTCACTATGTCAGGAAAAAAAATTGTGTGGCAGTGGTATTAACACACTGCGAAACCCTACAGAAATCAATTGAGGCACCTCTGTATTATTATCTATTTTGCAACATTAGAATTAATGATAACACCGGTAAAAGATTTTTTCTTTGTTTGCCACTAAAAATATTCTTTAAAAATGAAAAAATATTTAACAACTTCTTAGTTACTTGAGAAAGATTTTAGTACTTACAGAATATCGTAATGGTAATGCTGTACATGAAAGCATATTATAAAGTTTTATGGCACGTAACATAATATTCCAAGCATATAATTTCATCAGAAGAATCCGGAATAATAAAATCATCTACAAATCAATGTTTTCAATATTTAAAAATGAGGTAGTAGCTGCTATTTCAGGTGTTGCTAGCAAATTAACGGAAAGAGGCATTATGCTTAAAATGTAAATGTATCTGACGTTTATAGAGACACGTTCATATTTAGGATGAAATCCCCATCTCTCTTTAACTCAACTTTTTACTTAACAAATGAGGTGAGGATGTTCAGACCTTCAGACTTGATAGTCAATCCTCTAAATACTTAAATGCATGCGAAATTCAAATAACATAGTTTCATTTAAAAGGAGACCACAGTGTATGCTCAATGCTGAGGACTCAATTATCAAGATGATGTTGAGAGAGAAAAATAATAGGTGAGAAGAGAAATATGCCTAATTAGTGGATGTAAGTCAAGAACTTTCATGCTGCATTTTAAGTCAAACAAAGGAATGGTTATAAATACTAAAAAATTAATGGACCAACCCTTAACTAAATTAAATTAGCACATGCCACTATGGTAAGATTCTTCTAATAATATTTTTACATGCACCTCAAAGCTCCTACAAGCTTTTTTGTGAAGAGACCATGCTTTATTTACTGTACCTGAACATTTCTGTACCTGTCACGCAGCATGTTAATGAAAAAATAAGACAGGAAATAGGTTATTCTCAACATGTCCGTTTGACAAAGGTATAATTTCTACTTATTTTTACATGTGACATTACATTCAGTTTCACTTTAGCAGAACAAACAAAAGCACTACTGTGCGTCTTTGGAGGACAACTTGGCCAAGGTTAAAAAAAAGGTTTCACTGTCTCAGAAGAAAAGACTAAAGAATTAAAGAACAGCATTTCCCCTCTTTCCCACACATTCCCCTTAAAAAACAAAATACACAGGTGCTGATAAAACATTTTGAGGAAAGCGGGTTTATTTTTACCGATACTCTTCATCTTGAAGCAATTCAATAGAAAGGAGCTACCTACATGCACTACTAGCAATGCTCTGGGAAGACAATTACATATGCCATCAATAGCTGCCAGCGAGCAGAATTTCCAATTCCAGCATCTTCCTTACAACCATATGAAGGTACACGGTTAAACACAGCATGCACAACCAAAAATTCATCTCAGAATTTTTGTAAACTAAAGGTGAAGGTGTCTGGCAGACAATCTACAGTAAGGGTGCCGCACCAATCTACAAAGCTGAGGCTCCAACAGCCTACCTAGTCAGTTGTTTAAATCAAAGTGTACTTTGCCTTTTCCCAGGTGCCACAGACCACTGCACGCTAGTCCTATCTAAGGGATAACACAGCCTTGCCTCTTGATTTTAAATTAAGTGCTTAATTGAAATACTGCCCATATTAATGAAATAAACTTCTTACACTAATATACATATACACAGAACAGTACTTACATCGTTTCTGGGAAACAGCCTGTAAACAAGCTGTGACAATATCGCAGTTCTTCTGGACTTTATGTACAAGCCTGTCTTTCTGCTTTAGAAGACGAAGCAACTTTGCTGACTGGACAGAAATTCTGTAATTCAGTTCCCGTTTTATAGTTGTCAATTCATCAACATCTGCCAATAAGCATAGAAAATAGCTTCAGTCCAGGATGAAACACACATAAACAGCTTACTGTAGTTGACATGCGAAGGGATTTTCCCCCGCAGACATTTACGTATACAAACTTTCAATAAATGACAAGTTCTACTGAATGGCACAATTCCCAGTTAACACATTTTCAGGATCTGAGCCAAAGACTTTAATTTTCATTTAAACTAAAGTACCTCAACTTACTGCATGGTGTAATAAACTAATTATACTTCTGTAAACTGGAAATTATATGACAGATGTACACAGAATACATGTAGAGTAGCAAAAGCAGGGGGTATATTTTAAATACTGAAAGTTGCCTGTGGAAAACGTGCCATGGGCAATAAGCAAATGATAAGAGGCAAAGGAACATGTTCAAAAAGCTGCCTCCAAGGCCAGAAATGCAAGTCCAGGATGAACTCTAAATGGGAAACTCTTTCCACTAAGAGACAAACTACTGTGGCTTCCATTTCTTTTCACCAGTCAGTCACTGTTCCACCACACCCCCTGAGCTCACCCAAATCATTCTGCTTAATTCTAATATTCCTATTAGCCCTCATGTGGTGAGCTTTGGGTCCAGGAGAAAAGGAAGTTGTGTGGGAGATGTCTTAAGTCCATTAAAATTTGGAATTCTATCCTCTTGTCCTCAAAACAGCGCATCCCATCAGTGAATGCTTGGGTCTTGCCTATCGCACACTGACCTCTTCAGGTCTTTGCTGTAACAGCCTGGTGAAGTTTGCCACTAGTATCTGAACAGCCTTCTTCCTAAGGCTGTTATCAAACCTTACATCACTTTCAATCCAATCTTGCCTCCCTGATGCTGAAAGAAAAGTCAATCAAAAAAAAAAAAAAATCCATACTGTGGTAATCTGATCCAGTGAGCAAAAAGTTCATGAATCGTGGAAAACCTACTGTTAGTGAGATGGTGACCAGCTCAACTCATACAGCAAAGCCTTCCCCAAAACTCTGGGGAGCCTAGAAAAAAGGACAAAGTAGGCTAAAATGTTAGTTAGTCATGGGGTGATAAAGAGCCAGGTACAAGGCAAGGCAGGGCAGCCACTGGTACAATCCTGTATTTTGTAGTCTCCACCCATTTTGGCACCTGCTGCTCAGTTGGCGCCTCCAATCATGGGGATCAGGCAAGGTGACTTCAAATCACATTTATGAACCTTACGGGAAAAAAAAAAAAAAAAAGTATTCCTATCGATTTGTATGGTCACCACAAAAGCAGTGAGCTGAATTTTATTCTTTCTTGCTCATTCCAGTTAGCTGTCCCTATAAAAACAATGAATCAATTTTGCAGCAAAATTTAAGAGGTTTTATTCTCTAACAAGTATTCCCAAGGAAGCTGATTCCTTGCTGAGTCCCAGATCACCATGGGACATACGGACCGTAAGCTACATCCTGTAACATCATCACATTAAGAAGCCAAACACGGAAGCAGAAAGCTGTTTGCACAGCCTGAAAAACAGGCACGTTTCTTCACCTCCTTTCTTTCCTTGCCAAAACCAAGAACATTTTAAGATCGGGAGACCAGAGCCCTTTGCAGAGCCTTCTTCGCTGGGTCAGCCTGGCGCTGCAAGTCCCATCCTCTCACAAGCATTCACCGCCATGGCTGCTTGGTTGTCATTAGCGCTGTTTGGTGGCTTCGTTTTTGATTTTAGTGGTGTTTGATGGCTTCGTTTTGATTTGGGGTAGTTGACTGTTGCGTTTACACGTTGTATCATTTTGCTTTCCCCTGGAAGTTTACCTGCAGGTGAGCTAAGCCTAAAAAGGCAAACCTTAAGCCTCCCAGAACAGAAATGACCTGAGAAGAGCAGCTGCCCTGTGAGAAGAGCAGCTGCCCCGTGTGATGCAGCACCTCTCATAGCTCCCCAAATTAAAAGGGATGGGGTGGGGGTCACACGGGGAGACCCGGCCGGTACCAGAGCGGCTCCTGGCACCTCAGCGCCGTGCCTTGCTGACGTGAGCCCCTCGGGGAGGGCTGTCCCGGCCGTCCCGTACCTTTGAGCCGCAGGTACCCGCCCTGGCTCGGCCGCCGCTGCCGCTGCAGCTCCCGCAGGACCCCGGCGCGGGCGCTGCCCGCCTCGGCAGCGCTGTAGAGCTCGGTGAGCAGCCCGCTGACCAGCGACGAGGTGCGGCTGGAGCGGCCACTGCGGGGACCCTCCTCATCCTCCTCATCTTCTTCCTCATCCTCCTCCTCCTCCTCGGGCAGACTGTCGGCGCTGCTGCCCGCCCCCCCTCGCAGGCCGCGCTCCGCCGCCTCCATCTTGTGGCGGCCGCGCGGCACCGCCGGGTTCCGGTGGGCGGGCGCGGCCATGGCGGGCGGGCGGTACCGGGCTGCGTGACCCGCCCCCCGCTCCGCCGCTCATCTGCCGGGGGCGGGGCGGGGCCGCGCGGTGGTCCCCGGGGCTCGGCAGCCTCAGCTCCGCTCCCCTCAGCTCCCTCAGCACCCCGCCGCCATGTCCCCTCCTGCTCCCGCAGCAGCGGCCCAGGGGCTGGTGCTGGCCGCGCTGCTGGTGCTGAGCCCGGCGCCGAGCCCGGCGCAGGCGGCGCGGAGGCCCAACGTGGTGCTCGTCCTCACCGACGACCAGGACGTCTTCCTGGGCGGCATGGTGAGCCCGGCACGGAGGGGGGGGGTGTTGTGGTAAACCCCGAGGGGAGCGGGGCTTCGACACCGTGGGGCAGAAAATGTGGCGTCCCCTGACGGGCTGGTGTCACCCGTGTGAGGGCAGGGGGAAAACAGGCGCAGGGCGGCTGTGGGAGCTGGGCCCAGCCCTGTCGGCGGCTGGTGGCACCCGGCTGCGGCCTCACGGCGCCCTCACCTCTCTTGCAGACCCCCCTGAAGAAGACCAACGCGCTCATCGCGCAGATGGGAGTCACCTTCGTGAACGCGGTGAGTGTTTGCGTTACCTCTCTGGGCCGCTCAGGTGTGTGTGTCTGTGCTTAATCCAAAATTTCAGAGCCTGTGAACTTCTACAAATCCGTATATATGCGTCTGGTTTCTTTAATACCTAACTACTCTTAAGTCTCAAAATATACGTAACTGAAAGCCACGCTCAGAGTCTTATAGGGGAAAATTTCACTTCCTAAAAGTACTCTGGGTTAACTTCCTTAGCCAGTGAAGTAAAACTGCCTAGTAAGTATTTTTATTATAATCTAAGAAGCTTTAAAAAAAGCTACTTAAAACTTTTAGCTTTCTGTGCGTTGATAACACGCTTCAGTCATTCTATATTCTAATACATCATCGTGTCTAAAGTAACGTAGTGAATCAACTGGTAAGCAGTATTTGTGATACAGGGGATGGGGGTGGAGGCCGTATGCTGGAGAAACAAAAAACTGGTTTCACGTGCAGCGTTTCACTAGTGAAAATAGTTGGGGTGTAATTCTTTGCCTCCAAAAAGGAGAATATAATATCTTGTGCAGTTTTAAAGCCGTTGAACTTCTTAATCAACCTATTGTCTGATGTTTCAAACGTGTAAATTTTAAGGAAAAAAATATTCCACAATATCAATCGTGTATCTTTTCATCCTGCTTTTTTTCCAGTATGTTCCCAGTGCACTTTGCTGTCCCAGTCGCGCTAGCATTTTAACAGGAAAATACCCTCATAATCATCACGTTGTCAATAACACTCTGGAAGGAAACTGTAGCAGCAAGTCATGGCAGAAGATTCAAGAGCCGTATACCTTCCCAGCCCTGCTCAAATCTATGTGTGGCTATCAAACGTTCTTCGCTGGAAAGTATTTGAATGAGGTATTATGTGCTTATGTTTCTACTGTTTGTATACATTTCTAAAATATTCAGTGATTTTTATATTCATAATGAATGACATATTCCCAAAATATTTAAAATGGATACTTGGATAAACAATTTTCTGTACTGAAACAGGGTAAATAAGATGCATAGTTCAAATCTGGAACTTAACTTAGTTAAAGTCAGATTCTTAGTTCCCTGAATGTTTTTAAAAGTTGATTGTGAAAGGATCCAAAGGTTTTTTTCAGTGTGTTCAGATGCATTAATTGCTAGAGATGATTCATTTTAAGACTGTAGGAAATAAATGACTGGCATGTAGTATCTATGAAGAATGCCATCAGGCCAGCACCATAGGTGTTAGAACAGTTTTACTTAAAGACAAAAATAGGTCTGTCTCGCTGTTCCTGATGTATCTCCTTGAATCAGGACTACTTTCTTTTTAGCAGTTAACGTGCTATTTTAAATATTAAAAGTTCACTGAAGTAAACTCACTGGGATTAGTGGAGCTGTCTGCAGAGGTTACTCCACACTTTTTATTAAATTGCTTGTGTGTGCATGCACCTTCTGTATTTTTCCCTATTTTCAGCTAAACTGTGGTTCACAGTAGTTTATGGTAAGCTTTAAAATTCATCACTAATAATCTAAGATGAGGTGTGGTTCTTGTGTGATGGAGTTGTATTTAGAGCTAGATGACTTAGAGTTCTTAACAGCATTATTGTCCTTGCATCTCTTGGTGGAAAATGGCGGTATAATAAAATAATGGAACGTGAGCATTCATCGCCAGGCACAAGTGTGTCTCTACTGAAGTTCCTGATGTGACTAGAGGCAGGAAGGCTTGTTTGGCTTCCTTTGAGCATCCCTTGACTCAGCATAATCTCCTGTCCCTGCAGTAAGGGGAGCCATGTAGATGGCAGAGGACAGCGCTGAGAAGACGTGCTGTGTTGCTCTGAGGCATCCTCTGTTTTAAATTTGGCACTCGTTCAGCCGTTGGTTTCCTTTTTGCTGGCTTCAGGGCTGGTTGTTGTGGATCATTTGGCACTAAGATGACAGCAGCTAGCACTGCTTTAAGTTCACACCAGCTCTTCAGGCAGGATGATGGAGGCTGTTAGTTTATGTGAAGTCATCTTTAATCTCTTCTGAACTGTTAGCACAAAACCCGAGACTGTCTCATTGCATGTTTTGATCATATCTTATTACACGATGATTTATTGTGTGTTCTGTAGGATTTCTGCATACATTCACGTGCAGAGTAGAAGGGGGAATGGAATTTAAATTTTATTGGTGAGTCCCTAATAGGTTAGTTACCTTAACCCTTATCTCTTTAACAGGCTGTACATACACTCTTATGTACGAGTAGATATATTTCTTCTGAAGTTGAATTTGGCTTATTTGGATTTCTGGCTAACATTGAATAAAGGATATGAATATGAAATGTAACTTCTAGCTTTTATTCATGATAACAGAAACTGAGTCGTGGTCTGTCTTTTTTCAGTATGGAGCAGAGGATGCAGGGGGAGTTGGCCATGTCCCTCCTGGATGGAGTTTTTGGTACGCTTTGGTATGTGACTTGTTTTTAATATACTTAATTTTGGTAGCTTTGGAATCCAACTCATGTTCTAACTTTGCTGGTCGTGAAACAGCAGCCACAGCATCTAACAGCTTAACATAAATCTTACTGTCTTTTCTCTACGTCATGTCAGTCCATTGGCTTTCACAAGGACTGCTCCTACTCAGATGTCTGGGGAAAAACCCCAATTTGTAAAGCCAAAGCAGTGTAAGATAACACTGCGATATGTGCTGTTGTTGGGGACCAGTTTTGAGAATTCTTGGTCTGTCCTTCTGACAAATGCGTGTAACATATTTGATGAATGCTTGTTGGGAGTTCTTCTTGGTTATTCTAAGTAATCAATGTTGCTCTGTAGAAAAATGCGTGTAACTTTTCTTTTTCACAGGAGAAAAATTCCAAGTACTACAACTATACTCTTTCAGTAAATGGCAAAGCACGAAGGCATGGTGAAAACTACAGCGTAGATTATCTGACAGATGTACTGGTAAGAAATTTCACAACGTCTGTGTCACAAAAGCTGCTTATGACCAGATAATGTCTCATGCTGGGGGCTTGAGCGGGGCTGGGGATGGCAATTCGTTAGTTCATAAATACTGCATGATTGTGCGGTCATGGTCATAGGCAGACATTAACCAGCAAAACAAGGTTCACACGAGATTGTGTGAATTTAAAAATGACACATTCATGCACATGAGGTGTGAAAAGGAAATTGGTTTCAACTGTCCATTTGCTACCAGTAACCTCAGTGCGAGGTTACTAATGACTGCTGTGGTACGTGAGGAACGTGATGGATACAAGCCATGTCTTAAATTACTTCACAGAAGGATGTATTTCATTATAGTACTCAACCTCTGTAACAGATTAATTGCACCAAAATTTCAGTAGGAAATTAAGCATGTAAAAGTAACTTGGTGCTGTTCTGTTTGGTAGGTATTACAATGTGTCAATGTCTTGTCGCCCTTAACTACATCAAACAGATAACTTAGGCATATCAAAGGCTAATTAATGCACCGTGGAGCGTGAGGGCAACTTTTCTGCCAAAATGTGTTGGCAACTATGAAGCCTTTAGCCTTTTTATCCTTTTGAGACAAAGAAAAGTAATAAAGAAAGTTAAAAGAGATATAAGATACTTAAAGGAAAGTTGTAAGAGTTAGTTTTAGTTCTCTTGAGGCCCTGTTTAGCAAGTACCTTGGGTTTTGTTTGTTTTTTTTTTTCTGTTGCTTCCACCCCCTCATCTCCCTGCAAAAGCTGGAGTCTTAAGTTAGTGTTCTGTTACAGTATGTTAATTGGCATTCCTGAGAGCTTGCATGCTCAGGAAAACTCTTCCCTGAAGTCTCCTGAAGCAGTAAGTTTGTGGTCTTCTGTTGAGACTCTGAGGTTCATTGCCAGTTTTTTAAACCTGGACAACTGCTTACTAGGGACAGAAATGATTGATGTTTCTTAGGGCATGTAACAGCTGTCTGATTACATTTAGATTTACAGTGGCTAAAGCTAGATTGGAATTGATAAGCCAGAAGTGAGTTAACTGTTCTGTTACTGGCATTGTATCGGTCTTATTGATCCTTCAGTAGCTCATAAGCATTTCAACTGACAGATTGCTCATAAACTTCTTAGCTGTGGTGGGTTGCCTGTCGATACAGCAGTATATGATGATTTTCAGTGTGTTGCATTCTAACTTCTGCCTATAGTTACCAAATATGTATTCACCATTTCAAATTAGTGTTTGAGTTCAATTCACTGTGTGGGTGTTGCACACCACACCTCTGCTGCCAGATGTGTGGCAATAGAGACCACCAGGAAAAAGCTTAAGTAGCTTATGCGAAGTTTGTGTGTTGCTTGATGGGCTGAGCAATCTCCTTGTCCTAAGGACATCCAGGTGATGCAGTGTAGTATTAAGAATCTGAACACCTGGATCTGTCTAGTACAGTTTAAGCTCCTAACTAGCTCAGACTAGTTCTGAGTTTGCCTCCTTCACACAGTTCTTATCCTCCCTTAAGTCTGTAGTTATATACTTGAAGTCCAGTCCCTGTTGCTTAGCTGTGGAAGTTAGGAGGAAGGAAGAGGAGGTTGTATAAGCAGGGAATTCCTAGTGTTTCCTTTATTCCAGAGGATGAGAAGGAAATCTCAGGGATATACTAATCAGACAGGAAAAGAAAACATTGCAGGATCTGAATAGTGGAGAACTCACCAGCAAGTAGTATCTTTGAAGCCTTCCCCCAGTCAATCTTAGAAATTAAAGCCGAAATGAAACTCAGTCTCCTCGAACTGGCGACTTGAAGTTGGGCATAGACTGAAGTGAAAATGAAAGTACAGTGACTTGGCATGAGTGGTAGGAATCTGGCACTGTGCTTCACCTTAGAGCTTCTGGTTTCACCAGCACAGATGTGGCACCCCTTAGAGAGTGGGAGTTGACTGCATCGTGAGCATACACTATAAACAGTGGAGCAAAATAACTTTTTCAGAACTTTTGCTACTTCATAAGACAACTGAATCTGACAGACTGTGATCTGTCAGGCATGAGATGGCATTCTGAGAGCCTCAAAGACTCAGACTATATTAAAGTTGCAATTTTACTCAGTGACAGGAGGCTTCAAGTGGATTTTGTTGAGATGTGGAGTAGGTGCATGAGAAGCTGGAGTCGTCCTTTGCATCCTTTTGAGCTTTCTAGGCCTAAATAATGTAAAGGTCTAAAGCAGAATGCTGTTCAGAGATGTGGGACAAAGAATTTAGCACTTGGTTTTATTTTATCGGGAGCTGCTGTTTTGGATGCTTGTAGATGGGCAAGTAATAAGCTTCTGAAGTGGCGCAAACGTTCCCAGTACTACCAAGCTCTTAACTGTTTTGCATGCCTAGTTTGGGTTTTTTGAGTACATTTTACCTTTGAAGTTACGACTTATTTTCTTCAACAAAACTCTTCACAGGCCAACATGTCATTGGACTTCTTGGAGTACAAATCTAATTTTGAACCTTTCTTCATGATGATCTCAACCCCAGCACCACACTCACCTTGGACAGCTGCGCCACAGTACAAGAACAGCTTTCAGAACGTCAGTGCGCCAAGAAACAGCAATTTCAACATTCACGGAAAGGTAAGCTACCCTGCGAGGTTGTTCCACTAGTTTGTGAGAGCAGTAGGCAGCGACCCTGACTTGCATGTTAAATTTAAACAGAAGAATAGGCCAATGCAATGACTGCTGGTTGTTTAGTTATTTTAATCACCCTTTACGTGTAAGGTATGTCTATTGTGACTTAGGTTTTGCACATTGATGTCTTGTAAATAAAAAAAAAAAAAGTCAGTGGCAGAAATAACATGGTTTAATAGAATAATGATTGATAAGCGGGGGAAAAAGTTAATTCCTTGTCCAGTTTCCAGGTCGTCCTGAAGCACTTCGTGTTCTTTCATTGCTTTTCAGTGTGTCCAGGAGAACACATAGGTGGTGTGCTACACAAAGGCTCAGAGGAAGAATGAGAACGCAGTCTTCTGCGCATGCCTGCTCATGTGGGTGGGATGGTCCTTTGCTCGAGCTCATAGCAAAGCTGCCCCCAACTTGACCAGCTTATCAGGCCAGCCAGCAGGCTTTGTGAAATTGTGAGCTGCAGGGCCCAGGGTCATAAAGGTCTTTGAGAATTTGGCTTTCGTTTGTTGAAATAACTTGTAACCAGAATCGCTCAGCCTAGCGTTACAAACTCAGACAGGTTTGTCACAGGCCAGTACCTTCCACTGCTGGGAACCTTAGCCGTGTATAGTCTAGCTTACACTAATCTGCTGCTTTTGCTTCCGCTTATTGGTAGAGTAAGCCACAAACAGTTAATCTGGTGAGATATTTAATTTGTGGGGTTTGGTATTTTTCTGGTCCAATTAGTCTCAAATGCAGACCTTACTGCACTTCACCGTTTAACTTACGTCAAGATTTCACTTGGAAAAATACACTTAAAGGGCAGAAAACACCTCCCAGGCAGGAGAAGAGGAAACTGTGAGAAACAGCAGTGTGAGCACCAAGGTCATTGAAGAAGGAGGGGAGGAGGAGGTGCTGCTCCAGGCACCAGAGCAGAGATTCCCCTGCAGCCTGTGGAGAGGCCCATGGTGGAGGAGGGAAAAGCATGAGGGAGCAGCAGAGACATGCCGTTAGGGACTGACTGCAGCCACCCATTCCTCATCTGCTGGGTGGGGGACAGGGGAGGTCGGGAACACAGCTGGGTATGAGGAAAAGGGCAGAGGGGAAGGCAGTGGATGAATTTCTCTTTTTCATTGATCGTTGGACTTGATCTTGAAGTCTTTTTTCCATTTAAAAAAAAAAAAATCCTCAACTTTCGTAGCCTGCGTTATTGTAATAACTGAATGCTTTCAAAGGTGTGAGCTAGAAATAACTTGACCAGTGAAGTTAGCACCTAGCCAAAAAAATACAACTTGGGAGGTCGCTTATGTGAAGCAAAAGCTCTGCATGTGCTTGTATAATACAAAGCAAAATGACAGACTTATTTAATGTTTGGTAGGTAATATCCGTGGGTGCAGCAATCTTGCTAGGTTTCACAACAGGAATGGACTAGCACTGCCTATCTTTCTAGACATAAAAAAGCTCCGGTCATTAACAGCGTGCATTTCTTTAGGTGGTAACGTCATAATCTTCAAGCCTAGCTCTTTTTTGAGCTTCGCTGTTTTCTGGGGCAAGTGCAATTCCTGCCATAGTAATAAACGTATGCTTTGGCTCAGACCCTCAAGTCGCTGATGTTGTAATGTTTGCTGGGCAATCTCGCATTGTGTAGTCTTGCATTTTACAGCCTTGATACCTGAATCAACATTGCCTAGCTTCCTTGTGTAGGATGTGGGCAAGAGGTACTGAAAGGAGCAGCGTAGGTGGAATCTCTGCGTAACGAGTAGGATTTGAGTTCTCATCACGCTGGCCAGTGATGTGTACTCTGCTTTCTGCTTAGGATCCTCAGCAATGAACTATACCAAGTGGTAGGCAGCTGTCTGGTTTCCCAAGCAAGGCTCTTGATACTCTGGGTGAGTGGTCTAAGAAAGCTTTTCCTGAGAGAAGTTGACCGAGATGTGTGTCAGGTATTTCTCTCGCATGGATTGTTTTCCCTGCAAGCTGGAGCACAGCTGTGTCCAGATTCTGCTGGCAAGACAGGGTGTTCTGTCTCAAGGTCTTGTAAACTTTCTTTTAGAATGGGACACAGGGAGGCAGCAGGACAGGTGGAGAGCTTTGTGCATGATGTGGTGAAAGAAACTCAACAGGGAAACAAATTTGAGGGCAGCACATCAGTATGAAGTCTATTGAAATCCACAAGGGTGTTAAGGTGCTGTGTGAAGTTTGTGAAACTCAAAGAGAAAGCTAGGAATATCAAAATACCCCAGAAAAGAGGGATTCCTATTTCACAGCAATAGAAACAAAGCACAGTTGTGCCTTGGGGAGGACCTTTCCCAAGTCCACCTCCTGAGAAAGGTGTCCGCACAGGTGACATTGCTGGATCCTTCATTTCCTGAAGAACTTGTGCTGAGCTGGGGATGGGGGTTGTGATGTCTGTCCTTACTTTTGCACTCCTGACCAACACGTAAGCCCTAGGCGTTTGGTCTTGATGATGCCATCAGTTTTCTTGCCGAGATGGAGGTAGCATCTGTCCAGAGAATTGCTTTACAACTGCCACAAGCAAGATCTGATACAACTGAGTTAAAATAAACTGGGCATGATACCAGTTCTCCATGCCAAAAGTCTTTTCTTCGGTCTGCAAAACACAGAACAGGGAAACTGCAGAAGATGAGTCACTTCATTGTGAGTCCTTAAAGCCTTCTGAACCCTCTCAGTCATTCACTTGTGACAGGAGGGAAATTGCATAACTAGAGGCTCTGGAGAGGAGTGACCAGCTAAATATAGGCTCAAGCTGGAGATGAGGAGTGGGTCATGTCTGACTTAGTAAACAAAAAAGTGTAAAGTTGCCTTGACATGACTTTCTCCTTTATTCTGCTCCCCACTAATACTAACCTTCAGCCTGTTCACAACAGCCCTTCCCATGCATTTATACAGTGCCTGACCCAGCTCAGGCTGGTGCTTCAGGATGTGCAGCTATAAGTTTTCATATGAAGAGTTTGATCATCTCTCTTACTTGGGGAAGCAGGGGTGAGGGGAGAAGGGAAAGGGCTGTTTCTGAAACTTGGGGATGAAAAATAATAACGATTCAGCAAAGAAACACTCTTTCTGGAATAAAAAAATCCAACTAAACTTGGGATGTTTTTCCCTCAAATTTGGGATGTTTTTCTCTCCGTAGTCTCCAGCCCTGAGTTCATAGGCTACTGAGAATCTGATAGTGGCCGATCTTTCTATAACCTGTCCATAAATTAGATAGTCCTAATTGCAGACATTTCTCCCCATTTCTCAACTTATGCTAGGATGCTCCCAAGTATCAGTCCCAAAAGAACCTTACTTTGACAACCATATCCAATTTTATAATGCTGCACAATCCTTCAGACTTTTTTTTCCTATCAGACCTGTATCAGGCTTCTTCCTGAATTTTGGTAGCTATTGAAACTTTGTTTTGGAGGGCTTTCCCTAGCAGTTTGCATGAATTCTTTCCTGGACTGCTTTGCAAATATTCACAGCTATTTTTTTGTCAAAGGACCAAGCACAATGGAGCTGTAACATGTTCTCTCTTGCAACTTAGGTCTTACGTAAACCAAAACTGGAGTCAGGTCATTTTGATAGTATTACCTAGCTATTTCACAGGAATCATGTGGATGTTTTACCCTAAACAAGATTTATTTTGTAATCAGCCTAACAAAGGTTTAAAAGCTGATACAAACCTTTTCTTGTTCTTCTCTTCTACCCTGATCTGTCTTTCTTTAGAACAAGCACTGGTTAATTCGACAAGCAAAGACTCCAATGACTAACTCTTCAATACAGTTTCTTGATGATGCTTATAGAAAGAGGTAAGAATTTTTTTTGTTGTTGCTTAAAATTTTTGCTCAAAACTTGTCTTGTTTTTGGTTTCATGTTTTTTTGTTCCTTTTTTTAAAGGGCTGTAATAAGTCTGACAATAGATGTTGAGTTACCTGTAATAGTTGTCATTTGTCTCAACACATCTGACTTTAAGTTTACTTTTTGCAAAGAAAATTGTAATTGACTTTGGAAATATTTTTCTCCTAAATCATAGAAAGACATCGTGCTTGGTGTCTTTACTGCTTTTGTTTCGATGCACGATACATTTTCAAAAATAATAATAAAAAAGACACAATTCTCTACTTTGGAAGCACTTGAATTCCAGATTCTTATGTGATGTACATGAAATACCAATTTATCAGCCAGCTAATTTCATTAATGTTGGCTCTGTCTGTTTCTTAGTCCCATCTTTTCAGGCAGGAATATCTGTAATAATTCTGACCATCTAAGGCAAGTGCTTGATTCCCTTTTTATAAGGGGTTGGAGAAAGTGGGGAGGGAATGTGAAGATACAGCTTGTTCCCTTACTATAAAGAAAGGTGTATTTGTTTACATTGTAGGTTTCTGAAAGAAATGTTAGCTTAACTTTAAATGTTAAACTTCATTTTGAGCAGTTATCAGGCATTAGTTTGTTGCTTTGGAGGTGGAAGACCAGGCTTTATTTTTTTTTTTTTTAGGCTCTTGCTTTATAAAACGTGAAGGCAAAATTATGCAGTAATCTTAAATAAAGCCTGGAGACAACAGGATCTAAGAATTAAATAACTCCAGTTAATTCAGCATAATACTAGTCTGAGAAGAAGTCTTATTGTTGACCTACTGGAAGCGTTCTCAATGACAGACCCCATGACAAAGGAAAGAATAACCTGTGACTGTTCAAGGCTTTTAGATATTCTGGAATAACAGACCCTGATACTACATAATACAAAATAACTGACGTGCTTTCCAGGCAGAAAGGATCCCTTAGAGAAAATTAAATTATTGAAAGACTTGTATTTTAGTATTAAAAATTAGATATAAAGAACTAATAACAAATGACCTTGTAGGAGATAACTCTGACTCTTTGTTACTGTGTTGCTTCAAAGTTGGTCCTGGCTGTCTCCAGATAAGATAAGAAGTAATCATCATTTTGACGTCTTTCTCAGACACTGCAGAATAAAATCAACAAGAACTGAAGACAAACAGTCCGTTTCTATCTTAAGCTGCAGCCTCAAAAAGTACAGAATAGTAATCTATGAAGTTTGTTTTCAGAATTTGCAAATAAAATAATCTGCTTACAGTGCATACACTACTAATTTAGAGCAACATGAATGCCCCAAGAGTCAGAATTATTCTAAATTTTTCATTTTCATGTGAATTGCTTTGTTTCTGTATAGGTGGCAAACTCTTTTGTCAGTAGATGACCTGGTGGAGAAACTAGTGAAGAAATTGGAATTCCATGGAGAACTGGATAACACATACATCTTCTATACATCAGACAATGGCTTCCATACTGGTAAGGTTTTAACTGCTTACTGAACGTTTGTAGAAGATCCAGAAATCACACGTAACATGTCACTCTTGTGGCCGCTCCAGAAAATGGGAACAGCAGCTGTGGAAAACTGTAGACATGAGAAGTACCGATGTGAATTGCAAAACATTCTGCAGTTGCAGTGTGGAGTGTTTGGCGATATTTCTTGGTTTGTTTGGGTGTTTGTGTTTTGTTGGTTTTCAGCATTACTGTCTACTGCTAAAATTAGATAGAAATGGAGGAAGGATCTCTGTAGAGTTGACCAATAAATATCTGTCTCAAAGACCTATCTCTACATCAAGTTGCACAGCTGAATATGTGGTATCTAAGCTGTTAATCCTTGAGATATGTCTTACAGGAACTGACAGCTTCAAAATGTCCTCTACTTTGTTAATGTAGTTGATGTTAAGAACCTCTCCTGACTTCTTAAAATTGGTTGCTGGAAATTGAGTAACACAAGACTCTTTCTAGATATAAAACAATAACCCGTTTAACTTTCTCCCTTTTCTAACATGTAGGCCAGTTTTCTTTGCCAATAGACAAACGGCAGCTGTATGAGTTTGATATCAAAGTTCCACTGCTAGTTCGAGGACCAGGGATAAAACCAAATCAGACAAATAAGGTAGGTAAGAAGTGAAGACACAATACTGCTCTGCTCCTGTTGTTTCACAGTTACCCACTTTATATCATTTAGAAATTATTGCCTACATGGGGTGGTAGAAAATGCAAAGACCTTATTTAAAAAAAAAAAAAAAAGCTCTACAACCTTGCTTGAATCAGTAAAATTAAGTAATTGCAGGCTGTAGAAATAAATTAGGTGTGGAAATCACTTTCTGAAGGCCCTTGCATTGCTTGTGGATGTTACAGGTTCTATTAGACAATGAAGATGAAATTAAGTACTTGTGATTTTTAGATACACGCTAAAATTTAGAAGTCTCATTATTTTATCTGTTAGGTTCTGTTCTTCTGAACTAACAGTTTTCCTCACCCTGCAGATGCTTGTTGCAAATATTGATTTGGGTCCCACTATTCTGGATATTGCAGGCTACGACTTGAATAAGACCCAGATGGACGGAATGTCACTATTGCCGCTGTTGGTAAGTAGATGGACAGGGATTGTAACCAGTAATTGTTGTAGGGGTTATTCAAAGTGCATACCGTTCCCTTCAACGGACTTGTAGTTCATATTCTTCCCTTGTTTACTTTTACAGATTATTCATAGCTTGCGGGGAGGGAGAGGGGGTGTTGGTATGCTGTTTAAATGCAGGTATATTTTGATAAGCACTACAGCTTTGTGGTAGTTTTGTAACCAAAACTTGTCATCCTTTGGCTAATCCTGCCGTACATAAAGAACTCCTATTATGAAGGCTGTGTGTTATTTCCAGTTTGCACTATCGCTTGCCTTTCCCTTAGGATTTTTCAGTATAGACATAAGAGAAAAGTAGGCTGTTTTTACTGACATCTTTGGTTTGCCTCAGTTTTCAGCAGAACTAGTGGTTCCCCCTAAAACTCTGCAAAAATGCAGGTGGTTTCATAAAGTGAACCTGACCTTTCCACTAAGCGAGCAGAAGCCTACTTAAATAAAGCTGCTTGTAGTTGATCCTTTTAGTTTTAATTAAATTTAGTCTATAAATTGAAGACAGCTTACTTGGAAATGTAGGAGATCATCTAGATTTAAAACAGTGCTTTGCTATTAAAACCTTGTATCCCAACCTTAAGCTGTTCATTAGATGGAAGCAGATAAAAGGTATCTAGTTTAAACTCCGACAAGCAAAAATGTGAAACTCGTTTCACTGCTTATATCTGTGATGGTGCTGTATATTAACCTTATAATTCTTTCCCCCGCTCTATCTTTTAAAATGCGTCTACAAATAGAGCAGCTTAAAACTTAGTTGCTTCTTAAAGCTGTTTATCTTTTACGCTAAGGCTATCTTTTTCCATCTGTTGTGGTCATCTGATATAAATCAAAGAAAGAGAAACAGCCTTGTTACAGGGATCTTGTCTGTAATACAGTAGTTTCTATTCGTGTGGCTCATGTTTTGTACTGCTGCATGATTGATCCCTTATAACTTGAAGATGGTACTTTAGTACCCTTTTTATAAAGGTTTAGGGTTCTTTGATTGGATCCTCGTCTTCTAACTACCCAAGGCATTCTAACCTAAGACTGAATATTATTTTAAGACTGACTCAAACTAGGGACCATGACTCAAACTGCCTTTTAAACAGTGAATAGAATTTATTTTCCCAGGCATGGAACATTTCTTCTCTTTCACAGTTCAGTGAATATTAAGTCATGTTAACCTCTTGTCCTAGAGAGGAGACAAAAATGTGACATGGAGATCAGACTTCTTGGTGGAGTACCAAGGAGAAGGATATAACGGCAGTGATCCTACCTGTCCTGGCCTAGGACCTGGTGTCACAGTAAGTAGGGCAAGATTTGTTTAATATTAGAAAATAGCAGCTGACTTAAAGCTCTGATTGTTCTGTGGGCTAACCTGGTTCTAGAAGCAAGTTTCCAGTGTCTTGGTAAGCAGGGGCTAGCTCTGTAGGTGCTGCGCAGCATTTAAGAATCGGGGAGACATCCAGCCATGCGGAACTGATGTGTCCACATGACCATACAGAACAGTTGCCCTTTTAGTGGGAATCTACGGGGCCGGTGGGCAGAAGAAATATCCAGAAGGGAGTGGACTGGACAAAATGGCTGGCAGCGACATCTTCCTTCTAGAGTTCCAGTGGCTTGTCACACAGTACAATGTTACAGCTTTTTAAGTCCCTACCTGCTTTCTGAATCAAAGTTTCCTTTAAGGAAAGCATCCCTTTTGTGGTGTATTTAGTAGTGCGTTTTGTACTATTCTCTTTAGCGTGCATACACAAGCTTCCCAGACAAAATGCATTTAATCACGGTGACTTCATTAACAATACTTCCTCAAGAAGAGCTGACCTTTGCATAACATCCCCAGTGGACACTTGTTAGACTAAGATCCAGGTGTTCATTAATTAACTGCATTTGGCTTGAGCTGGTATAGACGCTAGGGAAAGGATTGCTAGTTCATCTTTATTTTTCCCTGATCTCAAGTATTTGTGAACTGCTTACTTCACAGCACTGCTTCCCAGACTGCGTCTGTGAAGACTCCTATAACAACACATACGCTTGTGTAAGGACGATGTCAACTTCGTGGGATCTGCAGTACTGCGAGTTTGATGACCGGGAGGTGAGTCTCTAACAGACCTTAGCTGTTCACAGCTGTGCGAGTGGTTGCCCACAGTCCCGTCTGCTCTCAGCATTTGCATAAAGTAATCTGAAAAGCAGATTAGCGCTGCTTGCAGGACAAGCAGTAAAGTATTTAACTACTGATGAGAATGTTTGACCAAAACTTTGTGGTGAGATGGGGAGGCAGGTGGGAGGGCAGCACGGGAATAGCCTAACTATCACTTTTGCTTCCTGGTATTACTTAACAGCCTATGGGGGAGCTGTTTTGAGGCTGGATTCAGTTCCCATTTTTGCCCTAATTCCATGTGACAGATTCCTCTGTACTGCATTTTCTGTTGCATTGTACTCTGCTGTTCTTATGTTTAACTGCAACTCTTTTCCTTGAACAGAAGCCTCAGGCTAATTCTCTCTTCTGTTGCTCACGTGTTTGCCTGTTATGGCCAAAAGTCTGTTACAACTCCGAGAAAAGTCTCTGCTGTTAGCTTAAGTTGTTTGGTTGTATGAGACGTAGTTGTCTGTTCAGAAACTGTTCACATCTCACTTGCGGAGCACCAGCTGTATGTGCAAAAGCTGGTGAGTCTCAGGGCTGGTTGCTACTTGTGCCCATTTGCAAACGGTTGTTCCAGAGAGCACACTGAGGGAAGTGTTAGGATGACAAATTCAATAAGCTGCATTGTCAGCAGATGTGCAGTAAATCAGGTATTCCCAATACCATGCTGCCACACAAAAACATCTGGTAATCTGCAAGAAACAACTTAAAGCAGGACAGCCAATCCCACAAGGTGTTTTTTTGCAGGCAGACAGCAAAAAAAGACTGTATAGGAAATAAAGATAGCAGATTCTGCACTTCATTGGTGGCTGAATTTCTGGGTCACTCAGCTTACCTGGGTCAGCTAAATTAAGGCTAACAATATTGGAAAGATGCAGTGAAGTAGTGTTTGAGACCTTGCAGTGAACCTTATAAGAAAGCTTGCAACCAGCGTCTGTCCTGATGCATCTTATCTAAGTTAGACACAACTGAGTCAGTGTTAATAGTTATCATCTGCGATCACAACTCCTACTGCAGCACAGACAAAACTCCAGCTGAATTTTTTGAGATATGTTTGACTACTGTTTGTCCCACAGACTAGTTTAGAGATTTAATGTACCAAGAAACAAATATACCCCAAAGTTGTCTAGACAAATGAAGTTCTCAAAGTACGTCCACACAACAAAAGCTTTCTTTTATTAAGGTTATTATTTGTATTCAGCATGTTTTGTACATGCAGTTAAGATGTGTCTGAGTTTGTACAGCTGGAAGTACATGATGAGCATACAGTGGTGATGTGATTGTCAGGAAATCGTATTTTGAGATCCGTTAATGAAAAAACAGCCACCTTCTCCATGGCCTTTTCCTCTGGAGTTGTAGGCTTAAGACAGGGTCCTTTAAGTGTTAAAAAGATCTGTACTGTAACAGATGGTTTTGCACCCACCTAAAATACGCCTTTTAAAAAAAAAAAAAAAAACCTGTAACAAAACTTTAGCTTTACATACACACTGTCCTGTCTATATTCAACAGGTGTTTGTGGAAGTATATAACTTGACTGCAGATCCACACCAGATCAACAACATTGCTAAAACAATTGATCAAGAAATTCTAGAGAAGATGAACTATCGATTAATGATGCTGCAGTCCTGTTCAGGAGCAACTTGCCGTACACCTGGAGTCTTTGATCCTGGGTAAGCACTGTATCGACTCATAATACTTTAAAGTATAACAATGTACTTTAAAATATATATACAAAATTCTGCATAGAAGGTATTTATGGTGAGAAAGAATATCACCAACATACATGCTTTTTAATAGAAATGGCTTCTTGATGCTTATATTTCTCAAATGCTTAACTTCTATTTTAATTTAACCTACAAAATATAACTTTATGGTATTAATTCTACTATTCTAATCTTGTCAGCCACTGACTTAGCATAGCTGTAAGCTTACAGCTGTTCTGGGTAGTCAGACACAACTGACTTCAGACTCGCCTGCAAGCAATGAAAAGCTCTGCGTGTTTCCATAGGCAGGAATTTTCCAAATACTTACTTTGATTATTCCTGGAGGTACTATTAGCAAAAAATATTTTATTGCAGGACCTAAGCTGTATGTATTAGACAGCTGTGGTAAGTAATTCTTGCTGCTTATGTCAAAATTCAGTCAGTACTCATTTGGACTGAAGCTTTTCTAAGCACTGTTTAAAATGTTCTTACAGTTGTGCCACATAAATCTGTGATTTGAGGCAGCAAATGCATCTCGTGAATGCTTAATGTTATACATACCAATATGCTGTTGGTATGTTGTAGCTCGTATTTATTTCTTTAGAGATTATCAACTCCTTAACTACGCGTCATTATAATTCAGCATACGGTAGAGACAGTCTCTCTACCTATTAGATATCGGCAGAGGAGCTATTCATGTAGCATTATATTGGACCTATTTTAGAGATCAGCTATTTCTAGAAATGACTGTTACTGTAGACTAAGTGTAACTCCCGCTGTTCCTTTCTACAGGTACAGGTTTGACCCACGGCTTATGTTCAGCAATCACGGCATTCGGGCTCGGAGGTTTTCTGCACAGTCCTTATGAAGCGTTTAAGAGCCTCTTGCAATCAGCTCCCACTGACCAGTTTCTCCAGTGATTGCAGCAGGTCTGTCTCTGAAACTCTCACTGATCGCAGCTGGAAGACTTCTGATGGGCTATTCAAACCCTGTTTGGAAGAAAACCCTTGTCTTTAGCTGGTTGCCTTGTGCAATATGTATATTTTACAGCTGAACTGTAACTCTAAATCATTAGACACAGCTAACCTGTCTTGCTCAGATATTTGATTACCACCTTTGTCTTCTAAGTACCTTTTCATATCACAGGCACAGAGGTGAATCTATGGCCTACGAATCTGAACAGTTTTTGTTCTAAAAGTCAATAAATGCATATTTGAATTAGGTTAGATAGGCAGGAGCTATTGCACAGTAATGCTCACCTATATTCAGTGTCACACACTTTCCTGAAGTTTAATGATAGGTTTCCTGTGTTGAGCTCAAAGCTGTTAATGACAATAGCAACCTAGCCCAAAATAGCATAGGGAAGGCATTAGTCAAAACTGTAGGATCTGACTAGCAAGTATCTCTTGCAGTCTAAAATCAGTATGCAAAATATCCTCTTTCAATAAGACCACTTTAAATGAGACCAGTGAATTTTGTAGATTTGCTTTGGTAGCTTGCAAACAAGAATGTAATTTCAGCCTCCTAGTTTGAAATGCTGGAATGGGTTAATATGTACTACTGAAAAAACTTAGGGTTTAATATAGGTTTCCTAGTGTGTTAATCAAAACAGAGACTAACAAGTATTCAAATAAGTGTGCCTGTGTTTTGAGCTGTTAAATCTATTTCAGTACACGGAAAGAAGTAATACTAAAACACAGAACAGGGCACCACAGTAGAGTTGATCTCTCTAACTTCCAAATGTCTTGAATTGTCTAACAAGTCATTAGATTCTTGAAGGTAAATTATTTTGAGAGAAAACTAAAATCACTGTTCACTAGAAGTTAAGGTAAGGGGGCTATTTTAGGCAGTTTAAGCTCTTTGTAGAGAGAGCTGCTTTTTGGTTGAGACATAACTACGCAATCTGCAGTAAGTGGCCTTCACATCAAAGGAGTGCACAGTAGACATCTAACTGTAGTGTGTTATCACTTGGTTTCCCTTTGGAAGGGTGGTGTTGACTTTTCAACCTTCTGATTAGGCTTATCTGAAATGCAGCTGTCACTTGTACCCAAACTTGAGTATCTTTCTGAATCTTGAAAAACACCTGAACTTGAGTTAGTATAGAACTTCTGTATAGGTTCATTAGTGAAACAGTGTGTATTTTGAAACACAAGTTCAAAGTTCGTGTTGCTTGTGTGCAAATCAGCTGTATTATCAGGCAAGATGTCTTTCCCTTGTCAAACAAACTGTGGTGCAACTCTAGTTCTTAGCCAGCTATTTTAGATCTTCTGAAGGGAGAGCATGGTGTTTTCAGTTTCTTCCACACAAAACCTTTTACCAAGGGGGAAAAAAATGATCAGGCAACAAGTATGACAATATCAGAACTGCGGAGATACCCTGATACAGACCCACATACAGGACAAAAACAGTGCTACAGTAAAATCATACGAGCTTTCCTTGCTTTTGATTCTGAAGCACAAAAGTTGCCTTTCATGTAGTTTAGTTGCAAACTTCTGTGATGGTAAGGTTTTACTCAAGCTTTTAAAAGCCCTATTTAGAGCTTTTATTTCAAAGTCAGCTCATTGTTTCAAATCTTTAGAGTGACCAAATATTTGGAGAAAAATTACTGGAAAAGGTAGTTTCTCAGCTGAAGCACCTGTATCAATGCTGAGATTTTTGGATACTCTCAAACTATTTGCATGCTTTCAGCTACTCAGGATGTTTTTTTCCTCCATTACAATTGGTAGCTTTATCCTTTTCTCTCTGTTTCTCAAGCCTTAGTATTGCCCATCAGTTTGCTTCAGACTCTTTTGTCTTTAAAAACAAAACCAAAGTTTTTCATGGTCAAGTATTTTCTTGTATCCTGAGCTAAACCTAAAGTTCATTTACATAGTGTTTTGCTCACATAATTCTAGCAAGTTAGACTTGGTCTTTGTTTAAACTTCATATTGGTAGCTGTGTGGAGGCTGGTACAAAATACACTGTTTACGTTAAACCCTCAATAGCTCTATCAAATCGAGGAGATCGTATGTAAAGTTTATACTCCTGTTAAGTTTCAGTGCAAGTAATGATTTCATTATGATGCTTCTGAATGGAAAAAAAAATCTTTGTTATGGGTACAAATACGTAACATACACTCACTTTTCTTAAAGTGATCTAAAGCCATAGTAAGCAAACTTTTCCTTTTGAAAGTTTTACTTTTTGGCTAATAAATGACATGAAAGTTGACAGTAGAATTGATATAGACTATTCAGCGTGTGTGATGAGACAAATTATTCACAGGTTTATGCAGATAGTACAAGTGCTAATTTAGTTACAGATAAAGTCGTACCCAGACTCAATAACTTACCTTCTGCACTCAGAACCACACTATACCTGAAATCTGTTGTAGGTAATATGTCATACTATAAACTCAATTTTAGAATGAAATTCTTCCTTTCTTAACCAAAAAGAAGAGAATTAGCTATTCAAGAAAATAACTTCACTCTCACTTTTGATAGAGGCTTAAGAACATACAATGAATTGAAGGAAGAACAGGAACCAACATCTGCCTGGCTTCCGTTACTTTTGGAGGAGTTTGTTGTGACTTGTCTGGTGTTTATTTCCAGGAATTATTAATTCTAAGTATTTTAACAGTCCTGAATGAACAGTATTAATTCTTAACCCTGACAATTAAAAAAATATATATCATGAAGGAATTTTAACTTGCAGCCAGATCTTAATTCCCAACCAAATGGATTTAAAGCTAAATGGTCTTCCTGGATATTCAATTTCATATGCTATTTGATCGTAGCTGTGTCTGTACCTTGTTACTGAAGGCATTTGTGTTAAATGAAGGGGCCTTACCAGTGCAGAGCTGTGTTTAAGTAAAATGTGATTTATTTTTTTTATAAGTCATTCTCAAAAGCAGAGCTGTGAACTTCAATGATCTGATGCGGTAAAGCAGATACTATGCAGGGAGAAATACAGTTAATAACTTTGACATTACCCTGAAACAAGAAACACATTCTGTACCATCACTTCAGCATAAATCAATACAGCTAGTACGTGTTTACCCAGCATAGGCTCAGTAAATTGGACTTCTGTTTGGGGAATAAAGCTGTAATGTGGACATGCATGGAAACACACAAAACAGGTGCAATACTTCTTCAAGCAATCAACTTAAGTTTGAGACTGATTATACATTTCCTCATAATGAAACAACTGTCAGTTTTGTTATGATTCAATTAAAGTGAATCTTATTCGTATTCCTTTTCTCTGTATGTGAGCATACTTTGCTGTAGCATGTTGTGAGCATACTTAGTTTCTGCTGTTTGAACGTTTGTTTAGAAAGTGCCCTTCCAGAGGACCCTGTTCACTGCTGCACTTTTGGGAAAAGAAAAAATAAACTGCCTATCAAACTTCTTATCTTTGTTACTGAACTTCAATTAAAGCTTTCCAAAGGATCACGCTGCGTCGCTTTTCTAAAGACGGACTTCTGAACTGATAAGCTAATTCTGTGCTAACTGCCCTGTTACTTTAAAAAAAAAAAAAGTCTACCAGTGAACTTCTACACAGTCACAGTTGATCTCTATGTATAGAGTCTAGCAAGACCACACTTGACTACTGCAGGAGGTTGGAACACTGAGGTGAGTGAATTCATTTAAATGCAGGCTGTACTTCCCAATATTTCCTTGGAAACTGATGTAGTTGAATAGATGGAAAATTTTAAGAACAGACAATGGAGAAACTGTTGTTCATAACTAAAAGCAATACATTCTAGCTCTGCAAAAGAGGAAGAATACAACCCCGTGTAAGGCTTTTTCCAATAATGGGAACTGTGTGCAACAGTTAAATAAGCGCTGCTTCACTTAAGTGCTGCCCTCACCTCAAAATCCCTGTTACAGGATTTGATTCCTTGGATGATACTGTGCAACTGCTTTAAAAGTATACACATAACAAAAAAGTAGGTACATAACAATTTTCTAGACTAAACAGTAGGTATGTTTAACCTATTTAAGTCTGAGGATTTCCCAAGCTTCTAAAGAAGTATTTCTGCACTGTATGTTCATTTCTGCTTCAGTGATGTAGCAGTGTTTCATTAAGTAGAGGAAAATGTCTAACAGCTACTTGAAGGATTTTTTTTTGATTCAGGTTATGAAAACTTGAAAGTTTACTGTAGCACCACAAGAAAATGCATCTCTGTTACTTAGATGCATCTTCCCATTGTGCTTAAAGACATAACTGATAGCCCAAGTGACGTTTCCATATGGGTCGTGGAAGCTTTCCATACTGTCTCCTTTTGTTGTTGCTTTCTAAGAGCAAGTCATGTGTATGAAGAAAAATGAAGAATGATAAAGGACTCACATTCATTCAAGGAAAAAAAAAAAGATGGTAATGCTAATACACAGTTTTCTAGATGTTATTCTATTCGGATTAAGCTGTCATTTAATCATACGATGATATCCACTGGACTGTGTCTGAAGTTGGCAGTCCTGTAATAGCTCATTAATCTTAAAATAGAGTTGGTGCATGCTTGCTCAAGGTGTGGATGGTACTTGAACCTAGTCCAGCTGCCAAAAGAAACTTTTTCTTAAAAACAAACACACATCAAAGACAAGAGGACTAAGAGGTACTTGATGGAATACAACTGCATCACCAACCTCAGTTTTTCCTGTACAAGCTCTGAGGAAAAGGCAGCAGGGTTCCTAGAAAAAGTAACGTTTAATCTTAACATGGTGTGTGACTTGCTTGGCAAGAAGGACTTTGCAGATTTAGATTCCTATAGCAAATTCCCCATATTTTGTGTAAAGGGTTCTTCACCTACATTGAAAATAAGTTGCTATAAACAAAGGGATGAGTGCTTGTGAATGTGGGCTATTTTTATTAATGCTGATTTTCTGCTTTAGAAATGAGTTCTCAGTGTTACCGCAAAACTACTATGCTTCAAAATATAAAAAAGATACCAATCCTCAAGTATTCCAGAAAAGCTGAAGTTAGTTTGTGTTGGGATACTGGCACACTGGTTGATAAAGCTCAAGCAATGTCTCTTGCATTTCATAAAGAAAAATAGCAAGTTCTTTCATGCTTCTCATGCTTTAAAAAAATTGTGACTTCAGGTGACACTGATAGTTAATGCTATACAGCATCAAAGTTACTTCTGCAATAATCTCTTCAGGAATAGGTATGGTCCTGAAGCATCAAAAAAAGGAGAAAAACTAAGAAAGAAAGTAACACATATTCCAACTTTGTGTAAACCTCTGTTTAGTAATCCGATGTTGTTTGGATATCCAGGCAGGTTGTACACAAAGTTCTTTCTTTCCTACGTTAGCTCCACTCACCCAATAGCCCCAAAAAGGGAATTACATGTGAGTTGTAAGGTCTGCAAAATACAGCCAGCTTAACAGCATGGAAGGCTACCTGTCCTCCTGCCTTGCCTCCACCCCTGGCCGCCCCCCCCAAAAAATAGCGTTGCAATTCTTACAAAGCAAACAAAATGAAGACTAATATTAAATTTGGCTTTTTGTTGTTGTTGTTTTGTAGTTTTGTAGAAATGGAAGCTATTGAGTTCCTTTAGAACTACTACGAAATACAAAACTTAAGAAAACACTGACTCCTTTTAAAATGCGGGAAAATGGAGCATTATGCTATTATAATCGTGCAGTGATGCTTGTCCTCTGAGGTCTGTAATGAGGGTGTAATCAAGATAACTAATTGAGTCTAAGGGAGTCAGGGCCCAATACATCAGTAAATAGGTATAAAAATATTTGGCAGCAGACAGAACTGTTCATCCCTACCTAGAATTAACTAAAAGGATTTTAGTCTGAGTTTCCAGTAGGAACCCTGTTAACTGCACACCTTCCATTTGCATTTTATGAAAGTAAAGAAAATAGAGAAATACAAATAAGATACATCTTCAAATTGATTAAAAATGTATAGTATAAACTAATGTAGTATTTTGTATCCAGGAGGAGAATAAAGTTTTATGTGCTATATGATTCTACTTATGCTGTTTTCTGCTATTAGTATGTAGTCTTCCTAGGAGACAGTACAATCCCATTTGCAATGTACAAGCCACCAAGCACTGTTCTTGCTGTTCCTGCTAGAGGATCATAGCCCAAGAGGAGACCAGGATGGTTTCTTTCTATTACCTCCATCATGAATCTAACGAAAGATGAAGTTATCAAAACACCTGGTTTCAATTAGAACAGGAAATATTCACAAGTTGTGTTCACCTAAATTAGTTAAAAGCAGACTTGCAGATGGCATCCTTACAAAAACAGAAAGCTCACAGCACTTAAAGGAGTAGCAACTTCGTTCACACCATGCAGCAGTGAGCTACAGCTCTCACGGGCAGAGGAACGTGAGTGCTACAGGCTCTCAGCTCCACACGCATTGTTCTGCAGCTCCTGCTCCAGCAGGGCGCTGAGGCCTGCGAGGTCCTGCGAACAAGTACAGCCGCTTCAAATCGAACTGGGAAGCATTCACAAGTGTTTGGTTGAGCAAGAAATCAGCTGACGCTTTACTTTTGATCTGCAGGCAGCTTTGAATTACATAAACACAAGCCTCATGAGGAAGAAATGGCTTTTGTGTTTGCCATGTGTACTGGCACCCTCTTGTCAGGCTGAGAGACAAAATGGTGGATGAGGTAGCCATGATGTACTCCCAAACAGTAATTCTGAGTGCTTTAAGAAGCTGCAAGATATCCATAAGGGGGTTCAGCTAGTCTTTTTTTCCCCCTCTTTTAAAACCTGGATCTTGAGTCCCACCCCTTATTAAATATATTTCCCTTCATGTGACTTTTCTCCTTGCTTAATTTTATCCAGAATTCTCTGTAAGTAAAGAAGACTCAGTGTACACTTTATGCCTGGGACCTCTCTGAATTTCAGTTTTACAGCCAGTCCGTTCTGGATAAACTTTTGTTCAAAGGGTACGACTACACAGAAAAGACACCTTCAGGTACACCAGCAGTTTGCTACCATGCTCTCATTGCAGCATGAGAGCACGCTGGTAGGCAGATACCACACAGAAAGCACCACACTGTAAGGACCCAGACACGACAGTTTCTTCAGGCAGTCACACCCTGAGCTTGCTTCAGCCCACAGGACCTCAGGGCCTCGCCAGCCCGCATTCAGGGCGCTCGTCTGCCCTGCAGCGTGGTGCACGGTGCTGCCGGCACAAAAATGGACAGGTGGCTGCGAGGACATCTCATCTCACCTCATATTTGTGCTGGTGCCTTTCCCACTTGCTGCTCGAATCTGTAAACAGAACCAACCTTTGCTTTGATATTTGTAGTTCACTGAGGGCTTTGCAAGGAAGGCCATCCACACCTAGTTAATAAGCATGACTAGTGATTAAAATAACTACAAATCCTCTAGGCCATCAAAATGATTCAAATCCACACAAGCTTAAGATTTCAGCCATTTCGATTCCAAATCTTATTGTTAATGCTATCCTTAATTTGTCCCAGGCTAAATTCCAAACTCCATATGACTTGTTTGTGGGGAAAGATGTTCAGGTTGTAACTCAACATAACACATACCAAAACAAAAGCCTATGACAAATATTGCTGCTTTTTTTTTCTCCTTCTATTTCTTAAAGAAGTCTTAAAAATAGAAAACCAATGGGCTTTCCATCAGTCCCAAACCCCACCATGACTGGTACTGATCTCAACTGATTTAAGCGCTTTGATCTTCCAGTTTAGATACAATCATGCAGGCCAAACCCAAGCTCAATCTACTTCCTGTTGACTGTTGCATCACCTTTTTCCCTTGATAACAGGAGTGTTTTGTCTCCCATCCCTGGATTGACTTTGTACAGGCCAAATTAAGAATCCACTACAATCATGTTGCCGTCCCAATCCATTTGGGCTCTCTGGGGCCAGCCACACGTTGGTTCATGGTCTGGAGGTCCTGACACAGGAAACAATTTGTTCCCAACCCTCAGCAATATTCAGCAGTACTCCATTTCCCAGACAACTTTAAAGGTGGCTGAAGAACTGGTAGGATTACTGAATCAGTAAACCAGTAAGGACTACCTGCTGCTTCACTTATATCACCAAGAAATAGATCAGGGAAAACTGCTTTTAGGAAAGATTTAACCAACTGCTTTCCTTCAGCTGAGGGACCCAGTTCCCCAGGCTCCGTGAGGGCAGTCCTCAGCCATAACTGCAGAAGCCAGGTACACAGTGCTTAGTATTTTTGTTGTGAATGATTTTTTTTTTTCCCCTGAGAGCAATGAAGTTAGTGAAGCTTGACACCCTGCACTTTTCTGACCTAATGCCCTCTACCCCACGTCACGTATTTTTCCCCATCATGGCACTTAGCTGAGCAGGAGACACCAGCACATCAGTAACACGAGCTGACCGACTGTCTGACAGCTGCCAGAAGTTAACAGCTGAGCTCTGGTCTCATTCTGAACAGATCGATCTTTTTGGTCTCATTTTGGGCCTCTTAACTTCCACACAGCCAATCATTTTCATGAGATTTAAAAAAAAAAAAAAAAAACAGAAATTGATAATTCTTCCAATTTTTGAAAGGGGCTGAGGCAAAAAAAACAGCTTACTTTTTATATAGTTTTATATTTTCACAAAACAGAAAGAGTAATAACAAATTGGAGATTAGCACAAATATGAGTTGCTCATATGTTTGTTTTAAACAAACACAATACATGTAAAACTTATCTTCAGACTTTTCTGCGTTAGCAGTGACCTAAGGCATCAAGGACAGAACTGCATATCCTCAGAGATGTTCTCCTGCTATCGATGAAATTCAGTGAAAACATTAGCAAAACTCCCACAATCAGCATTTTTCTCCTTGGGTCCTGCAACATCATCAGCTGGCCAGAATAGACAGGAGATAAAAGAAAATCATCATAATTACTGATCCAAGACAAGAAAATAACCCTTCTCCTAGGACATTAAAATCTTAAGGGAAAAATAATAAAAAAAAAAAAGAAGTTGTGATGTTCTGCTTTTTTTTTCTTCTTCCTTCTTTTTCTTCTTCTTCTAGCCCCGCAGAGAGGGATCTGGGGGTTGTGGTTGACAGCAAGTTGAATATGAGTCAGCAGCGTGCCCTGGCAGCCAGGAGGGCCAGCTGGGGCCCCTGGGGTGCATCAAGCACGGCATTGCTAGTCAGTCGAGGGAAGGGATTGTCTCACTCTGCTCTGCGCTGGTGCAACCTCACCTCGAGTACTGTGTGCAGTTCTGGGCACCACAGTACGAAAAGGGCATTAAACTGTTGGAGAGTGTCCAGAGGAAGGTGACGAAGATGGTGAAGGGCCTAGAGGGGAAGACATGTGAGGAGCGGCTGAGGTCACTTGGCCTGTTCAGCCTGGAGAAGAGGAGGCTGAGGGGAGACCTCATCGTGGTCTACAACTTCCTCACGAGGGGGAGTGGAGAGGAAGGTGACCTATTCAGTGACAGGACCCGCGGGAACGGTGTGAAGCTGAGGCAGGGGAAGTTTAGGCTGGACATCAGGAAGAGGTTCTTCACCAAGAGGGTGGTTGCACACTGGAACAGGCTCCCCAGTGAAGCAGTCACTGCACCAAGCCTGTCTGAATTTAAGAGGCGATTGGACTGTGCACTTAGTCACATGGTCTAAACTTTTGGGCAGACCTGTGCGGTGTCAGGAGTTGGACTTGATGATCCTTATGGGTCCCTTCCAACTCAGGATATTCTATGATTCTATGATTCTATGATTTTTTTTTTCCCTATAACTACCAGAATAATATCAAAATGTGTGAGTTTGCACTGAAGGACTGGGCACTGTTTTTACCGCTTAGCAGCTGCTTTCTCCTCTGCTTATAATGCCTATAAATTATAAAGGTAAAAACATTGCAGAAAGTCTGCAGATCTTACGACGTTGGATTGTAACTCCAAAAACTTCTGTTTGATACCCGACTACTGTAGAGTATCAAAGGAGAAACACCAGCATGGATGAGGCCACTCCTTCCAAAAACAGCGCAGGTGCATCTTGCTCTCTTCTGATGAGCCCAGGTTGTGAAATAGCACAGTGCACATGGCCAGTCCAAGACTGACCCTTCAACAACGTACACGTTAGTGTGAGGTCTGTTAACTCTCTGGGAACATTCCTCTGATTTCTCCTTAATTCACACAGGCTGAAATGAGGTAGCCATTATTTCCTTTAAATGTGACCTGCATTTTCAGCTGAGCCTTGTTCATGTTTAAAAATGTGCATTGTTACTTGGCAGCAGGCATTAAAAGATACTCCGTAAGAGTTATGCTACCTTCCTGTCCCAACATTAGTAAAAAAACACCAACTCTAACTTTGTCCAATGAGCACGTATACCAAAGGATATAAACAGATGCAAAAAACGTCTGGCATCTGCTCGCTCGCAGATATGGAAAAATGTTATGAGCAGAGAGGAGAGATTCTCAAGATATCGGCTGTCAGATCTAGATTAAAAGAATTGTCTAGGATTACTGGCATACAGAAAGCACCTGTTTATCCCAATGGAGAACTTCAGAGCCACTGTTCAATACAATAATTTTGCCTGGGAAAAAAAAAAAAAAAAAAAACACAACAGGCTGAACTTCTCTGTCATCAAATCTACTGGTGCCCTAATGCCTCCCTGGGCATGTTGGAAACAGCTGAAATCTCTGATCACATACCAGATTCTGTATTTAAGGAGAGAAATCTTAGCCTTGTACTGCTATTTTCTATCATGCTATGCACTAGGCTATGATGTTATATTTAGGCTTATATAGCTAGTGCAAGTGATGATTGCACTAGACTTGTCTCATGGGTACTTGTAGTAAATTCAAGGCAAAACAGAACTGCTCTTGTTACCCACAACATCCCATCTGATTCATATGGAAAGCAGCATTTACCTAAATCATGCAACATCACTACAATCTTGGCCATACAGTATGATTTCACCTGACTGAATCCAAAACCATCCCAAAATTCGGGGATGATCCATGGTAGGATAAATGCACTCAAATAGAACCAAAGCAGTGTTTTGTACAGCACCATGAAAGAGGTTAGATTTGGCAACATGGAGCATTTGCAGCATTAGTCCTCATATTTGAAATATAGAATGACAGACTGGCTTGGGTTGGAAGGGACCTCTAGGTCAGGTTGCTGAAGGTCCCATCCAGCCTGGCCTTGAACACTTCCAGGGAGGGGGCATCCACAATGCAAAACTCCGGTCACAAACACAGCTTTCTGAAAGCTGTAGAGAAAGCAGTGGAGAACAAAAGGTGCAATGCAAAGACCATTTATAGTAACACTTTTGAGGAAAGTGGGAAGGAACCAGCTTTGAGAGGACGTGATAGGAATGGTTGCCTCAATGAGAAGCGCTGAGCTAGGTCCCTTCCCATCCTATGTTACGACAACTGAAAACACTTATAATTTCAGCTTGCACAACAGCAAACAGTGATTCAGATTATGACCTCTTAGCTCTGCAGAACACCACACAAGATGGGGTGTGTTAGTCACAGCCTGAGCAGTAGTAGAGTGAGCAGCTGCAACAACCCCGGAGATGTTTGTCTGATCATTTTTCACCCCATGAATAGGATGCATGGTGCACCCCAGCACAACGCACAAGTCCACAAGGGACTGGTAATACTTGTTCCTGTGTTATCAAACAATATTCTTGGACCCAATGTTAATGATCAAGTGGGGTGAGGTGAAGCTCATTGGCTCTGTCTGTCCATAGGGGTTTCCCTAACTAACCCCACAGGAGTTAATTATCTCCCTTCTATAGCTTGGTATCTCCCCTAGAAGTTGTTGCAGAGGGAGGCAATAATTAGGCAAATAACTGTATGAACAGTTGGGACACACTAGCACATGTGCCCTGTATCAGCGTGCAGCAGGACAAGGTAGGCCAATTACTAAACAACAGGCAATCCAACTGGTGACCACTTGTGGATTTTGTAATGAAAATGAAGGATTATCTTGTCAGAAGTCAACCACAAGCAAACCTTAGGGAAGGGAAAGTCCTTTGAGGTACTCGGTATTGGACATGTGGCACATACCTCTGAAGAACGGATTCATTATGATTGGAGTTGAAATAGTGAGTGGTTTGGGTAATGTTTACCCAACACATACTGCATCCAGATTGGCATCTACAGCAGAATTAATCCCGTGGTTTGCAATGCACCCAGTGCCAGAAGAGGTAGTCAGATAACAGGTCACATTTTTTTAAATAAATAGTACAGGAATGGTGTTAAGCATGGAGTTATGTGGACTTTCCACTTACCCTATTGACATCAGAGTAACAGCATAGTAGAAAGATGGAATGTTAAACAACAACTCATATGGCAAAATTATAATGCTAACTGCGGAAGGAACTTATGGGAGGCCATACAAATGCTGAACCCGTGTCAGGCTCCTACTGATAACCCACTAGATAGAGGTTTCGAACCATCACCTGTGTTGAACCAACACCAGCAGGACGATTTGAGCACCTTGACGTGGCACATAGGAGATCAGGTGAGAATTCAATACCAGTCACTGGAAAAACAACGTGTCAGACAACGGTAACCCTTGCACTGGGAAATCTGGCACACTGACCCAAATGTTTATGTGCGTTACGGTAATCAGGTAAACCCACAGGATTTGGTAACTTCAGCCTTAACATGAACAGGTGAGACCCAACACATCCCAAACCCACCAGTGGGGTAGAAAGAGCCAGTGTATCCACCTGACCACCCACACCAACCTCAAGTGCCAGTAGTCCCTATCCAGGAACCTGGATGTGGGTTGGACAGACTAATACTTTTACTGTAGGTGGAGGCATTGTGCCACGATAAGATCACAATACCACAGAAGGACCTATTCATTTCTCACATGACTGCATGCCTGTAACAGTATCTGCTGTTCTGACATCTGCAGCACAGAGCAAAGGGTCCAGCCCAGGCAAGAAAGGGGGCTCAGAAAGGGCTGTGGGGACGGGAGCACCTCTGTCACCACCACCCTCACCTGCATCAACCTCTTTCCTCCAGGGAAAGAGCC
The DNA here is from genome assembly GCF_013377495.2 of Cygnus atratus. Taxonomy (NCBI): domain Eukaryota; kingdom Metazoa; phylum Chordata; class Aves; order Anseriformes; family Anatidae; genus Cygnus; species Cygnus atratus. The sequence continues at coordinate 36,226,994 of NC_066362.1, read as the reverse complement.
CCTGGAGGGCTCCATCATCACCAAGGCCAAGGCATGACACAGTCATGGAGAAAGACCTGGGCTGCTGAGAAATATGTGACACTCGCTCAGCCTTTCCTCCTCTTTCCCAGGAGGCCTGGCCTCTTGCCTGGCAGGGGTGGAGAGATGTTGGCTTGCTGGAGAAGGCTCTTCCCAGTTTTTTCTCCGAGTGCCATGAGCGTGCCACATGGGCGTTCAGTCATGGCCAGGCAGGTTGGAAATTGCTGGGTTGTTCTGTGGAAGAACCTGGGTTGGCCTTGGGCAGTGCTGGTCTAGACAATGCTTGCGCCACACACCCTGTGTCACATGGCTAGGGTGTGAGAGCTGGCTAATGGCCTCTGAGCATTTGGGGACTTCCATGGTCACAAAAGGTATGTTACAGTGAAGCCACATCAGATTAGTCTCCACTACATGACCATGGTGCTCAGTGCATAGTTTCTGAGGGACAAAGGTTGGCCGGAGGCTGCTGGGTGCCCAGTCCTGCAGTCCAGTGCGAGCTCCAGGCTCAGCACAGTGCAGCTGGGGCAATACACAGGCCACGGGGAGACATTGTCACAGCACAGTGCTCGTGTGACCCCATGTGTGTACGTCCTGGTACAAGTATTGGTGTGACCCCATGTGCCCCATCCTAGTGTCCCCTGCACCCACGAGGTGATGTTGCCAACGCAATGCTTCGTTGCATGAAAGGGACTGCGGGGATGCAAGCATCCTTGTCCCTGGCCAAAGAGGCCTTTGTCAAGGATGGTGATGCCACAGCACCAAGGCATCACGAACAGCAGAGGGAGCCTGTTAATGGAGGTGAATCTGGACTTGAAAACCAGCGAGGTAATCAGCAAATCCTGCTGCTCTTCCAGAAATCTATTACCGGAGTATCCCTGAAGAAGGGTAAGAGCTAGTCAGATGGTGATTTGTTTTTATTTCTGATAGTCACAGCACCTCCAACACTGCTTTAATTCACCCTTTCTTGTCAGCCAACTTGGAGCGCTGGGGCAGCTTCACAAGCTCTGTACCCTTGGGAGCACCTTTACCACTGTGGGTATGGCATATACACATTCACCCCGCAACCCCCCTCTCTCTGGTTCCTATGCTCACCTCTCCTACACTCTGCACCAGAGGTTCTCCAGGCAGTCAGGAACAAGGACTGATCTTCATCTATCTTGGATTCACACCACAGTCAAAGTGGAGCTGTTTTTGCCTCGGGCACTAATAAAAACTCCGGAGGAGCCAGATGAGCATCATAGTGCACAGCCATCCCACAGAAGTGTAATCAGGCTTACGTACTTGCGTGATCCTCCTCATTTCCATTGCACAGATGCCATCCTGACTAGTCACAGACAGAGAAGCAAGAAGACACAGCTCCTATTTCACTCACGTTGCAGCTCATGATGATACGCTACCTAGGAGAGGCCAGCTCCTCAGCTGATGGCAGATATTGGGGGCAGAAACAGCAAATCCAGGAGAGGATACCAACACTGCCCCTTTGTTGCACACACGGATGGCTGATGAGTGGCAGGTCCTTCCTGATGAAGCACTGTGTCTGCAGCCTGTCCAAGCATGTGATTTTGGGCACAAGGCTAAATACCCACAGATTACCTAATGAACAAAAGTCCCTGAGCTTCCACTACAGACATGGCACAGGAAACAGAGCCAGGGAGACACTGATACCTCTTTGAACATCTCCACAGCCCATTTCTTATCGACACTGCCCCTGGCTCCAGGTGGGGAGCTCTAGGATGGTCTTCACTCCTGAGGATGGGCTTTCCTGTTCATTGCAGGCCACTGGGCCTTCCCCTCTTCCACGAGTATCGATCTGCTACGGCCCACACTCTCAGGAGTCTCCTGGTGTGTGGGGGAGGTCTTTTGACTCACCAAGAGCTCACCAAGCACCTCCTCTGAAGGATAAGACAGGATTTAAGTTGGTTGCCACTTCTGACTCCCAGGCATCTGCCCAAGGAATGTGTCAGGAGACGGACAATATCGCATTAAATGCCCACCCACCCATGGATCCTCCAAGGCAGGGGCCTCTTACAAATACACTCACTTATCATTCAGTTTATTCAGGGCTTTAAGATTGAAACTCAAGTTTTAGCCAGGTATTAAAAATAGCACCTCAGACACACAAATTACTCACAGACTTATCAAAAAAGCCCAGCTAACAAAACGAAGTCTGACAAGCACTGTAATTTCCTGACTAGGAAGACAAATTGTAAAAACAGCACAGAAGCATCTCCTTAGAACTAACATCTCCTACGGATTTTTAAGAAAATGGCAGTGGAAATATTTCTATTATTCATGTTGAGTCAGTTCTTCAATAGAATTTTAAAAAAGCTAAATTTCAAGGTGTGTGCCAGTCCCATGTATTCTTTACTGACTGTCAGGAATTTAAATAGTAGGTTCTTAACAACCACCAGACACCCACTCTTAAGAAGGCTAACATGAGGCAGCCATTGTGGGAGTCTACTTACTTTTTCTTGTTGTACTTGGAAAAAAAAATCTGTTGGTTTAGTTTTTCCCGTACTCTTTATCAAAAACAAGAGCCAAAATGAAAATGCAACCACGTACTTCCATACACAAGTATGACTGGGACACGCGCATATACAGACACTGAAATTTACCTGCTGTTCCAGACAAACTTAATTTATGCTTACAGTGAGTGCATCTCCTTTAGCATGATTGACAGCAACAAGGAAGTCTCATCCAGTATACAAGTATCACACCATGAACTCCAGATAATGGTAAAATAAAAACATACCACGTAGCTAAGTATTGCCAACTTCAACTTTAATAATGGAACCATCAATTGCCATTTCAGTAATAAATTTTAGGGGAATAAAAACTTCCCTATAAAAATAAAACTAAGCTTGTCAAAATTATAAATAATGTTTGCTTGTTTTTAAAGACATACATTTTAATGTTTCCCTGCAATCCCCCCTTGCCCCGCCCCCCCCCCCCCCCCCCCCCCCCCCCCCAATACATCCCTCCTTTCCCCCATCATCTAATCATTCTGGTACCATCATAGAATGAAATGAAAACAGTTCTGCAACAACAGTTTTGACAGTTTAATTTGATGCTAAAATTAAAAAGAGAAAAACTGGCCAGGCATGACCATTTCTTTTAAATTAAAGCTGCTGTAATTGCCAGTGTGTAAAAAAAATAATAATAATTAACCCCACACACGACATCTTACAATAATTAACCGTGGACTAAGACAAATTAAAACATAGTAAGTTTGTTTTGGTTCCTCCCTCTCTTCCCCCAATTTGAAACTTGTAGTGCATACAACACTGATTGAGGTTTTTGGCTAAAGTAAATGCAGATGTGCCTACTTAAAAGACTGATAGTTTACTTCAAGTAAAAACAAAATTCACATATTTTTATACTCCACTTTTAGACTCAAACAGTGTTTAAATCTAAGCAACAAATGGTTCAACATTAACAGCGATTATGTAATGATTACATAGCTATGGGCAGGCATATAAATAAGTAGATGTTAACAGAATACCCATCAACATGCTGCATTCACAGAAAAATAAAATTAAAAAAAAATGTAACAAAACATAAAAGCATTCCCTGAACCATTATAAAGTGTCTCACTTGAGGATAATGTTACTAACTCACACATGCACTACAATGTTACATGTGAAATTAAAAAACAAACAAGATATGCCTTATATATGCTTTATAGTTAGTCCTACTTTTAATTTCTCTTAACACTTTAAAACATTATGATTGTCTCATTAAGCTTGCATATTTTTTTCTAATTTTATTTTTTTTTAACCAAAAAAATCAACCTGTGAAAAGTTTTAAAAAACCTAAGGAAAGGAAACAAAGGCACAATTACATCAAATTAAGGTGGTGAACAGAAGCTTGGAGTTTCACATAGTATCCATTAGATGTCACCAAAGTTTTAACAATTCCTTGGGAATTTAAAATGAACATCCTAAGAGTGGAGGAAAAAAAAAAACACCACCAACTTCTCCTGCTCTGAAATCTTTAGCACTACTCTCCCACCCCAACCCCCCAATATATAACTCATTTCCTCTCGGCTTGGTAATGACTAAAGTATTGGTTACTCAAACCTGCCTCATGCTTCTATTGCACACCCACTTCTTTGGTTTCTTTCAAACGTGCTTTTTAGATAAATAACTCTGAAAGAAAAACAATTTTATTTACATTAAAATGTTTTCTTGCTACATTTTTCCTACTTTCAAATCAAGTAAATCAGCAGTCTACAGAATTTGGTAATCAGTTGTTCAATTAAGAATTTTAAAAACATAAGGAAAAAACTTTCTGAACTACTCAAAGCAGGAGTTACCATGCTCAGTCACCAACACTGATGATAAATTTTAATTTTCTGTTATGCTGGAAACATGAATAAGTTCTACTTTCTTTGCCCGACTGAGCCTTTAACAAACAAGGAAGCAGAGGAAGCTATTTTTGTCTTTCAGATATATGACAATTTAAAAGTATCCAGCCTAAAAAAGGATTGCTGAGCCAGAGGAAAGATCTGACTTACAGTAAGACCAAATGTATCTGCAGTTATAGCTTGGATCTGAACACTCACTAGCTGGGCATTTCTCACAGGGTTATCTGAGACATCGTCCGCATTTCAGAATTCAAGTAAGCTGCCACTTGTTAGCTTTGCTGCACTTTTCAACCCCCCATTATAGGTTTCTGGAACCAGCTTCTCCAATGGTGACCTGTTATGTGCAGCTCCATTTCTATTCTTATTCAGCTTTCGCCTCTCATTCCTTCCCAGTATTTCTATTATCTTTATTTCTTTTCCAGTGTGGATTTATGCAAATAAAAAACCCTAAAACTTATTCACAATATTATAACATCCTAAAACTTTATTCTTGTAGAATTAGTATTTTAACTTTCCTCTGTATAAATACTATTTCTATTTAAAATCAGTCCTCCTCCATCAGCTACTACACTTTTCCTTCCTCAACTCTTACCCTCTTTTCAACATTCTCTTTACCTTCTCCAGGAAGACTGATTTAAAGCCTTCCACAAATTCACAGAACAAAAGATCTCATATGCCCTCCATCTCTAACAGTTTCCTCACAAATTATACAGTAACTATTTGAAAACAGAAAGGTAGTGCAAATCAATTTCATCTCAAAGATAGTGCTCCAACTAATTCTTTTCCAGACAGTTTCATTCTTTTTTTTTTTTTTTTTACCAATTAATTTGCACCTCCTTACTTGAAAAGCTACCATTAAAGCAAAGAAGAAAAAAATAATCTTATTTCATAGCATCCTAGAAAATTGATTACAGTTTCACAGCTTGCACCAAGATAACTTGGAAAAACTCTCTAGGCACACAGAGGGTTGCAAACTGATGTACAAACATGCAGAATCCCTTACACTTGTGGGTGCAAGATCTTAAGTGACCTGGCTTATGGAACTAAGTCTATAGCAAAGTTCAGGTACCCTGGCATCACAAAACAGTCTTCTGAATAAAGAAAACTACTCCTTGCTGCTCTTTTGTACATTGGGTTTGGCATGCTATACTGACATTTGGTAGCGTGCGTTTTTCCTGAGTGTTCTTTGGCCCCCTTTTAACCAGGTTTCCACACCCCACCAAGGGCTTCTTCAAGTTTGTCTCTGTAAGCTGCATAACGCTTCTTTAAGATTTGAAGTTGCTCGTTTTCTTCTTTGTCCAGTATACGCAAGAAGTTTTGCAGTTCAGGAAGACTAAAAGCTTCCCACTGTAAAGAGAGAAGAGGAAAGAACGGATGAGATGAACAGGAAATACACAAACCATTTATATATACAGCATTTTTAAGCAAAACCTCAGACTCTCAAAACCATTTCAACACTGAAACAGCATCAGGCACCCTTCTTGCAAGTCCTACGAATCTGAAAACACTTTACTCTTTTACACTTTTTCTTTGTTCTGCAAGTAACAGGAGGTCAAGCTAACTGCAGACTAAATGTTTACAAAAAGCACAAAATAAGTAGCACAAGAAAAAAAAATGCTTCCAAAAAAATGGATCAACATGTCAGCACAGATCAAAGAGGAGCTTTAACTTCACTTGTGAAGTTAAACAAACAAACAAAAGCGTGAGTGTAACATACCATAACTTCTCCAGTTTCATGCTCACGTAGAACAAAACTAAGCATTTCCGTTCTGGGGCCTGCCACCAAACGCAGGTAGAGGGGATGTTCTCGGTCTGACAGCTTGCATGTATAAACTGCAAGAGAAGAAAAGACAGAAATTAATCATTTTTAGAAATAATGAAGTGTTTTGAATGGTTAATGCTAGCCAATGTTAGAAATTTTCAGAGATACGCATATGTAGGCATAAACTTCCACATTCTACATACTAGTTTTGAACAGATGAGTTTTAGAGATGGTAACTGTGCAAGACTACATTCGAATATGAATGAAGTGGCTTCCAGTCAACACAGTATCTGAATACTTGTGGGGGTTGGGGGAAGGAAAAGAAAAATCCAACACAGCTCTGTTGCTATAAATAAGTATTGAAAACATCACAGCTGTGGTGTCACCATTCTGAAACTTTTTTTTCAGACAGCCAGAAACATCTGAGCTCCTGCAACACTGTCAATGTACACAGAAGAAGGCAGATTCCTAAGCGCACAAACACAATGCTGGCAAAACACATTTTTCACTACAGATACCTTTTGCATATTCTGGTATTTCCAAGCACAATAAACACCAAACTTTAACAGTAGTCATGCAGAGACAGAGCCACATGAACCAAGAAGCACATATGAAAACAATACACAGCCCATGATGGTCATCACCCCAACAGTTGTCTGCCAACACAGGGACTGCAGGTATTGCTGACATCATGGTTTCTCTTCAAAAAAAAATCTGTCCCATAATTTAATCTCACAAATCTGCAGTGTTTCAGCCTAACTGAAGTTTAGGGCCTGATAAGGGGCATCTTAAATGAATACAACAGACTGAACAGCGGAGCGGATTTGTGTAGATGGTTCAGTGGGTTCTCCTGTCTTTTGTGAACTATCCTCAAATCACTTACACTCTTATGCACACTGCTTTTCACAAGAAAAGAAGATAAAAGAGAGCAAGGCTGTCACCTCCCTGTATCTTTCTTCTACCCTGCCCATTTCAAGTATTCCTATAACACAGCTGCCCCCCAAATCCACTTTGCCACCGAAATGCTGCAAGTCTAATTTCTACCTTGGTCTTCCTTGTGACAGCGTTTTGTAAAGTGCAAATTTCGCGGGGTTGTCGGTCACGAAAAACTTTTTGAGCAAGGCCTCAATAACTTCACGAACAGTATTGGTGCTGCTGATGTGAAGTGTATTCACACAGTCGTTCGGCAAGTAAAAAGCAGTTTCGTTATTGCTGTGAGCACACCTTCCCTGGCTGGGGGAAGACTGCACAGTGATCGGTCTGCATAGTTCCATTTGAACTTTGATGAAGCCAGTGTAAATCCCATTTGAGTTCTGCAACAGGAAGAAAGCATTGTGAAGTTAAAATTAGTAATGACCAACTGTGACATACTACTGGAGAAGGCAGACAGAAGTGGTTACAGAGAACAGAATTTAAATGCCACTGTAATATGTCACATCCCCTAGGAAAGGCATTGTTTCAGTATTTCAGATATTTATTCTTTCTGCTATTTCTGCTGAATAATAATACCGGCCTTAATAATAACAGCCAAATTCTAAGGCTATTAGGATCTCACCAAGCAAAAGGTACTATGAACTAGTGGTAAGTTTTCACATTAGGAAAGAACTATGAAGTGAAAAAAGACCAGTAACACGCGTCTATAACTATGCCTCTATAACTAACCATACATTTTATGCACAAATGTAGAAATTACTCTCCACATTTCAGCTGCAAATTAGCCTACAGTATTTACATACTCAAATCCTCTTTCAATTCAAAAATAATTAGAATAAACATTATTCTAATCAATATTTCAAATTATTTATTGATTGCTTCTGTAAGAAAATATCGAAATTGATCAAACATTACTGAGCTAGAGAACTTCAAGCAACCTGGTTTTAGGCGTAAGTCCTGACCCACATGGAAATACATAAAAGCCTTTTAGTAGATACTCGTGCCTGTATGGTTTAGGATATAGTACAATTTCTAAGCTTGCATGTACTGTACACCCAGAGGAATGCATAAGGTATCAGAAAAATCTAGACAACGAATGACAGCTTGCTAGGCAGGCAGACGCGAATATTATTAGTATGGTCTGGAGTAGGTCAGACTGAGTCTCAGACCTGGTCCACAGTCCTTGGAAATTAAAAATCTATATGGGTTTTATTGTCTGCATTATGTTTATGGAGGGGATAGCGGGAGAAAGTCTCCAAATGCTGAAAACCGGTACAAGTGCTCTGAATATTATGTCTCCTATAATAAATATGGCATGTTTTAACTTTTCTCACTGTTGAAGCATCTTTATCAAAGAGATACTTGACAAACATTTATGAACCCAAAAAAGGATGAATATCTTCACATTTACCAGCTGAAGGGTTTTCATCTGATAAATTGACATCTTAGTGTTGAATTAGAATTTATCTTTAAAACATTTTAAATGACATCTGTATTTGTTTCAATCCATATAAAAAAGCTACGTGGATAAAAATATTCCAGATGTAAGATTTAATTTCCAGATCTAAGAGAGAGCCTACTACAAAGTCATTAAACCAGAGACAGTTTCATATGTGAGATGCTAAGAATAAAATGATTCATAATTCACTACAAAGTTACCACACAGTTGCTCCTAACATAAGTTACAGTAATCATATGCAAAACTTACCAAGGTCATCTTTAATTTATCAGTGACAGATGAATTATAGCTTTGTATTTTCTCTTTAACTTCTTCTTTACTGAGATAAACATGAGGTTCTCTCTCCTTCTGAACATCCTGCAACAAAAAGAGAAAGAGCGGTTCTAGAAAACAAAGCGAAGAACAATTCTTTTATGACTTTGGATATGAGCGTTCTCAGTCCAAGTAATAATTACTTCACAGAAGCTCAATGGATATTAATTATCTGTACAGCAAAAGAAAGTATTAACAAGTTAGGCAAATTGAGTAGTGCACTTGAACTGAATAGAGACAGTCAAATCAACACACCCAAAGACACTTGGGTCATTTTTTTTGCCAACTGTTTTCCATTCAAATATTTATCAGCAGTACGTAAAACAGCTCAGCTCGCTTTATGGCCTGATTTGCTCATGTCAATGCTATGCAATATTGTTAAGAAAACAGTTGCAATTTTTCACCAGATATTACTTAGGGCACAGATGGGTATTCTAAGCAAACAGAAGAATACATATAAAAATAGCAGCACGTACTGACAAGTAACACCAGCAATCCCCAAGTGTGCCAACAATGCAGGAGCATCCCCGCATTCCAGCCTGACAGACCGCACGCTACACACAGGGCCGCTGACTACTACGTGAGCCATCGTGAGTAACTCCCTAGCTGTATCACGTTACACCAAATTCATGGTTTTTCCATGGGGAAGGCCCCGCTCGATTTTTGACTGCTGCTTTTATGAGCTTGCTACGGAATTTTAATGCAGCAGTAAAACCAGTCCCTGGAGCTGGATTTTGTCCAAACAAACATTTGTTCCCAATCCACGTCGCTGCAGCAAACCAGCGTTATAAATACACTCCGATTTCCACCATGAGCACCAAGGCCATATATAGTATGGAAGAGGTTCAGCTCCCAGCTTTAATGACTTAAGACATCGCTCGGACAGGGGGAAGCAGCGGCTCGAAGCTTTCAGGGCACAGCCGAACACAGCGACACGCGTTCACTGCACGAACGAGGAGCCAAGCGGCAGCGACGTGGTCTGTCCTCACGAGCGCATCCTCCCGGAGCTTACCCTAGGAGAGGAGGTCCCTGCCTGCCATGCCCAGCCCCGTATGTCTTTAGGACAACTCGCACGGGAGCTACCCCAGCGATGACCACAGCTGGTGGGGGGCTGAAGGCTGCCGTTTCCCAGAAAGACTGTGCAAGACATCTTTTCGTCTCCTAATTTAAAAGCGGCTGGTTTTAGCTCCTTTGGACTTAGGGTTGCTTTTCCTATATGGTGTTTTACTAAATGACATGCTGGAGCTGACTTTTTTCCCATAGCTATAAAAAAGAAAGGCGTGGCCTGAGTGCAGAACTGGGAGCCAGAAACCTTGAATTCTGATCTGGACTCAAATGCTGATTTCCTGCGTAACACAGAGAACACACCTTTATTTCACAGATCAGGAAACTGAGGCAAAAAGGAACACAGCCAGACAGATCTCCTATTCGGTCCTTAAGCACAACTCTTACTAAGCATGTGTAGCATCTTGCACAGTCGCCAAACCCCACCTAATCTATTACAAAACAGCAAATTACTAAATGGTTTCAGAATCCAAGTCTTCGGTCTCAGCAGAGAAATTAATCTCTCTTACCCTTCTATTTGTCATCTTTCCCCTTCCCCCAAACTGCCATAATTATTACAAATACAACTTCATCTCAACTTCTCTCTTCATCTCCTCAGGGGCTCTTACAGCTTTGTAGTGCTCAATTTGGGAGCAAATGAGTAGATAAAAACCAAAACTGTAAGTGTGGTTTTCATTGTTGTCATTTTTTTCCTCTGACATCAAAGTAGATATTTTTGGTTTTTTAATGCTCAAAATGAGTACCAAAAGCAATGACCCATAGTCAGAGTCTGGACGTATAGGTGTTCTGAATGCTGTCTTCAAACACTTGTAAGAATGGGCCAGGACTGGCCATACAAACTTGACAGAGCATTTACCATCTATCTGACTGCTTTCACAAACCCAAAGATTAACTCAGAAAGTTCCTGGCCTCTGCAGCCAAAGACGAGCCCCTAACCATAGATACTTGCCAAGACTCATTTTTCTGACAGACGAGTATGTTGTGGAGTTCACACCAATCTGCTCATACTTTCAATACTGAGTTTCCAATAATGGACACCTCAGCTTTAATATTCGTCATTATTTCACTGGTGACTGTTCAAGCAGGTACCTCTCCTCTACCCTGTTGGAGCTGTCATCGTGATTACTGCAGTCATTCACAGCAGCACCATCATGAGAAAACACTAACCAGGAAACAGACCTTTCCTTTGCTTAAACCTCAACCTTTGTTTCAGTAACATCATTACATTAATTTCTGGGTACCTTAAGAGGCTGAATCTGGCATCAAGGTCTTGTAACTGGAGATGACAAAAAGAAGGTATTGCCTTTAATGGCAACAGGAGAAGTTCCCAGGGCTCACAGCAAGTAAACAACCTGTCTACATTGCAAAAGTAAAAGAGAGATGAAGGGAAAAAAAAATAAAAACAGATGGGAACACAGGGAGAGAAAGAGGTGACCATCTTCCCAGGGGTGACTCCTTACAGTGCTGCGCAGAGCCTGGAGACACCAGGGGATGCATCATTCCCTCACTGAGCTGCATACCATTCCCTGCTTGAACATGCCACTGCAACTCCTGGCTCCTTGCATTAAGGCCAGGCGATTTTGGCAAAGTTTAATTCAGCAGACAGAAAAAATAGAGCCCTGTTTATGCAAAAGCTGAGAGAACTTCACTCTGTAGTACACTGGCAACAAACATCGCTATAACTCATTTTCTGAGCCACCAGAGTCTGTGCCTCAACTAATCTTAACAGCATGTACATTATGCAAAACTATGGACTGAATACAAAAAAAGACTACTGAGGATTTAAACCTTAAAGAATAGACTTGAATCCTTTCAAGAAAAATCGTTACACGTAAGAGACAGAGACCCTGTTTACTTTAGTAATCATTTTCACCCCAATCCGCCATCCTTGATCAAGGCCAGAGAATGTGAGCAGTGAGGACATCAGTCACAGAAAAGGAAACGCCTTTAATTGCAACGGGAAACCTAAGCCCGAGGTCTTCATGAATGAGCCTGGAGATAGGCTCCCACTCCCAAACAAAAGCTCCGGTGCTCCTGCTGTGCATGCAGGGGGGAATGTGCTTCAACCAAGCAAAGAGACCTCCTCGCCTGCCAGACACACGAAGATTCACTCCGCTGTCACACGGACTGAGCGACAGTAAGCCCCACATGGCTGCCGTCAGGAGAAAGCCCGCAGAGGCATACCTCACCCAGCCCATCACGGACACAAAGCCTTGGACCGCTATGATTCACTGGGTCAGCTGTGCACAGTGCTTATCATTCAATACCACACACAGATCTGAGGCACCTGTGTATTTTAATTTTTCCTAATTACACTTAACCAACACACAAGTAAAGCTTCTTGGTGAGATGGTATGCAGTTTTCCCCAGAGCTGAATCGCTCTCAGTGGCTCTGTGGCACTTAGCTGTTGCCACATAGCTGTCTAGCCATGTCTTGAGTTAAAACAAACAAATCCTTGACCAGTATGCCTATAGGTGGGGGTGGGGAAGGACTTGGCAAACTCAAGGACTCTCTGATTTCCTCACTTACGTGTCACATCGTAACAAGACCCACCACAGGGGAACCTCCTCTGATATCTCTGCATAGGTTCAGCAGATCAAATTCCACCTTGCTATCGCAGCAGATAAACCTGCCACCTGCAGAAGACCTTGAGGCATCCAACAACAGCAGAGCAGCAGCAGCAGTAAACATCTCCACCAGGCTTCGCAATACGCTCACGTCGCGCTGTCCCGAAATGGCCGCCGAGCGGCTCAAGTCACACCCACTCTGCGTGGGACTGCTGCGAAAGCAATTCCTCCGACCTCAAGCATTTCAAACGAAGCTCAAGGGATGGAAGGCATTTCAGAGGTGAGATTTAGATGTTACAGCTAAGTACGTGCGGCCTCGTCTTGTGACGGTTCTGCCTGGCCTGACTAGAGCCGAAACCAGTCTGTGTTGCCTGGCGGCTCACCCAGCCCAGGACACAGCCGCCATTTCCTCCACGGCCCCCGCGCCCCGCAGGCACACTCTGCCAGCCCCGATACGGCTCCCAGAGCATCCCAGCCCCTTCTGAAACACCCAGCCCACACACCTAGCAAAATCTGAACGTTGGGAACTGCAAAACTGCCTTTCTGCAAAAGTTAGACCTGGCGATGAGTTTCCTAGCCACAGATCCGTGTGCGTATCAATCACTGTGGAAGCGCAATCAGCAGAGCAGTTCATGTGTGGGAAAAAAAAAAAAAAAAAAAGGATTTTCCATACAAAACAATGCACAAACATTTCCATGTCATTCTGGTCAAAATCAAAAACCAAACCTGAGGTAGGTGCAGCTCTTCCATCACTTAGCCAGATGATACTCTCAGCAACGGCTGCCATGTCGTCAGCGCTTCCTCCTCCCAGCCCAATTAAGTGTGTTTTCCTCATCAGAGCTCCTGGTCGCCTTCCATTCCCCTGCTTGTCATGCTACCAGGTATTTCCTCAGGCCAGCACAGATGTGAAAGATAAAAATCTGATCTCAAGAAGACAGCTAAATACATCAGAATCCGTATGGATTGTGTCTTTGGGTCCAAAACGCTACTTCCAGTCCAGGCTGTTAACTTCCTGGGAAAATCACGCTGTACATCCCAGCGCTTACAGCGCACACCACTGATGGCCATTCATATTAAAACCATTCCTCAGGTCACCAAAGCAGCAGTTCATTCGCGAATGAAATTCCTAAGCAACAGCTGCCAGCAAGAGGGAAATGAGGCAAGTGCTCTTGTTTTCCCAAGGGAAATAGCTGGTCTTTCATTAAAACTCATGAGGCAATGTCTCTTCACAGTTGAGCTTCCTCTCCACAAAAATGGCAGAAAATGTTTTTTTTTCTTTATCCCCTCCACAACCCCCCCCCACATCTCATTTATTGCATGACAGAAGTTTGGAGAAGAATCACTCTCTTTCTTACACTTATGCCCAGCACAAAGCCTACAGAGACCAGTTCAGCACGAATCCTCAAGGAGCACAACTAAAAGTGCACAGATTACAATTAAAATGAACTGCAAGTCAAGTCGTGGTCCCAGGAAAGAATCACATCACATCTGGGACTTTCATAAAGTCCAAGTCCCACGGTTACTGCCAAAGCCTAGAGAAAGCTCTAACCTCAACAGCTAGCAAGCTGCTATGGAATTAGGCTTCGATACAGTTCTACAAACAAAAAAATACCCCAAGCCCTGAAGCCTTTTTCCTCAGGGTCCTTGACTTGAGACAGATGCACAGCTTCCCCAAACTGCTGCTATGGACTTCTATTTATAGGGTGATACGAGAAGCTGCCTCTCCTCTATCTAACCTATTTCCACAAAATTTCTAGGAATTTAGTACCTTTGAGGAATGGGAAACCAAGTTCCTCTTAACTTTTTGGCCTGATAGACAAAGGAAAATAGAAGAAACAAAAGGTAAACCTATCCTGGGAACATTACAATAGTTTTGTAACAAATCTAAACAACTGAACACCTGCGGCAGCTCAAGCCAACTTGTAAGCAATAGCAGTCCCTATCCCCTGTCCACACACATCATATTAATCCCATACATACAGTGAACCATGATTCAGCCAAATGAATGAAGATGCTCTGATCTTGCTGTAAATCATGGCTAGGAACCATTTCTGAGTTAAAGCACTAAAGCTTTTTGTCAAATGAGAAATGCAGCCAAATCTGCATTAAAAAGTATATTTACATCTCCTTTAGTAATAAAAAAATGAAGCTAATGCATAGTATTTACATCCTGTTTGCATTTAAGAAATGATTTAACTAACACACATCATACAACAGAAGCCTAGTAGAGAATACAGGGAAGAAAACACTGAAATTACTTCCATCTCAATAGCTGCTTTCACAAGAAAAAAATGCTCCTTTTCCTACAACCTGCCAGCACTCCCACAGAAAATAAACCTTGCAATTACATGGTTTAGAAACAAACATTTTTTTTTTCCCATCTCAACTCTCCTGAGAGCAAAGCAGGTTTGCCAGCAACAGCAATTTCTCCTTCTATCCACACTCAGAAGACGCACCCTTCATTAGAAAGCCTGAGAATCAAGGTGGATACTGGTCATCTCCATCCGCAAATTGTCAGACACACCAACATCCAGAAAAGCATGGAGGAAACGTCCAAATTAAAACAAAACACCCCACCCCAAACTGAAAAAAAAAAAAAAAAAAAAAAAGGAAAAGGCAGACAGAGCTCTAAGCTCAGCACCTTCTCACGCAGCTGCACCTTGAAATGTTTGTGTCCTCCTGAACAGGCTGACACTGTCCTCTGGGTCAGGGAATGGGGCATTTTCTGACAGGATGGCTGATGTAGGCAGAATAACCTCTGTATCCTGTTCAGTACCTTTTTCTTTCCGCACTCAGTGTGACCCAGTTCCCACCCTCCATTCAGTGGCACACCGGGCAGGGAAGCAGTCCAAAACACTTTTGTTTTTCGGCACAGGCTTTGCTGACTCAAGTCTTAAATAATTTATCCTAACAGAGAAAGTAAGAACAACCTGCACCATGCCTTCCTGAGGCAGCAACAGCAGAAATGCCCGCCTGGGTCAGGTGTAGGGTCCATCCAGCCTGGTATTCCGCCTGCGATGGCAGCAGAAACGAAGGCTATTTCGAGAGAGCACGTGAGCCTTTCCTGCAGCCTCTCTGCTGGCATCCAGAACTGCTGCAGCAGGAATGCAGAGGGTACCTCCCTTCCGAGTGCTTTTAGTCTCCATTTATGGACCTGCTGCCTATGCAAGCTCCCAAACCCTCTGTGAACCTGCCGATGCTGCCCGTCCCTGCACCTCCTGTGGAAACAACTTCCAGAAATTCACAACTGCAGTGTGAAGGACTGTCATCTACTTTAAACCGATCTTCTGTTGAGACAAAAGGAAACTTCTGTTATGCATACTGGGCATCCCTTAATCCTAATACTATAGGACACGGTGAACCCGTTTCACATCAATTTATATATCATTTTTGTGATTTTGTAAACTGAAATCATACACTTTTTTCCCCTCTCTCCAAAATGCGGTGCCCCCAGACTCCTTAGTCTTCTCTCCTGATACAGCTGCTCCAGTCTCTCGGTCATTTAAGCAGGGCAGCGAGCTCCAGCGTTCCTCTCCTGAGATGTGGTGAGCAGAGCTGCAGTGAGCAGAGCTGCATGCAGGCCTCACGACAGGTGCACCAAAGCACAGGTGATCTTTATTTAATAACCTGAACACTATAGATCTGCCAGAAATCCTTAACTAAGATACCTGTGATGCACCTTGGTGCCTCTGCCAGGGGCACTTTCACCACGTTCAAAGAGAGCCACCAGCAACTACCACAGTTTTGGCGTAATTTTACACGGTACAGGCATTCCAGTCAATAAATGCTTGTTACTTTCTAACTACTTCAAGTTTTTCCCCCAAAGTACCAGCACACCATGTGGTTTGGCATGCTAATGAAAGGGTAAAGCAAAGCATTTTCTTTCCTGCCTGACCTCCCTGATGTAAACATTCATATGTTTATATCGTGAACACTTTTAATCAGCAGAGAAAGAAAACACGAACTTTAACTAACTTCCTTTTATTCATTTTAACAAATTATTTTCCTTTAAACAGGGGCAATATAAACACAGTTAACATTCAGGCATTGTGAAAGGAAGGACAGCAAAAGAAATCTATTTGTTGGTGACTTTAACATTACTGAAGTTTCATTTAAGTTTATCATGACCTCACCTCTGAAAACCCCTAGTTACAAAGCCTGCCATACCCTATATGGCTGTACTTTAACTACTGGCACGCAACCCAGTTTTTAAAAGGCGGTCATTTGTTTAGAGTGAAAACCAACCGTACGAAGAATAGTCTCCAACAGCTGGCATTAGTCTATCCACAAAGACACAGCAGGTTTTATGCAGATTTGCACTCTTTTTCTCATATTATGACACATTTTAAAAGCAATACATTACATGAGTTAAGAAACATTTCACAGCTGCTTCAATTCTGCAAATTACATCTACTAAAATTAGATGCAAGAAACATCAAATAACCTCCTTCCTTCGGGTCTTCTCTACAGAAAACGTGCGAGTTGATTGCTGACTATTTAAGCAGATAAGGAGTTTAATGAAGTAAAATGGATTGCCAGCCTCTTTGAGACCTGTACAACAAAATCTAGCTTTCAGCAGGCAGTTAGGAAACAAGCTTATACAAGACACTGCATAGAAGTCTAATTAGTGTATCTTGAAAAGAAGGTTAAGCATTGTCTGAAAGCTGAGCTATTCATCCAGCTAGCAATCAGACAATGAGGTAACATTAGGACCCTGGGTCATTACCCCACAGCATCTACACCTGAACCTGAAAGGAAATCTAGCAGGACCCATCTAACAGGAGGCAGGAAGAGGCTGCTTGCAACAACGCCCCCCTGGTTTTCAAATGCAGCTATCGACATTGTACATCAAAACTGGCACCGGAAAACAACCAGAGGCTCCTGGGGAAGTACTGTGGGGGAAGAGCCAGCCCGACGGAGATCTGCCATCTTCTCCCCATGCCCACTCTCCAGTCTGAGGCCCGTTGGGCCGTCAGCCTCCTCTGAGCAGGAGCTGGGTCCTAGGCCAGGCTTTTGAGCCATTTTACCTTCAGAGCAGCGATCCCCTCCTAGGGTTTGGCTGGGTAGTTCACAGACTGGGTCATGAAATTATTTTTTAAGCCATCTGACAAAGCCTGCCTGTGTCAAGAAAAAGTCATAGCTTCCTACCTAGGCCCAGCTTCAGGGCTTGGGTTACAAATGGAGAGTCTGCACATGGTCATGTTCCCAACAAGCCCATCGTTTCTGTTCGGATTTCTCCTACTTGAAAGAAAAATAACACAAGCTCTTAAAAAGGGCACAGTAGTCATTCTGACCTAGGAAGCATGATGCAATACATTGCCTCTTCTGATACAGCACAACCCTGACAGACAGCTTTCCCTGACCAAGGCCACTGCAATGAAAACAGTGCTGTTCAAACAGACGCGGTCTTCTCAAGCAAATGCTGACCATGAGGGTGAGTTCCTCGCTGAGGAATATACAGCTTCCTAAAAAAAATGAGGAAGCTACTGGGTCTCTCTTGGCTCATCTGCTGCTGATCTCACATTGGAAGCTTTTCTGAACAGAAAAAGCCCTCCCTGACCACATGTGCTTCTTAAGAAACCCCACGAAACTGAGCAAGTACAACTGAAGTCCACGTTCTAAAGGCCTCAAAATCCCACAATAATCTAGGGGGAAAAAAAGTTGCAAGCAATCACTGTTGTCTTTAACAGCATACATCCTCTAGGCCGCTAAAAAGCTGAAGCATCTTCTTAGTATGTTGAATATGATTATGACAAGGCTCTCAGATGCATTTACAGTCAACCTACGTAACCGGTGCTTTATATCCACACATCAGGTGGTAAGAGACAAAAAACTAACGCCACACCTGATAAAGTTTTCAGTGACTGCAGCTCTTTTTCTTTTTTTTTTTTTAAACAGAAAAAGAGAGATTTTCATGAAATAGCAGATGGGAAATATCTTTACTCCAATACTAGCTTTCTCACTGTACCTTGTGTGATTAACTGTCTACACAACTTTCACAGAAATATTAAAAAGGAGTCTCTTCAAAGAAGCTACCAGTCTCTTCAAAGAGGCATCCAAATGAGGTATTTCACAAACAGCAAACAAAAGGAGACACCCCTGCAGACTAGCCTGTATGAAGAATTTTTCTCCCTTTACACTCCACAAAATTTAGATCCCCTGGCATACTTCATTAACAACTAACTGTGTAGTGACTGCACCCTTCTGTACAGCCTCATGTTTTATTAAAAACAGGATAGTAGCCAAAAGACATTTCTGAGGAAGCACAGCACAACCATTAGCTTCATCTACTGCTGCCAGGTATGATCTGGCAAAAATTCAATTCGATATTACAAAAAAAAAAAAAAAAGGGGGGGGGTGGAGGGTAAAGCGGGCAACCATCTCAACACCACCACCATGTACTGCTATGTTGCAACTTACATTAACCTTAATGATAGGATTTTACACCTTTCCTTAACATCTCCAGCCTAAAAATGTCAAATGCTGGGAGGAAGCAAAAATAAAAACACCCAAACCCCTTTAGTCAATGATCTAAAGGCTGCAGCAAAAAGATTTTTTTGTTGTCCTTTTCCCCACCTGGGTTCGATTTGACTCAAGTTCCAGCTTGAACTCACTGAAGCTTCAGAGCTCAGGTTCAACTGCGGTTCCAGCAAGAAGGAAAAGAAAAGGAAGAAAGAAAGAAAGGGCTCGAGGCAGTCTTTTATACTGCTGCAGCTCCCTGGTTTAAGTTATTTTCATCTTGCAGATGATGAATGCAGTCACAGGGCTCAGCTTAGAAGTAGGTAAAGGCAGGAGGTGTCTGGACCCCAGCCATTCCGCCCCACACCACGACTGTCACTGTGTCCCAGTGATCTCAAGCTCACATTGCTAAGGTGGTACTTGATCCTCAGATTGCGGCACTGTGAGGAAACAGAGCAATTTATGCAGCGAGATTATGCCTTGAATAACCTCATCAGTATGGTAGTGATAATCAGCTTTCTGAGGGGTTTTAATCCCACATTTTTACACCCCATTTTTATTACTCGGATGCACATCTCAACAGGCTACCCAACACTTCAGTTGTGAGCAGAGTGGGGCTGAAAAAAGGACAAGTTTCTTCACAACTTGTATGTTCTCTAAGGAGAGAGACAAAAAACACTACTACCATTACAAAAATGGAAATCTGCCACAACCTTATCTGACTCAGCCCTTTTTGCAAAAATACACTTGCTGAATAGTAGCCGACTGCCTAGTTTCAGTATCAACTTGTTTCTCCACAATACACACGCATTTATTTCTCACAAATGAACCCAGATGCCTCAACTTTTAGAAATCCACTCTGGGACAATCTAAAACAAAAAAATTAGCATGGGAAAGTGTTTTTGTCGTCTTGGTTCTTGTAGCAAGGTAACAAAAAGGTTACAGTTTATGCAATCAACCACCACTCAGGTCTGCAGCGAAGAGAACCACAGGGCAAGAAGAAGTAAGGAGTAGGAGGTCACAACGAGGAGGCTTTCATGGGAGGTGCGAACAGAAGACCTTAAAACATGGTTAATGAGTATCCCACTGGAAAAGCTGGATAAACAAAACTGTTCTTCTGAGGAAAGGTCAGGAGAACCGCACTAAGCCTGCCCTGGAGAAAAGGGCTTGCTGGCTTACAACCTGACTGCATGGCCCGACTCCAAACACAAGTTATTTTGCCATGCTGGAGAATGGCCACCAGGAAACCAGAGAAGGGGAAAAAACTTACAGGCTTTGTTCTTAAGCAGCAAATGGGAGAATGTGTTGATTTTACAACAAAGTTCAGAAGTTGTTCTTTTTTCTTTCCAAACAGCTATTTCCCTGCTTTTATGGGCAGGATGTTACAGGCACAAGGAAACGCTGCTGTTACTCCACCTTTCCTTAGCCTCAACTTCTGTTTCAGGAAATGTAATTACGAAGCTCACGAAGACGTGAGATCTGTTAGCACTGATACCCATTTCAGGTGGAGGGAGAAGAGAGTCTACTAGGTATTTTTTCTGTAAAAAAAAAAACATACTTGTTAAAGAGAACAGGGAGAGTCAGGACCCACCACAACCCCCAGCAAACACCCTCAGAAGGCAGGGCACACTGAAAAGCACAGGTCACCACCTCACAGGCAGGCACAGGATAAGCTGAAAACAGTAGAATCAAAGATCATTTAGATAAACAACAAATTCTACAAAGCAAAACCACAAATGGATTTTTATTAAAAGTCCCTGAAATATTGCCATTAACATTTCCTGTACTCTAACACAAAATATTGTCCTAACCTAAAAATCTTTAAGTAATCAAAGAATGCCTTTCTTAAAGACATTGCTTTATAAATACATGTGTACATCAAAAACAAATAGTCAAGGGGAATCTCTTTAAAGTTGGAAAAAAACCGAGAACATATCTGTAACTCCTGACAAAGACAGAAGCGTTGAGCCTGTAAACAGACCAGCTGGTTCGTATTGATTCTTCTACTGGGAATGTGTAACACAGTCCCGGTAACAAGGCCCCTCCAACTGCAGGCTTGCCCTGTGTGAGGGACCTCAGCCTTACAGGCCCAAACCAAACCTGTAACAATTTTAAGAAACATATTTATTTTTTTTCTTCTTCCAAGCTTGTTCAGTTTGGCCAGAAGACTGAAATTGATCAGGTTTCTACCAGTAGCTCCCCTGTGTAACCTGACTGCAGAAACTCTCCAAATTAGCAAAGGTTATAGGTTCACATAAAAACTCTTCCGTAACACCTGCTCGCATGTGGGAAAAGGAACACACTGTTGTTTCCTACCCAACATCTTGGCCAGGCGATACCGTATTATAACAATATGGAGCAGGGAGCAGGCCCGCATGCTGTACACAACAGAACAGTACCAAGTATTCAGGTAGCATTGGCTGGTATTTTTTTTGGTTTTATTTTGGTTTACGTTTTAAAAAGGCACTCATTTAGCATCCAAACAATGATTTCCATCTCAGCGACCTGTATTATGAATGCTATAAGTTACAGTAATGTAGTAAAAAGTGTCACATTTACACATAAATTACAAGGCATCCTTGGGCCTAAGAAAGTTCCCTCAAGATGGCAGAACCTGTTCCTTGACTATTAGGACCACTCATTTGTAAGTGCTAATAAAATCAGTAGATTTTCACGCAACCGTACTTTACTAGGATTATTTGTTAGTAATGAAATAAGTGTAGTCGCTTACACAGGCTCCATGAACATCCCAAGGTGACACACACAGAAGCACATGTGTGCACACAGGAAAGACATGTTTGTGCTTTGTTTTTTTTGAAAAATAACATGCCAACATCAAAGTGTGGAAACAGTGGGACTTTAAAGGGAGTTTATTACGTGCTTTTAATCAAATGTTTTTTATGAAGCGAAGTGGGAAGAAGCCAGCCGCAGCTGGCTGTAGTATTATAAAATCAGCATTTCAGAAAAAGAGCAGAGGTAATATAAACAAGCGAACTACAAAGGATGCAAGCGATCCTAAGAAAAGATAATGCTGTGGGGAGTACAACTTGCAATGCCACCACACCTCCCGGTTTTGCTTCAGTAAGCCACATTTTGTATGCAATTTCTCAATGCGGTACGTCTTAGTAATTTACATTATTGGAAAAATAACAAGAGCCCCAAACATCCTACAGGCTTCACCAGACTGGGAAATGCCACGTTTCTAGTAAGCCATATGAAGCTTACTCCTGTCCTAAGGAATGACGTTGATCAAACCCAGCACCATCCTGACACCGCTGGTGCTACAAGGAGACTCGTACTCCCAAGCAGCTTTACACAGCCGCATAATTATACTCGAAAGGAAGCACACCTGCTCCCAGCCACCCTCCCACGGACTCACGGTGTCGTGGGTGGTAGTGGTGGTGCCCAGCAGGGCCTGCTCTAGGGCCACGGCTTCCCAGAGCACCCGGAGCCACGAAGGATAAGTCTAGACAAGAGACGCTCACCTTTTCCAACAGAATCGAGCCAGCCACGGAGCTACGCTCCTTTCCTGCTCAGGACATCCCAGGTGTCCATTGACGATGGCTCTTCGCTTTCCCTGCCCACGCAGGACACCCACACCCCATCTGATTTTAAAATGCTTTGAGGGGAATTCCTGCGCGTGTGAGCAGGCCGGCGTGCTGCTGGGGAAGGAGTCACGCTGTCGTTTTTGTTAGCTCAGACTTTGCAATAACGTAGGTAACAGACTGTTTTTCACCGCAGAAGTGGATTATTTTATTCCGTGCTAGTAATACGTAATATTGGTGACAGGTAAGTGGCCAGCTGCCGGCTCCAAGAGGTGATGTGCTCTGCAACCTCCTGGGTGGGGCAGAGGCTGTCCTCCCACGGGTGCTGCCGTACCAGCCCTCTCGGCCATGGACTGCGGTCATCAAGTGCTTATCGGGATTCCTCCCAACCAGTGCTCCTACCCTCCCTGCAACCTTTCTGCACGTTCCTGCTGGTTGAGAGTAACGTCAGCACAACTGGAGATTCCTGGGAATGTTTCGCAAATCAGCTGTACATAGCAGGCCTAGCAAACCCTTTCTGAAACGTTACACGTAGCACAGAAACACTACCTCTGCAACCATAATCTCAGCATTCTTGCGCTTCGGTTTACGTTAAGTGCCACATATCTGCTTAAGAGGATGTTTTGAAATACCGAATTATCAGGAATGCTGGCAATAGGATTCTAGATTTTCACATCAACTTTTCTAACACCGTGAGATCTTCCAGATCTGCCTGCTTCACTGCAGAAAAACTACTCCTGCAGAAAGGACTACGGCTGCCTTCCACCACAACAGCTGTTTGCAAAACGTGATGTCTGACCACGTCCCAGCACCTCGCTGTTAGCTGGGTCTTGATCCAAGCAGTTTAAATCACTGCGTGATCCTGGTAGCTCTGGAGCACAAAAAGCACTGAAAAAATCCGCTGTAGGAAGATTGAAAACTAGAAAGTAACATAAGAAAGAGGAGCTAAGAGAGAGCACAACCATCCTCATTTAGGTTTATAAACAGCAGAACGCAACTCTCCTCCCCCCACCCAGACAGACTTAGAAACTGCAGCTTGCTTATTAGAAACAAGAGCCATCAAAATGCTGCCAAGGGACACCTGGCCCCTTCAGAGGCCTCTAATTTACTTTCTCTGCAGCTGGATGATGGGGAAAGTCAGTGTTTTTCACTCCTGCGCTCAAATCAGGAATGAAGACCATTTCAATTTTTGCCATGAACACACACGTAGGTTCAAGGAGAAGCGTTTAATCTAGCGGTCTTTAATTACATGCTTGGAGAGTGAAGTGCTGAGCAAGAGCAGGCTATCACCTGTACCACGAATTTGAACATGACCACTAAGTGATGGGTTTAGGTACATTTCATTATAAATAGGGCTATGGAAAGCTACAAAAGATGCTTTCTGTGGACAAATGCAAATTTGACGCTTGGGCGTGAGCTGTAACAGTGATTTGAGAAGACATTATTTAAAAATCACAAACCACTACCTCTACAAATGAAAGCAAGTGCATAAATACACATTGACTAAAACTGTAGCAGACATTTTTCAATTGATTTTAACTTCGATCAGTGCTAAATGCCTGAGCCAAGGTTCACAATACTGCATATTAATACATTTTCTCCCTCTCAAAACTTCAGCCAAGGCTGCTCAGTCACAGCGGAGGGAAAAGCTGCAGGAAAAGGCTGTTTAGTCCGCAACATAAATTCAGTTTAGTGTCTCTGGAGCAGCTGTGACCAACAAGGGAGAGCTACGGAGTCCAGAAGGATGACAGGGAACCTGTGGGGAAAGGTAGCACAGGCACAAGAAGTCAGGACCGTATCCTGAAGGAGATGTGTACGGCAGTGGTTTGTAAGCGTTGCTTAATTCAAGGACCTCCTACTGCTTAAATAAATCAGTAAACGCACAGATCTTTCTGAGCGGCACTGCTATACTTGTTTTCATTAACAGCCAAACAAAACCTCAGAATAAGCTTATTCATTTACGGTACTGAGAAAAACAGTATTGTTTTTCTTCACGCTCCACATAATACTGTTTTCCTCACGCACTTGCAAACACAGGCATTTTAAGTATTTTGTGGCAATTCTTCATTAAGGAACTGTGACTGTGAGGTTGGGAATAAAGCCCGGTTTGCAAGGTCCCTTACTGCAGAAACTGGAAGCAGTCCAGCGAAGGAGGCAGGAACCTCTCGGATAAATACTGCTCAGCAGAAAGGGATCCCATCTCTGGCCAGAAATGGAGTTTTAAGCAGAAAAATACTCACGGATGATCGCTAATGGCAGGTTCTCTCCTTTTAGGGGAGCTGACTTGTGACCTAAGTCAGAAAGTACCAGATCAGAAGACATTTTCCCTATACAGAAGAGGGAACAAAACAAGAGGAGTGCACAGATCTGTATCAAAACACCCCAAATGTTTCACTTTCGTTCGAGCTGATGCACTGGGCAGGAGGAGACACCTCTCACCCAAGTGCCGTAATTCAGAAATGCCTTTTGCACTCAAGATGCCTGCAAGTCACGAAGTGGCACCCAGAGGCCTGGCAGGATACCCATCCCACAGCACCCAAAATGGCACAGGATACCTCTGCTTTAGGCAGCTGAATCCAACCCCATACACGCTGACTTGGTGCCGAGCTGCATTTCTCCAAGCTCCTCTGCCAGCAGTGCTGCTGAGATGCACTCACACACCTGCCCGTAGGTGTTTCAGCTCAGCTGAATCCTACCCAGTGATGTTAGCAAGAGGCAGACAAAAAGCACAGGAAGATGGGGTGCTTTTAGTGTGTAACACAGTTAACCTGTGGAATCCCATGCCACAGAACACTGGGGGTGCTACAAGTTTGCACAGGTTCAGAAACAAGTGGATAATTCACAAAAGATAAGCTAGACTGCAAATGACCGCAAGATGGAAAAATATTTTGGCAAACCACCACTGTGTACGTATGTGCGTGTGCCCTATTTTTCTACTCTTCCCCTGGCATCTGCTGTTAGCAATTGCCAGACGTGATGCTGGCCTAGGCAGACCTTGCTTTTGTGACTTTGCACGGCTACTCACACGTTCCCTATGTTTCACCTCCCAGGATGGAAAGGGAATTGTATCGCTGCATCAGGCACAGCGGGTCCTGAACCGCGGCTGGGCTAACCAGACAGATCTGCACGGAGCGGGGAGGAATAGCCAGGAATCACATATTTCAACCCTAGCGCCAAATGGACATCCTAAAGCCAGAACCATGAGTGGTAGTGCATTTGCAGATGGGAAGAAACTGTTAACGTGTTATTATTGGAAGGCATGTTCACAAACATTTGTGAAATACCATAATAATAAAAAAGTCCATGTTGAAATGATTAATTCTTTTAAAGCAAGCTTTGAGTGCTTTGCAGGAAATTTATGGCCATATGCCACCTCTTCCACAATAAGGAGAAGGGGAAAGACTCATCAAGATCAGCACCACACACTCTGCGTCCTGGATGAGGGAAGGAGTCTGTGGGAGGGATGCTGGCAAGCAATAACGTAATTAAGGACTGTAACCTAACTCAGAGAGACAAGGAGGAGGAATAACTCTGGCTTTTCCAAGCCAGTGACAACTTGACTTAGTTATCCTGCGTTTTTAAAAATAAACGAACACACGCTTTAATGTGGTCATTTATACTAAGAATTATTTTATTACCTAGAATGTCCAATCCAGGGTAAGAGTGCCATGGAGCTAGGATCTGTCAAAAAACTATGAAGACTATGATGAAACTGTACACTTAAGGCCACTGAGAACAGTTATACTTGACTGTACATGACTAAGCCCTGGCATATATATCTCATACCTCACCAAGAATTCCTCTAAACAACCATTTATTCTCAAAAGATTTATGATAAACTAAAAGACGTGGGAGTTTGGGCTTGAATGAAAAAATAACCACAGGACCAGATGAAACACTGCAAACAGAGATGATGTTTTTTTGCCTCCCCCCCCCCCCTTTAAAATAGACTGCAGCAGACCAAACTGTTTTAAACAATTCTTTCGAGAGCGCCTCTCTTGGGAGAAGAAGTTTATTTAGCTTTTCCTCACAAAATGTCTTGAAAACGTTTTCTTGCTTTACTATATACATAGTATATACATATATACTCACACAGTTATTTCTGATGAAACATCTAGTAATTGCTTCCTTATCCTTGCTGATGCCTTCCTCTGTTTTTCAGCATGCCATCCTTCAACCAGCAGACACGATGGGAGATACCTCAAGTTCAGCTAGACTTGGCCACTCTCCCCTCTCCTGTTCAAGTTTCGTCAACAACTTTTCAGGTACGAGTCTTGAATCTGAAGTCGTTGTGTTTTACTGTTAAAAAGCCCCCCAGCTTGTTTCAGAGCTCTGTTAGAAGGGCCGCAGGGAAGGCAGCAGCACAACTTTTCTCAGGCCCTGTCTGGGGAAAGTTGGGCAAATCCACCACGCTTATGGAAGACATTTTAGAGAGTAACAGTTCAGAGGTCTTAGTTTGAGACACACACAAAAAAAATGGCCAACGAGACCTTGACTGTCTCAAAGAAAGCCTGGCACTCCAAGTAACATGACAACCTTCACAGAAGCCAGATCTTGTTTCAACCCAAGAGGCAGATATGAAATTATTACAGCTGGCTTTCATTTTGACAGGTCAGGAGAGATCTGCAAATCCTACACGCTTATGGAACATGAGAATGAATCTATCTGGCCAGGGCAAAATGAAAAGCAAGAATTACCACTTCTGTTCACAGCCTTCTAGGAGGACAAATTCATCTTTCCTAAAACCTGCCATTCAACTGCAGCAAGCATTAGCAGCCTTCCATAAAGAGCAAAAAAATAATTAAAGGCATCGTTTCTGTCTGAACACACAGAACAGAGCAAAGAGAAATGTAGGAGGTTAAGCCTATGATATATATGACCTTATCCAAGAAGAGAGACCAAATAAAGAGTGACCTCAAAGAAAAAGTGGTGGAACTGCCATCCATCTTGCTGCAAGGGATATTCAAAAACAAACAAACAAACAACACCACCACTTAAAAGGATAATAAAGAAAAGCACGAGCAGATAAGGTGTCTGGTCAAGAGTTCAAGACCGCATTCAAGTTTCATGGGGTAATGAGATACTGCAAGGAACCCAACAGCACAGGATACCCTTCCTGAGCAGAGGAAAGATTACTGGCTGGAAACTAACAGGACAGCTTCTGTACTCCTGGGCACTGGGAGGACCAGAACCTGGCTTGTGGGGCGATCCTCAGACAATTCTTCAAACACATAGCCTGCAGCTAATCAGCAGAGTTAAACCCCTTGCAATACAGATCTTTTCCTCACTGAAATGAACACTAATGAGAGAAGAGAATGCAGATCCAACACCATGCATTGCACAAGCTGAAAACACACAGAGACTCTGTAAAAACCCACTTGCACACTTGCCATTTACAACATTTCCCTAGCCTTGGTAATAAAACAGAGCAGTACTGGTAGAGGCAAAGCTCTACATCTGGCACCACAGAGCTGAAGTTCCTATGACCTTTCACTTGAAGCTGCAAACCAACCCAACAAAAAAAAAGTTAAACTTCCTTTGTCATTTTCACATTTTTTCCAGAAGCTTGCATTGATGAGGAAGCTGGAGGGGAAAAAAAAAAAAAGTTGTTTGAAAGGCCTATTGGAATAAAATTCCACCTCAAAGAGTCCCACTGCCATCTGTTGCAATTTATAGCAGAGATGTATTTTAAACCATACAATCCCCCAAGGCATGCTACTACTCCTCTCGCTGGCCTCTCTTGTACGATTCAGAGAATTCTGCCTTGAGCAGCACAAACACACAGCTACATCCCGGGGAATTAGATACAACGGAGGAAACGTGTCCTGCTGCATCTTGCAGAGCCAGTAAGCGTTTCTCAGCATTTTGCAAGTCCTGCCATTGCCCTGATTTTGCTATTTTCCCACAGAAAACCCTTGGGCTGAGGCATGCATGGGGAGATGATGGAACATGAACTTTTCCCGAACTGCAGTGAAGTAAAAAGGGGACCGCACATGAGGATATCGCAGTCCCGGACAGCTGCCAGCCGGTCAGAAAGGCGGGGCATCCCGCTGACACAAGGCGAAACGCAGCCACCACCCAAGTGACAGCACCTGTGGAATGACACAGGGAGTTTCAAACACTTCACCTCCTCCTAGAGCAGGAAGGAGTGGGGCACTCGGACAGCCTCCTCCCACGGGAGAGGCTTCTCCTAACACATTTTGCTTTACTGGCAGGGTTGTGAAGGCCATCTCTCAGCCACCCACAGAGCAATCGCCTCTTCGCCCGCCTCCTCGGGGCAGATCTGGGGACGGTGGGAAGCCCAAGTGCAGGTGTTCAACCTACAATGTGGCTGCACCAACACTGTACGTGAATGAAGGGTCCTCCAATTCCCCTGGTTGCAAAAACCAGCGGCCTCCTACGCAGAACTTCAGAAAGACAGACTCCCCGCACGTAAACCGGCCGGTTGTCCCCAAAATACCTTGTGTTAGAAAGAAAGTGCAGATGATCATCTGACCTGCCCCACGGGGAGCGAGATGGAAACAATGGTGTTTGGGGGAAGGAAGCAGCTACAGGGAGTACCCCGGGCAGCAAGTACCTGCCCGGGAGCCAGGAACGGCACGGGGAGCGCCCGAGTGGCTGTTATCTGACAAGGGAAAGGAGTGGCTGCGGGAGGTGCCGGAGATCACAGAGAGTCAGTAAGCAAGCAGGGAGGAGATGAAAGGGCTGAGCTGCAGGCAGGCACCCAGCCCAGGCTGAGTCAGGGCACCAGCACCGAGGGGGAGCCCGGGGGAGCCCCGGTGGAAAAAGCTGAGGGCTGCTGCACCCGAGACACGCGCGAGCAGAAACCATTGTGGGGAGCACGAAAACAGCCAAGTAGGGCTGGGGAGGAGTCGTGAAGGCTGCTGCTGCGAGCTGAAGGCAAGCAGAGCCACTGTTCCTGCGGCATGGGCTCTTCCCAACAAGGAGCTTCACCGCTGCAGTGTTCTCATGAAACTGCAACGGACGCGGTCCGCCGTGTCAAACAGAACTGCCTGCTAGCACAGTCAAACCAACGCAGCCTTAAATATGTGGTCAGGAAGCCATTTCTGTCGTGTCCCACTGTAAATGCTCACTAGTCACACAGATACTTCTCCTCGGCTCTGGGTAAGGGCTCGCTACAGAGAGAAGGCAAAGAAACGCAGCACTACACCTCTGAGCTGCAGCTCTCCAAGAGCCCAGCCCCATCACAGGGAAGGCTCTGCCTCTGCTTGCAGCTTGCCTCGCCGTCTGGTTCAGCACAGCGTCCTTTGATCTCCCTCCAGCAGCTGCTGTCTTCCTGCCCCTTCGTGGGGCACTCTCGGAGCGCACAGAAGGTAAGCTGCAGCCTGCAAAAACAGCACTCCGACCCTCTGTTCTTTAAAGATACTATTCACACTGCGTAAGGAGCAAAAGAGGAAACAGAGATAAAATAAAACTGATTACAACAAGTCAGCAGACTGTCAGGTCAAGCTACAGAGCTTTCTCGGTCATAAAATAGTCCAAGCACAAAGAAAACCAGAGGCAGTAAAGCTTGGTGACCTAGGGTACCAGAAAAACAGCAAAGCTGCTGCTAGCTAATAAAGACAGAGCTGAGTGTGTCTCTCCCCGCTTGGTGAAAGCCAAGGAAAAAAAGAAGCACTTCACTCTTCTGTAGTTAAAAACCTGGAGCGATTTGAACTGCATGGTAAGAAGGGAATGGAAAGCAGATTCTTTTCCTACAAAGGTGTGCTTTAATTCACCCAACATCCTCAAATATCTGGAGGCAGCCACCACCTCTAGACTGCACATACTGTGCCTGCTAAATGCCTCGGAAGAAGCCATCAGGTGTCACTGAGGAACTTCTTATTAAAGGACAAGTCAAAAGTGAGGTTGTTTCTATTGCTACGTGTGAAACGTTCAGAAGAAAGCACTGCTGCCAAGTCCGTTTTGTTTGAAAGTACCTGTCACAATAGCTAGGCCATTTTAGGAAGCATTTTGAAAAGAATAAGCTAAACAGAGTGCTAAATTTGAGACTTACAGACCTCAAATGCTTTTTTTCAAATAACCTTTTATTCTAATATCACCTTCAACAGGTCAGAATATGAAAAGGCTTTTCTGAACTTACAGGATACGGAGCCTGATTTTCATAGGTGTCAAGCGTTTGCAGTTGTCATGAACTTCCTCGGAAGGCACAAGACCACAGAGAGCTGTCAGTTACACTGAAGAAAAAAATCCTTTAATCCCTTCTATAAAAGACAAACCAGTAACAACATTTATTTGCACAGCAAAGTCTAAAAACTCTGAATTTGAAAGTTAATCCTTGAAATCTGGCTGCTATGTTTAATGACATGGTGTGCCTGCAACAATGCAGGAAAAAAAAAAACCTCCATTAGTTGCTGCATGTTTGATACTAGGGTGCACTTCACACTTCACAAAACATACTTAAACTAGCTTTGCCTGACAAATTCTGCATGCCTAAGAGTGACTTCTGCATAGCGTAGATTACCTGCTAATACACATTTCCTGGGTACTGAGCAGTGAATGGTTAGATTTCAACAAGGAAACACGTTTTCTCTCCGATTAGCTGCCGCTTGCAGTGGCAAAAGTGAATGTGAATACATGGAAAACACGGTAGCTTTACCTCGATTTGTGCTTGGTTGTGCTTTAAAATAAAAAGATAGATTTCCTCTTATTTTCAGTATGTTACCAATTGCTAGCTTAATTTTGCTAAGAGTTCTCCTCTGTCTGACTAGCTGAGATGACAAATGCTTCGATGGATCCGTTAGGTATGCATTAGAGCTTCAACTGAGGCGTGCACTGCAAGTCACTCCTGGAAAGGACACACTCTCACTGGAACTTTTCAGAAGAAAGAGAATGCCTGCAGACTTGAGGTTCCCTGATCTTAGAGCCTCCCCAAAAGCCATACTGGCCCAAGTGAGGGGTTGAAGGAACCGGTTTTACATTGGACGACACAGACCCTGATTCACATCACACCATGCTCTTAACGGCTCTTATTTGCTTTATGGAGCAAACACTACAGCGTTATCACCCAGACTTGGTCAAACAAGAGTGTAAAGTTTTCCTAGGCGGTGCGACACAACCCCACAACTTGCTGCTCTTAAGGAAAAATGAGGTATGTCACTCCCCTTCCCTTTAACCGCGAGGTCTCACCTCTCACCCAGCTCTCCGCATCTATTCAGTCCCTCGGCTCACGAACCTGTTTGGAAATTAAATCTGGAGGAAGAGAAAAACAAGCGCAGCTTCCCACTAAGTTAGCAAAACAAGGTCCAAGCAGCACAGGAATTGGTTCACGGACAGCGTGTAAGATGTTTAAGCAGCTTCAGGCTGCTCTACCCAATCACTTACTTCCTGACCTACTCACGCAGTGTGAGCCAAATATCCTAAAGCAAGGTTTATGGATACTGGGTTGGTTGCTTCAATAAAAGCAAGAAGTTAAAGGCATTTCCACACAAAACTGGAAAGACAACACACCCTAGTTCTTGTTGGAATCCTTTACGTTACTGTGTGGTATGAGAAGAGTCCATACTGCACCTAGAGAACATTTTTAAATGCTCTCTGAGAAAATTAGTAAGGCAAAAACTCGGCATATACAAGTTTAAATATAAGGGTCAGCTCCAGAAAGGAATCCGGATTTCAAACACAGTTATGTGGGTTTTGAAAGAGGACATCTGACAGCCTCAGAAATTCAACATGCACCTTCCAACTTGGACACACACACGCTTTAATTTTTTTTCACCCAGAGCTGACAACCTACACAGGTTACCTCTGCACCGAAGTGGAGCCAAGCGCGTGTGCTTCTGCCAACGCTAGTCCATAATGCTTCTGCAGTCAGAAGACATCTCCTCTGCAACCAGAGCCAGCTAACACAGCGAACCGCCGGCTCTCCTGCAAGGGTCAGCTGTGGTTTCTATGAGATAAGCACCAGTCGAATTTTGACTCGGAGCCCGCAGTGAAGAACGGTAGTATGGGAAAACCCCTGCTCGAAATGACATGGATGACCACGTGCCTTCATGGCATTACAAAGTCACCAAGTTCTGTGCATTCCAAAACTTTCATATGCTTACTCAGAAGGGCATACTCTTAACGAATGTAAATGCAATCTTACATGTCCAGTCTTTGACTATTAACATTAAAAACAATTGCTACCGGGAACAAGTCAAGGGAGATGCTTGTCCAGTGAGTATTTTAAAATTACAGAACCGCAAGTGTCAGATTGTGCTTCAGCATTCACAAGTATTGCCTTTATTAAATCTTCCTCATCGGACTTAACGTTTAAATTTTCCTACAGTGCTTCACGCATTTGCCTCTAAATGATGTGTTTAAAAGCCACCCTGCAGTATGAAACATATTGCTGTAAAGGATCAAAGTCATGCAGCTGATTGGATGTGACAATAAAGCAACACATCCTCACTGGGAAAGGAAGCACGACTATAAAGGGCAGGCATGCAGAAGACACTGAAATTCAGCTGGATGACAAACGTGAATATTCTATTATTTTATTCAAAACTGCTTTCCTGTTTTGAGGTATTTTTACGGATACTATAAATCCAGCAGCTTTCCTTAACAGCTTCTCAGTTTACTGCTACCCCAGAGTACAATTAAAAGTAAGGTAGGAATTCAACTTGCTTCCTAACATCTCGCTGCGAAGAACAAACATTGTCATTTGCGTGATCCAGCTAAGACATGTAACCAGCCTCTTACAATAACAAAGAACTCGAAAGGAATCCTGTTTTCCAAAGATGGAAGTGGTAAAAGCAGCAAAGAGGAGGAAAAAAATAGCATCCTTTGCTCTGACACAGTGGCTGTTGCTTACAACTAAACTCTAGGTTATCTGTGAACTTTAAAATCATTTTTTTTTCCTTTTAAAACATAAAAGACTGCATTAAACAGAAGAACATTTTGTATATTTGCTTATAAACCGCAAAGTTCTCAGTCCCGTCACTCTTACATAATTGCTGGGTGAAAAAGAAAATAACGATGAAGTCTCCTCGGGTCAGATATTTGCAAAGACCAAGACATTTCATTCCTTTCGCTTTAGACTAGGAAAGACTGGCATGATTAGGAGGAAGACAGATTTGATCTGTTTTTCCTAACACAGGCTTTTCCAAGGTTTGCTTCACCTGGAGGCAAGTGGTCTGATGAACAGTCCATCAGTCTCTGCCATACACAGAGAAAAGGACCTGCACGCAGGTTTTTCACAAAAGGTACTCGTGGCTTGTTCCAAGCACAGAGGACTGCCAGTCTGAGCTGTTCCAGAGAATTACTTCTGTAGAAACAAACCACCTTGCTTCCAAAAACCATTCCTAAATCCCACTCCTTATTGGAAATCACCTCCAATATCACATAAAAGAGTCAGGGAGGAGTACGCAACGAAGGAAAGCCAAAGCATAGAATCAAGAGCCAGCTGCCTGCTTTAAAAGAAAGCAGGATCCTTTGAGGTTTATAAACTCATTAAAGATGTATCAGTCCATTTTTATCTTTGCCTTGTGATCTTAACGGTCAACGGAAAGCAGGCACTCATACTCCTGCCAGAAGCAGCGTGCTGCTGAGGACAGCTAACCCACGAGCTTCCCGGCCAAAGCAGCCCAGCACAGGGTCCTGCAGCACTCCAGTGCAGGGGAGAGGGGGAAAGGGGTAACCTCTGCACCGCACAAACACACAAGCATGGGGGAAAACGTAACATCAAGACTCATTTACCACGAGCATTACCAAGACTGAGTTCAAAAGCAGGCTGCCTTCTCTACTGGGCAGGCACTGGACTGTCTGGGGCAAGAGCTAGAAGCGTGCCGAACGACTGTGCTGCAGAGTACCTCAACACCTGGGGGATGCTGGCTCTTCCCTAGACAAGCAGCGAACCCAAAGCAGCATGGCCACTGGCACCCACAGGGCGCACCATCATCTAGCACCAGAAGGGAGCAGAGGCAGAGGCTTGGAGATGCCACTGGAGCATAAATTTCAGATGGTTCTGCTGTGGTCCCTTCCACGAACAGCCTGGGCTGCTGCTGGCCACAGAAACGCAGGGTTATTTACTGAACTTTTCAAAACTTTCAGGTCCTCCTTTGTTCTAAAAAGGCAAGGCTGTTCTAAAACCGTTTTCTGACTCAAGCGACCCAAGGTCAGGGATAGCATCAGCTCCATTTAATACTGGAAAGTCCTCCAGTATCCGCTAAAGGGCAACAAAAAAAGCAAGCGGTTTGCAGGCAAATGAACTGCTGAAGCCTGGTTTCCTATGGTCTCACACATGACCTCGTCATAAACTGCACGGGACTTTCACGTGGATGGCTACAAAGGGGCAAGTCAAGACTGAAATTCTTTCCCTTTGTATGGGGCTATAAAGCTTCTCTCAAGTGGATTCCCTGACGCTGACGATGAAGTTGTTCTAAGCTTAGGAGAAGGAAGGGAAGGACTGCAAAAGTCTTGCTTTTGTAAAAAATAGAGCTAAACATGGACAGCCTTGTTTTGAGATCCTACCACCAGCAGCAAATTGGGACACTTTTTGTGTTCTTCACCCAAGCAACAACTGACTTTGAAACAGCTGCACACCACAGTCAAAGCTCTGCCTGTCACAGACAGAGACAGCACAAAACCAACTGTATTTCTGCCATCCATGCTTGTACTTGTTCCATGCACAAACAACTTTCAGCTTCCCCAGGCATTAACCAAGGACTCTCCATATACACCACAGATCTGTTACATCAAATGATTTTGTTATTGCTAGAAAAAGAGAATTTCAGATGGTCAGAAACACCACTCTTAGCAGCTTATTGTAAAAGACTATTGTTACATCAGTAACGTGGACACAAAAGAACAAACGTGCCTCACACACCTTTGCAAATTGTGGAAGTATTCAAATAAAAACAGAAAACAATTCATTTTGTTCAGTGAATTAATTTTCCCCTCCCAGAGACCAATATAAGATGACAGGTCACCTCAAAAATGAGCAAGTCGTATAATTAACATAGAACACTTGAAACAGAAGAAAAAAAAAAGACACCATCAAGGTTCGAGGCAAAAGAACCAACAGGAACTGAAGAACAAGACCTCCTTGAAAGCAGAGCTTTAGTTTTAATTGCATATCTTTTGCAGCACAGAAGAAGAGAGAATTTGAAACGGGACACAGAGCTATGATTGCATGGGCATTTGCTAAGTAGGTCTGTGTATTCAGTTGCGCAGAATAATAAAAAAAAGCTCAAGAGATAAGCACTTCAGCCTGCCTAAGGCTTGGACACCTTCCCAGAATTCAGGTCATAAGCAAAGACTCTCATAAGCAATGGAGGGTGCCAGAGCAAACACTTCCATGCAACTGGTCTGTGTTTGCCTGTATAGCCAGAAGTTAAACGATGCACTTTATTTTCTTTTTTTAACTGGCAAACAAGCAATACAAAAGTGCAGTTAGTGGACAGCAGCTTTACAAACATCTCTCACTTTCACACAGTATCATTGGATGTCAACATCCAAGTTTTAAATACTGCTATACATAAGGTACTCTGTTG
This sequence comes from Cygnus atratus, assembly GCF_013377495.2. NCBI lineage: Eukaryota > Metazoa > Chordata > Aves > Anseriformes > Anatidae > Cygnus > Cygnus atratus. The sequence goes on along the minus strand of NC_066362.1, from coordinate 36,191,014 downwards.
GGTTAACTCAAAGGAAAAAAAGTCCTGCTTTCTACACTTCCTTTCCAACAAGTTCTGCAGAGGACAGCCAAAGCACCCTGAAGGCTGCTGGAGAAAAGCAGCTGGGTTCCAGCCTAGCCGTACTCTGATAACAGGCACTCCAAGGTCTCTGTGAAACCCCATCTAAGCTCTGAAGAATATTCCTTACATCCTTCAAATATAGTCAAGGGACTAGCATCAGACAAGGGTTGCTACACTTCAGCATGGGCAAATATTTTAACAACCTGTCCATTATCAGCAACAATCTTCAAGCATCACAGACAAGCAGTCAAAATGAGGGATTTACAGTTAATAATTACCCAACATATCGTTGTTTATGAACAGGCTTGCTTAGTAAACGTCTGGTTAGTGGTATTAGTAAATACCATTTGAAAAGTATTTGTGTGCAATGAGTGTTGGTTGTTTTTTTTTTGTGACCTCTTCAGGCATCACAGCCATGAAGACAGAGATTTCAAAGAACAAAATAATAAAGGTTGAAATGATGGTATCAGCTCAAAGCCAGTCCAGCCAGTCCTGAGAGGGAAAGAAAACAAAACAGGCAGTGGAGGAAAAGATGACAAAAAACAAAACCACACCACCACACCTTTCCCCATATATAAGCTGGTCTCGTACACGCTGCTGCTTGTGTAGAACAGGCTCAGCATTCCCACCACATCAGGTCACCATTTGACTTCCCTGCTCCCCTTCAGAGCTCTCACCAAACCACCACCTCCATCCAGACACCAGCCCGGATGAGGCTGATGGCCCACAGCGTCCAGTTTCCAGACAAACCTCCACTCCAGCTGCCAGCAGGAGCTCCCAAAGCCACCCTTCTGGCTGCTGCTCAGCTCCTAGGCCTCCTCTCACCACACAGACAGGGCCCTGCGTCCTGCCTGCTCGGCTCTCTGCACCGCTAGCCCAACCTATACAACCGGCTCCATCCTTCACCCACCCATGGGTCTCACCCCAGACAGCTCGCTCTCACAGCACACCAGAGCCCTCCAAAGAGCAGGGAGAGCAGCCTTTCCCTCAAAGCCATGGCAGAACATCCCCTGCCGGCCTCTCCCTTCGTTGATGTTGGCAGGATGCACGCGGCTCAGGGCAAGAGGCCCTGTGAGGGGAGGCTGCGCCAGGCAGCCACGGGTGGGCTCCAGGCTGCATCCCCTCTGCTCACATCCCCTCTGCTCATATTGTCCCCTTTGCCCAGAGCGGGTGTTTTAACTCCTCACATCGTCACTGCACCGAGTAGAGCTTTGAACCAGGACAAGGAGGAAGGAAAAGACAAAGGCCAGACCATTTCCCCCGGTGTCCTCGCCCTGACCGGGACACGCCGTCTGTCCCCACAGGCTAGACACTCACGTGCTCTTACAGCCTGATGGCTGATGATGATCCTTGCCCCATTTCTCAGCTCTCAATAAAACACCAGGGCCTTCACAATTAAATTCATCTATGGGGCTGAGTTCAGAGACTATTAAGAAAGAGACTGCCTTCAAACTGCCAAATGCTCTCATGTCTCAGCGGTGTCAGTCAGGGCTTGGTCCTTCTGTTCCTGCCGGTGTCACCCAGTCCGCTGGTAGCAGTCCGTACTTGCTCCCTGTTTGTTTTAACAAAGTACCTGGGGCAGACTCACGCATTTGTCAAAGAAAGATCTAAGAGAACAAGGAAGGGAGGGAACATCTCATGTCTCGTACAATAAAAACAACCAAAGTAAGAAACTAGATCTAATCTGTGAAATAATGAGGTACCACTTGGTGTGTTTTTTTAAACTTGGTATTATTCTTACACTGGTAGTATATACAGCTATGATATTTCCCATGATCCTGACAATATTCATGCCTTACTCATCTGAGTCCTGTCCTAGTTTTCATCTTCAGTCTTCCAGGAAAAAAAAAATAATGAAAAAACAAGTGGCGATGTTGCCTTACAGCTTGACCAGAAGCTCATCAAGTGATGCTCTCCCTTTTGAGATGAGCAAAATAAATGATTAAACAGTCGGGGTCAACAGGCTCAAATATTGTGTTTAGAGAAAGGCAGAGGTTTACACAGCCAGTCTTCTCCCCTAACAGTGGTCCGACAGGAGAGCAGGACCTCTGGCCCAGAGGAGCTTCCTCTCCTCTCCCTGTAGCTTCTTTTTCATTCGCATTTCTCTTACATCTTTCATTCAGGAAAAGACACTTTTTTATTCCTGAAGCAGTAGTGATGTGCCAAAATGCTGCCAAAATGCTATATTTATGCTTGTAAAAACACCACTAATTGTCGTGCCATAACCAATAAAGTCCAAAATAAGACAGTAAAATCATGGCACCAAGTTGATTACTGTAATAATTACCACAGGCAGACAGTTTCAGCTGTGTAACTTTTTATGAATTGGCATGAAAACAGATACTGATGATACTTTTGTCAAGCAGATCAAAAAAGCCCTGCCAACCTCCCAAAACTGACAAGCAAGGGAACCTACCTGAAGTTTTCAAAGGCAGAAGAAGACTAGGAGACTCAATTTTCACTAATAGTTTTGTGTTTGCAGTGGGGAAAAAAAATAATTGCTTGATACTGAAGTTATTCAAGGTACAGAAGAGCGCTGCGCAATAAAAAGCCACCTTTTGGTGTTGCATAACATTTAAAATGTATTTTAGTACATTTAAAACAGTGCCCTCAACTTTACTCCTTAAATGGATGAACTGGCCTGTAAAACCTGTTATAGGGAACAATTAGGAGAGGATTCCAAAGCCACAGAAAATATGAAGAGCTAGAAATACCCAAATACATTTATTTCTAAAATCAGAAATCTGCAAGGAAATCCATGCTTTACATTGCAACCCTATTTGGTGCCCTACTTCATCACAGACTAAAGCACAAGCCATTTTTTCCCATTCAGTAAATTCTACTGCTTTCTCCTTGCTTACCCCCTTGCAGTATCTCCTATTCATTCAAAACAAACAAACAGACTTTTCTACCTGCTGCTTACCTGAAGCATTTCTACCGAACATCCAGTTAAGAAATCTGCCCCAACGCTCCAAGGCACGTCTTGCCTGTGCCTTCTGCTGAGGCTCTTCCTCTGGGGGATCCCAAAGCACAGCTCCATGAGGCAAGCCAAGCCCAGACAGTGCTTCCCGAGGTCCCACCCTCACTGCCAGCCTCCCCACCTGCACATTCCTGCACCCGCTCTTGCACCAGTGCTGCTCCTCGTGCAACCACACAGAGAGCTGGTTCGAGGAAGGCATTTGGCTTAAAACTAACTTAATTAAGCTAAAGCTGCAGTGAAACCACACCCTCTGCCCGAGTGATGGCAGCCACGCTCTAAAACACAACCCGAGACCTGCCACATTTTGGGTGTGTTGTTGAGGTGTTACAGGACACAATCAGCGGAAGTAGGATGAACTGCTCCATGATAATACTTCCACGTTCCATCCTGTGAGACATCATTTGTTCTTCTTGGTTCATGGGGTGAATCTTGGAGACCGGAGAATTGGCAGTACTTAGCACCCTTTACAAAATGCCCCAAAAAAGAAGAGTACCAAGTTTTACTGAAACATTTTGTATATGTATGTTTCAACAAAACTAGAGCTGATAAACTAGAAAGAAAATACTATATAGTGAATTACAGATAACCTGTGCTGACCAGCAGTCAGAGTTGGAAGACTTCTTTGTGCAAATGCATAACAAGCCATAAAACCCTACACGGACTGTGTGAAGAAGAGAGAACAGAACAAGCGCTACCCAGGGAAGTATGTCTTGGTACGTGTTTGAAAGAATGCGGGATCTCATTCTGGCTCAGAGTTTCAGTAGGGCTTTGCCACCATATTTCAATTTTTTTTTGCTTACCTTTTAAGTATTGGCAACAGTCAGGTCAACTTTTGGATTTCTCTAGGAAGGCTGTATCATTTAGCAGCATATACTGACAGGATGGGGAAGATTGAGAAAAGATCTCCAGAAGCACCCAAACAAGCAGTTATTTCCCAAAGTTATTCCCAAAAGTTATTTCCCAAATCCAGGGAAAGGCACTGCATTTCTACTGACTGCACTTACCATGCCGTAACGCTTCACGCCCACAAGATAATGAAATGCTAGTGCTAGTACCAACACTACTACTGTAATAATCCTTAAAATAATTAATGTCACTCTGCTGCCTTTTGTTTCTGCCAGTTACCACCAAATGTGAAACACCTGCAGAAGATGTTTGTTTTTCTCCTGTATCTTCCATATCCATCTCTCGAGATGAAAACATATTGGTTATTACTTGTATGAGCGAGATGTTAAATCCAGACATACATCATGGAGCACCTATCCTAAGTTCCTCCTGTAATGTTTTCACAACTGGATAGTGCAGTAAAAGCTGTGTGACATATTACACGATTTTTCTGCCAGTAGCCATAAAAGCCTAGCTAAAACCAAGCTCATTTTAACAAAGATCCCTGATTAAATTTTGAGGCAGGGGGAAAGAGTCTCATACTAGCATCTTTAAGCATGGGCTTCACCAAGCTGCTTCAGGAGCTATTTTGAGTTATGAATAACAAAGGAGTTTGACATCAACTTCGGCTCTTACAGGAAAAATCACCGGGTGTATGATTTTATATATATATAATATACATTAGAAATACATGGCTATTTCTATTTTCACAGAACATGTCATTTTACCATCTTAAGAGGCAAACGCCTACTTCACTAAAGGCCTATTATCTTCACAGCTCAAAACTGCATCTTCATCTTCCAGTGGTAACCGGAACTTCAAAAACGCCTCGGGGAAGAAATCACCAAATCATTAAAATCAAATATGCTTTGAAGAATACTTGGGGTCTGTTTTAGTGGGTGGGGAAAGATGTTGCTTTTGATTATTTTTTTTAATTAAATCAGCTGTGAGTTTTAAAGTTCAGAGCACCAGAAACTGCTTTGAAGTTTCACTGCATGTAATATCCACCTTCTAGCACAGTAGAAACAATCATGTTCGCCCATCTTGAGATAAGCTTCATATCATGTGAACATGTAACCGAATCAAAAGCAGCTGTCAACTTAGACAAACCCACCAACTCTCTCCATAAAACAAAATAACCCGTGACATAATTAATCATATCTAATTATATTGTAATAAATATATTTCCCTAACTAGGCGGACACACGCTATAAGCAGAGGGCAACTAGAAAGCGACTAAAGGCATTTTGTAATTTCTGTTCCATTGCAATGACTTGTGACTTAATTAAAACCTTTGCTATTCCTACCAAGGCACATCTTAACACTCTCAGTCTTGCTTGGGAGAAACAATGGAACAACAGACTGGGTATCTGAAATGCCAGAAGTCTTCCTGTGATCGCCACGTTAAAGGTCTTTGCCAAAACAGTCCGGCAAGAGGAATGACCTGTTTCAGGGTAACCCATTATGGGGAGAAAATTAAGTTTTCCCTAGAATTCAACTCAGCAGGAGCAATGCTCCTGCGCAGAGGCTTTCATGCTCACTGTTGCCATTAGGACACCCAGCCATGGCAGCTGGAGAACAAACCAAAGACTCCCAACAGGAGTGAGCCAAAACAACAGGGTGCTGCCAACAACTTCATCGACTGAAAACCCAGTTCACGAATTCATCCTGGACACAGGTGAGCACAAAGCATTTTGTGACAAAGCATGGGATTAGCCTCCCAAGGAAGCTCATTGTGATTCTGTGATCAAAGAGAAGTCAAACTGACTTGCACTGCACCACCTGCTATGTTTCACAAGAACTTGCTTGATTTTCTGACAGCTGGGCATTTCTATGTGGTCATTGTTTAACAGACAACTTAATTCCCAATCAGAACTTGAGAAAGGTGTATTGCAGGCATTATTTTCTCTGTATGTTATAACAAACCTGCTGTCACAATATCAAGGCAACCACAAATGCCCTGTGATTTAACAAACGAAAGAGAAAATCCTGATGCAATGTGCTCTTCGAGCGTCCAAGCCACCTTCTATTTGACATCCAATGACTTAAGAAGCGTCAGTAGTTTTCCTCTGTGCCTAAATATCTGGAGTTTAGTTAGGATAACTTGCATGCTGTATCAGGCTTAAGATGGGCGGAACTGCCTATACCATGTGCTGGCTAATTAGCACCAAACCTAATCCAGAATTTAAGGTCTCACCATGCTAAGTACATCAGCTGTCTGCTTCGTTTTACAGAAAATCAAGAATTCAGAACCAGGGTGACAAAAAACCTGAGATCCCACAGCGAAATCCACCTCGAGAAGCCCCCTTGCACACAGGCTTGATCTAGTGATGAGGGCATTCTCTTGATTTTTTCTATTTTTTAATAATACACTGTTTTCGCAAGAAAAAAAAATTAAACTACAGTACAGAATATAAAATCTTGTAGAAAATATTTTCTTTAGTTCACTTTAATTAAAAAACGGTGGTTTTAGATAAGTTGTATTTTATTTTGCCAATAGTATTCTCTTTGAAAAGCTGTAACATACTTCCTACACAAACCAGGGACCAGTAAAAGTTCAGAAGAGTGGATGACATGGTCAGCTGAACACTAATACCGTTTTTCAAATTCTATGAAAACAAACTTGTTCCCATGAAGGCCAAATCAGACCCAAAGCAATACTTAGCAGATGAGATAGGGAATGTTGAGAGAAGGTATTTAGATTTGTCAGCAATGCTGGTACAAACCACAGCAGTGCAAGTAAGTCTCAGACTAAAGGGAAAAGGGAAAGTAAAGTAGGTTGTACCCAAAAGAATAAAACAGGTTTTCACATGGCCAGGACCTTGAAGAAAGAAAAAAAATAAAGATCAGTGCATTATGTAGAGGAATAATTCTTTTTATACTGTCAGTCATGAAGCCCTAAGAAAGAAACTTAGGCAAGGCAATTCTTTCTTTATGTAATTCATTCAACTTTAGATTCAGTGGGAATAGAAAAATGCAGTTGTGGTATCTCCTCACACTGCCATATGTACGTAAGTTAGTCTCTTACCACTTTGCTGAATCAAACGATAGCTAAAGCAATACAACGGTATTCTAAGAGTCACTTTCCCATGGAAATAACTAAATCTTATTAGGAAACATAAAAAGGTGGTCCAGTCTTTGAACTCTGCAATGGTCCAACTCCATGGGAATACCTTTTCTAGCTACTGTGAACCCTTCCTCTCCTATCCCGAGATCCACTTATCACGATCTGTAACAGCAGTTAAATGGTTTTCATTACATAAAGAGTTGATTAAGGCTCCTGTCATTAGTCATCACTCCACACTGCATATTCTTCGAATGGAAAAAAGGTGTGCTCTGAAGTCAAGAAATGGAAGACCCCTGAATTCCAAGTTAAATATCTGGGTTATTTTAACCTGGCCTGCTAACTCATGCAGGAACTACAAACTGTCCTTTCCATTACATTTCACATCCAGATCCACTCACAAAGCCTTATATTTTTAAACACAGAAAACAAGGTTTGAGTTACAAGGGTACAGTTCACGTAGGAAAAGCAATGCAGTGCTAAGTAAGACGCCACGCAAGCTGGAAGCATCATGACAAGAGGAAGATTTCTTTAATGAAAGATTAAGTTCTCATTTCTAAGTTATCTTCTGTGGATTACATGGCAGTCTGACCACTGCTCACACCAGGCTGCCTGCACAAGCGATGCCCCCATGACCGTGAGTTTGGTGTTCTTCCCGTGCCAGCCTTTGCATACGTGATGGAGCAGCCGCTCCGAGCAAGAACTTTTGATTAAATTGTCCATTTGCCCCAATTTGCTTTCAGCAGCAGGTAAGCATTTCTATTTATCATCCTACAACAAACAGAGTGAGTCTTTCAGGCAAAAGTCTCCTTCCTCCCCCACTCCTTAGCCATCAAATATGAACCATGAACAATATGAACTTAGCCCATCTCCAGCCTCCAGCTGCAAGGGCGAAACTGCCAGGTCCACACTTCACGGAGGATTTCAGCAGTTTTGGCGAGCACCACCCATGTTAACATGTTGCCCCTGTGCTGTATCACAAAAGAAAAATTTATCATTAACTTCATAAAGTGTAACAAGAGACATACCTGTCTACGGCTATGCTACAGAATCCTTGCACATTTCAATAATAACCTATTAAAAAATCAAAATATAATAGTTCAAATTACATCTGTCACAAAAAAAGTTCCGCTGACTTATGCTGATTTCAACGGCATTGGGCTTTGACCTTCCTCATTTCAGGCACTGGACAAACAACGCAGGTCACTTCTCCCATCACACAACACGCAACCACCACACTTTTACTCTTTTAAGTAGAGCCAAAGAATATGGCAGCTTCTGAATATATAAGCACTGGGTCACGCTGAAATCCCTAGCGTAGTTGCTAGAGTTCACACAGCTTTTCCAGATGCTTCTCAGATGAACCGCAAAGATACTTTGCAATTAAGTGATTAGCTCAGAACAAAAAGACTTCACAATCTCAGCTGCTGTATCTATAAGCAAACCCACTAAATCAAGCCACCGGTGGACCAAACAGCAAGGTCAGCATGTTTTGCTCTCGGTGAGCAGAATTCTTCAGCAGAGAGGAAGCCAGTAAAAAGAAATAATAATAAAAAATTAAACTTCTAAACCAAACTCTTCCAAGCTGGCAGGCTAGTGTGATCCTAAGCACAACTATCTATAGGAAGTGACTGAGAGGAAGGTCTCTACAATAAAGGTTATGATCCATCAATAAAGGTGTTAAGCTACTTTTGCAGCATTAGCAAATGCCATATGGCAAATGCCATAGCAAACTTGTCTTCAAAAGGGACAAGCCAAATCGTGACACCCTCTGCTTCACTGAAAATAAGATTAAGCACTTACTTAGTTATTAAGCAACGTATCATCCCCAGCCAGAGCAGAATTTGATCTTCAGTTTTTGTCGTTACTAATCTGGCTTTAAAGAGGCCACATTGATAGGGTACTGCAAATAGAAACCAGGGGGGCTGTATTATGGGGAAACGTACAGCACGGTCAGACCGTGCATCCAAGTGCTTGAACACACCTAGGATCGAGCACAAGAAAAGCAACCCTAACTGTGGACAACAGGGACGACTATAAAAGATTACAGACAATAAACTTACTTTGTAATTTGCCCCTGAACAGAGAGCCAATGATTTTCTACTCTCTTACTGTATATAATGTCTGAAAGAAATGCACCTGCAAACACCGTTTTTCACAATTACTTAGTCTGCAGTCGTCAGCATTTGCTATGTGAAGAGCAAGACCAAGCAGTGAATAACACCACGCGGTCGGCACTCCCAGGTAAGCAACGCTGCCACTTGAGGCTTCCTCTAAGAGGGAGAGGAACCACTGCTGCTTTTACTATTATTTTCAGCACAGCACACATTCCTCTGTGCAAGGGAACACAAATTCCTCTCCAGCACACACACGGATGAATAACTAGAAAATGATCTTAATTGCTATATAAATCACATGTGGCTACTTTACATAGCCAAATGTACGTCCACATAGGAAGTGCTCTCCTCAAAACTGTCTGCAGTATTTCATCAACCTTACAGAAGAGCGAGTACGCCAAAGAAAAACAAAATGAAAGGAGCAATTACTCATCCCGAGTCAATTCATACCTGCCTACAGAAGTGTGCGTGCTTTATTACAGGCACCCAAGCAAATACAAAGCCATGACAATGGTGCAGTTAGGCAAGTGCTGTGCTGAGACTGGACTGGATGAAAGCACGCTGGGCTAGCTTTAGTCACACCAGGGCGTTCCCCTGAAGTCCGTGGGATACGCTGGTTTTAAGACCTTTCCTGAAGGTTGGTCTCAAAAGGTACAGAACCGTCTCTGTGTGTGCAGAAATATAAAATATGTATTATGTGTGTATATGTTATATATATCATATACTATACATTATAAATATTACATATTTTATAATAAATATATTAAATAGTAAGTGCTGTTTGTATGTAAATATATCTATACATATTTTAAAACACCACTATGTCTACCTGGGAGGAAAAGTGCAGCATGCATTGAACAGTCCTGGCCTGACGGGCACATCCTGCTGAAGTCAGCAGAGACTCAGCTGCCTGTCAGTAAGGGGAGAGTTTAACTACGGAGATTTGTCACTCTGATTTATCTCTTCCTGACACTTACGTTGCTTGGCTTGGTTCACAAGTATATTGTCACTGGCAAATGCTGCATTACAGATCTATTGCTTCATCTGAAATCCTCTGTTAATCGGTTTACTCAGAGCTGTTAATCCAACACTGGTGCCACTGCCATTTTACACAAGTGACAAAATGCAGTATCCAGTTTTACTTCATTTATTCTTCATATTTTTGCTCTTGCAGTGGCTAAATATTAGCCACTAAGTACCTCTTTGGTTATTCTGATATTTTTCTTATACACAAGTCTACAGCTGAAATAAAAAGTTACAAAAACGAGGTACCAAATCTTCTCTTTCCTTCCTTAAATAACTGCTGGTTGTTTTGTTTTTAATCTACTTACTGTATTCAGATGATCCTGAGCTCAGTTGCTCTGCAGAGCATTTCCCTGCATTCACCAGACTCCCCAATTTAAACAAAATTCCTTGCATCTTGCGCATCCATTCGTATGTCTAAACAAGCCGAAATCTAAATATTCCGGGCCATAAGGTATACAGGTCCCCATACTTCCTGACGTCAGTGGAAGTTCAAAGCTCCAGCAGTTCTGCTCTTAAATAAAGCCTCAGTTTTAACCCAAACTCAATTACATTTCTGAAACTTGAATCTCCAAGCATCCATACGTAGCTGCTGCCCTCCAAAACTCTGGTGAATCACAGGCTTTTTTTCCCCAAAGACATTGACAAAAAATTCTCATGTTTATCTGGTGATATTCAAATGAATGTCAGCAACTAAGCCGGCAGCAGATTGCTGGTGCTCCAAAACCTTATGTTGGCAGAGAAGAAACTGCTTGAGATGTGCCTAACACAGTGTTAATACAACAGACTGAAAAAAAAAGTGAAAAGAGCCACCTAGCCTGAACAATACCTGCTGGTGTTGCTGTACAGGGGACACTGAAATTCCTCAACTCGTGAGATGTTTCAGTGACTTTAACTCCTCCGGGGACAGTACAGCACGTCAAGCCATCTCTCCCAAACTTGTATCTTAATTTTCGTGTTAGCAGTTCACAGGAACAAAGCAGGGACTGAGAGTTTACTCTGACAGTGACGTAGCCTTAAAGCAGACACAATCTCTACCCTGCTCATTCCTCCCAGCCTTAACTTTCAAGTATTTTAGCTGCGACAATGTTTATCCCATAATATCCACTGACTGCCAAACGGATTAAAAAAATAAGAAGAATGAAACACATTACTGGATATTTTTAGCTTTATTTTTTAAACAAGCTTCATGACTATGCGTCAAACACAACCCCAACCTTTTTGGCTCCGAACAAAGCCTATAATTAGAAAGCTCGTTTTTTCTGGTCGTCAGGAGAGCCATTTTCCCTGGGGAATGCTACGGAAAGGAAACCCAGAAAGAGTTGTAATGGCCAAACAAGATGAAACGTATTAATAATGGACATCGGTAACACAAAACTATCCTAACTGCACTTGAGCAGTTACAAACAGCATTTAACCGATTTCTTCCAAAATAGCATGCTTTTGCCTCTATTCTTCTCAATGAAATGCCTCAAGCCATTGTACAACTTCACATAGGACAGACCTAAAAAAGGGGTTTCTGGACCCAGACGTTGGCCTAGCTTTTCACACGGACACAAGCTCACCCAGAACAAAATGCAAACCTCCTCATCCGACAGCGGAGTCGCCGTGCTGGGCTCGCAGGGACAGGACTTTCACCCACTGCCTCTTGCTCTCCCTTCACATTCCCTCTGCCCGTTTATATCCAGCTCCCGTTTCCAGCTTTTTTATTAATTTCCTGTCCCACCCTCATCACCACACCTGCAAATCCCACTGAAACACAGACAACTCCGGCAAGGCAGGGGGCAGCGCATTAAAATGAGCAGCACCAGACGTGGGTGCAGGGGAAGGAACCAAGAAGAAGGTATATAAACTGTAAAAACCCAGAGCAGAAAGGGGAAGAGAGAGGAGAAATTGGACTTCAAAAGGGGAAGGACCAGTGCTGAACACGAGGCAAGCAGCATGGTCTGAGGAGCAGGAGGAAAGTGTGCATTTCTGGAAACCGCCATGAGAAGACATTACATTTTTCTTGCAAACGCTTCTAGAGACCTGTCCGAAATGGTGAAAAACACAGCATGATGAACAACAAAGTTTTTCTTTCTTTTTTTTTTTTTTTAAATTAAAGAGAATAGCAGCTTTCAGGGGCCAAACTGTGCATCTCCAAGCTATTTTACATTAGACTTCAAGCAGAGCTCTCATGTTCTGCGTGAAAACCATTCGGGATTCGGATGCCTCAGGATTTGCCCTCTTCTAACAACTGAGGGCCCACGACCTTCACAGCACTGCCTGTTCCCGAAGCAGCGTTTCCCAAAGTGCCATCATGTCCTTTCTCACACGAGTAAGGGCACAGAGCTCTCACCTGGGGTGTCCTCGGGTATTTCTGTGACCTGGATGGAAGACAGGAGCTCAGCATGGCTGGGAACTAACCCAGATGCTCTGGGCATCGCCTGAAAAGCCCCCAAGCTTCATAAGAAAGGAGGGGAAGTATTGCGAGGACTTGCATCAACACTACTCAAAGTGGGAGAGCATGGGGAACTGGCATGTGGAAGGGAAGTGCCGAAAAGGCAGGCAGGAAGATGCGTTTCCCTCCAGCACATGGCAGGGCTTGCAGGGGCAGGCTGAACTGTTTTCACTTTTCCTGAAAGGATGGGGGTGGGCGGGAGGAGAGAAAGGGGTCAGCTTTCAGAAGTTTGCAAAACATCTTCTTTTGGTATTTTCTCTAGAGGGAATGGACCATTTCCAAAGGCCTGATCATACAGAAGCACGGGTCTGATCTTGCTGCAGCCCATGCGCATGGCTAACTTTACCTCACAGGAATAGTCACTAGCAGGTCAAAAACATTTGCAGTTCCTCCTTTCTCATTTAGTAAATGAGTCACTGCAAACATGAAACGGGGCCATGCTGAGCTAATCCAGCCTCCAATGCTTAAATTTACAACAGCCACAGAAGGTACAACAAACCTTAAATAAAACTAAACTTCCAGGGATGCCACAGAGCAACCTGCGCTTTAGGCACTTTGCCCTCAGCTTGAAGTACTGCTTGCTTAATTTTCCTTTCACAAAATTTTCCTGCATCGACCTCATCATTTGTATTAGAAAATTTGTGTTGAGCCTCTTGCCTAATGAACCCCAGATTTCATTTACTTCTTTCCTCCCACACGTTTCACTGGCAGAAGGAAGGGGCAGGGATGGAGTACGTACAAGTCACCTATTGCCAGGGTTACACGTTCAAAGGAGATTTTTATTGGGAAAGGGAAAAAGTCACTTGTATTTGAGGTGATACAGACATGGTAATTCAAGTTTGAGATCAATCTGTTTCAAGTCTGTGTCTTTAACTGGATGAGGCTACAAACGTGGGATTCCTAACCCTAATTTGTCCTGGAAACAAAGAAAAAAGATTTGAGGAGGTGTGTGAGTCCACTGGACCCACTGAACTGCCAATAAAACAGAATTCAGCAAGAGAGGACAGCAAACAGCACACCTCAGCCCCAAAACACCACGCTGCCTGTCATGATTGTGTCACACCACAATGATTTTCATGCTTCCCTCTTTTCAAAAGTGGTGGAGAGAGAGGAAGAGACAAATCTTTCAACACCCTGCAGAAGATTAGGCTTCTTTGGCAAAGCCCAAAGGCACTATTACAAGATATTTACATCAGAATTGGTATCAATCCACTCATCTTGTCTCAGCTGTAGAAACTGCAGTACGTAAGTAAGACCAGCCCGCCCCATTAAATGGAAGACGAAAATTTCACAGAGCTACTTAATTTCTTTTTTTCTCTTCTTTTCTTTGGACATCTTTACGAAACAAGTCCAAAAGCTACCAGCATGTTTTTCCACAGGCACAGCCACAAGATGTAAGTTGTAACCAATTTTTTCCCCTTTTAGAAAAGGGGAAAGAGGGATATAAGACAGAGAAGGATAAAGTAATTGCCACCACTTTGTCTTCTGCAGGAAAAAAGAAAAAAAAACCAGCCTGCAAAACTTGGTATCTGTGTGGTTGAGAAAGACACAGAAACAATAACTAATAGCTCCCCTCTTTTCTCTTTGCTCAAGGGGACATAGTATGCATTTTTTGACTAAACCTCAAATACAAACCAAAAGTAACATCCTCATACATACAAAGAGCCTTATTATGATTGTTATTGCTGGAAGGGGAAACTCACTCTTACTGGCCACATGACTGTTGAAATCTACATTCAGCATTGTTTGGGGGATTTTTTCTTTCTTCTGTAACTCAGCAGCGCAGCACAACCGGCAATAACTTTATGACTAGAAACATTTAGCTGAGCGTTTCTGACGCTGCATAGTCAGCAATATGGATGAATTTGTTCCAGGCTACCCAATATGTACTTAAACACATACCCCGCAGCATCTTACCACAGTATTCTTTTGGGAAACATTACTGGAGCAGAATATCAAATTTTAGTTTTTTCCATCCCCCTTGACTGGGAACGTTAACATCACACACGGCGATTTACGTGTTTGCACAATCCACCGCTTACCTAACTCGTGTTTAGTAAGACAACTCGTGTCACAGCATTACAAAGCAAAGACACGAGTATGTTTTAGGATCTGAACCAAGACCTGGGCCCCATCACATCCCATTGTACAACAACCACACGAAATATGGCAGCAGCTAGCTATCTGTTTGCACAGTAATGAGACACTGTGGTCTTCCTCTACAAGCAGAGGAAACTTTACTGCAGCCTTTTAATAATTAGTGTGGACTTATAAGAAGGATGGAGAAAGACTTTTTACAAGGGCTAATGGTTTTAAACTAAAAGAGGGGAGATTTAGATCAGATTTTAGGAAGGAATTCTTTACTCAGAGGGTGGTGAGGCGCTGGCACAGGCTGCCCAGAGCAGCTGTGGATGCCCCATCCCTTGGAGGTGCTCAAGGCCAGGCTGGATGGGGCTTTGGGCAACCTGGTCTGGTGGGAGGTGTCCCTGCCCACGGCAGGGGGTTGGAGCTGGGTGGGCTTTAAGGTTCCTTCCAACCCAAACCATTCTGTGATTCTACATGGGCCAGGTGCTGGCCAACCATGGCCAACCAGATCAGAAGATGGAGTTCAAGGATGCTCTGCAGGACTTGCCAGCTTCCAGTCACCGGGATTCACAGGAAGCTGAAAATCAAAATGGATGAGAAAGAGACGGCCTCGAGGAAGGCTGCAGTGAGAAACGTCCTGGGGAGGCAGCACCCATCTGGTAAAGCTCTGGCCCCTGTCTGTTTGCACAAGGCGCCCGGCTCAGGTGTAGGCAGAGGGTGTGCCCAGGCTCTCTGCCAAACTCTGCAAAGGGAACTAAAGCTCAAGAAAGCTCCGTGCACTTCCTTGAATGGGAGCAAGAGTTTCCTGGGGGCTGGCCAGAGGGCTTAAGTTTTAAGCAAATCACAAATGGGGAATAAGTCGGAGAACCTCGGAGAAACAAAAACTAAGGTTGGCTTTCTGCAGCACAACATAACCTAGAGGAAGGGCTGGGGGCAACAAAGAGTCTTGACAAGCCCCATGGGTTGACCAGAGGGAACCGAGCTATCCAGGCTTATGGAAGGAAGTTTATAACGAAGTCTCCATGGTTGTAGACCAACGCAGTGAGGAAAACAAACACGGAGTTTGTACAGGGAAATAAATGCCGATCAGACAGAGGTCACAGCCCACGGTAGGAGCAGGGGAAGGAGTGCCAGCATACAGAGCACTGGCTCGATAGCTTGCAGTTTCTGAACACCAAGCCCATCTCCAGAACGGGATCCTGTGCTTAGGGAAGAGAAAAGTGAGAGGGGCAGGGCTGTTTTAGCTACAAAAGCACCAGGTTTACCGCAGCTGGTTTCGCTACCGCTCCCTGACAGGAGCCCGACCCATTTTGTGCTCCTGAAGCGAGTTCTGCTCCTGCCCAGCGCACCAGCAGCTCACCCCGCCTACAGCCCTACAGGTCCTCCCCTACAGTTTCAACACCGACCACCGAAAAGTTCTGAAGTTTTTTTTTTGTTCAGCTTTTAATCACTTCTTCACTTCAAAGACCCCTCGCTGCCCATCTGCGGAGCCCGGACGCTTAAACCGAGACACTCCAACGCGGCGGGGGCCCTTCCCCGCCAGCAGGAGAGGCTGCCAGCCTCCCGAAACCGCCACGGACACGAAGGGAAGGGCAGCTCCGAGCCGCCAGCACGGCGGGCAGGGAAAGGGCCGGCGTTTTCCGCCGCCTCCCGGGGCCGCGGCGGCCACGTGGAGGCTGGAGGCGGCGCGGCGGAGCCCGGCACTTACTTGCGGGGCGGCGCGGGTCTTGCCCGGCGGCCTCCTGAAGAAGGAGGTGCGGGCGGTGAAGAAGAACTCCTCGGACTCCTCCTCCTCCAGGCTGCTGTAGCCGCTGCTCATGCTGCTGCTCCAGGTCATCGGCGGCTGCCGCCGGTACCGCTGCTGGTGGTGGTGGTGGTGGTGCTGGGGCCCGGCGGCGGAGAGCGCCGTGCCGGCCGCCGCATGGGGCCCCGCCGCTGCCGCTCCTCTCCCAGCGCCGCCGGGCCCGGGGAGCAGGAGGAGGAGGAGGAGGAGGAGGAGGAGGAGGAGGAGCCGCCGTGGAGGCCTCTCCCTCCCTTCCTGCAGTACAAGTTTCCGCGGGGCAGCGCCGCTCCGCGCCCCGCCAGCCGGCGGCGCCTCCTCCCGGCCGGCCCTGCGGCCCCTGGGGGCTCCGCCTGGCTCCGGGGGGCTCCGGCAAGGGCCGGTGCTCGGGGCCGGAGGTTGGGGCCTCAAAGCGGCGAGGCCGGAGTGAGGCGAGAGCCCAGGAGCGGGCTGGAGGCAGCTGAAGCCCCGCCACCATCACCCAAGCTCTTCTCGGCCCCCAGCGTCTTAATCGCAGTGTAATAAACGGAGCTGTGTAATAAATAATTGCTGAATAATTGCCTTTCTTGCTTTATTCCCCTGGTGAAATTTGAGTTCAGACTTTGCAAGCGGTGCTTGAGCAGCGGTAACCCCGAGCGGTGCTGCGGGCGGCAGGGATGGGCCCACAGACCTTTGGCAGGAGGAATGCATCGCCCCGGGACGCGATGAGGAGCGATGCCTGTGAAGACTCGGCAGAGATGAGATAAGTGTGGGGATGGCAGGAATATCCAGAACCGCGGCTGGAAAACATGTTTAAAAACACAGGAGTTCTGGGATGGTGCAGGGCATAAATCAAGCTCGGTTACTGGCAGGGGGAAGGGGCAGACAATGCCCGAAGGCCACGTCGCTCCGTAATTACCTGTTTCAGGGTTTCTCATATCTTCCATTAATTTATCTAGCGCTGGTCGCTGTCAGAGACAGGATACTGGCTTTAAGGTACGGCTTCCTAAGTCCGCGCAGCTGCCCAAAAAAGCAGGCTTGCCTTTCCTGCAGGCCCTCGGCCCTGAGGTCCCGGTGCCTGCCCTGTGCTGGTGATCCCATGGGGGGACGTGAGTCATGAGCATGGCCCGGAGCAGGGTCTGCAACCGAGGCAGGGCAGGCTGCACCTTTTGGCAGCATTGCAGTCTTGGGTTAGTTTAAACAGGTGTGAAAGTGCGTGTTTGCCAAGCCCTGGTCTGCGCTAGCGCTTCAGCTCGCGTGGCCTCAGCACTTGGCCATGGATGCGGCTGGGATGCCGTCGGCTGACGGCTCCTTTCCCTCTTCCCCTGTCCCCATCTCGCTAGCCCTTCTCAAACTCCCCACCAGCTGCATGCGGCTGATCCTGTCCCTGCTCTCAGTGGGAACAGGGTTAGTTAGGTGCTCTTCCCACACTGTTACGCCATACACATCGATCAAGTCACCTCAGCACCAGCAAAACAACTCACACCCAGCACTAAAAGCAGTTAGTCTGGCTGGGGGTGATGAATCCTTACTTTCTCGTCAGCTTGGATTGGTCTTTGTATTGAGTTTGGCATCTAGCATATTAGAATGTAGCACAGCTTTTAAAAACAACTAATTAAGTTTAACAGTGTAGATGTGAATGTGTCAGATCTTGAGCCTGCTTGTTGGCACTGGAAAGCTCCACGGTATTCAAGATAGCTTTGAGTTGAATGCCAAGTTACTTGAATGCAACTGGTATTAAAATGCTTGCTTTAAACAAATGAGCTTTGTGCTATCTGGCTTGCTGAGACCATACCCATGCCAAAAGGCAGTCCCACTAGGGATCTGCTGGACTTGCCTCTGAACCTGTCCAAAACCCACTGACCCCAGTTTTCAGAGCTTTGGGGTGTAAGGCCCCTAACTATGATCATGATCAAGGTGAAGGTTTTAAGTGAGTTGGGTGCACTGCAGAACGGGATTTCTGTGTTTCCATCTACAAAGGTGTTTTTAAGTGTTATCCACTGGCACACTTGACAGACACCCCAGCAACAAAAGGCATTGTGTGCATAGCCTGTTTGCTTAGCCACCGCCTCAAAACCCATCGTGTGTGGGTGGACCATCGAGCTCGAAAAAAGGGCTGTTGAGACAATAAGCTGCCGCAAGGGAGCTTCAGTCCATCTGTGCAGTATCAGTTGCAAGTCCTGGGCTCCAATTTATATGTTCTCGGGCAGCAGGGCATGACATTCACCTTGTCTGTGAAGTATTGTTTCTGTTGATGACACTGAAAGATTTACAGTGCAGTTTTCTCCAGCTGCAATGAAAACTGATGGGGGAAAAAACATATAAGCTCTTTTTTGATATATCTTCCTGTATGAATTCACTCCTCAAATAGAGTTCAGTTTTTAAGCCTACTAATTTTGACAGCGTCCTCTTATTTTTTTTTCAGATGTGACACTGAATCAAAGAATTTATATGAAGGTCCAAGCAGAACCGATGCCTTTCAAATTTGAGTTGCTTGGTGCTTGCAATAATTTATGCAAATCCTATCAAGTATTTGCAAGACCGCTACTTAAAAATTAATTGGTTTCCCTATTCTGCTGTACAGGTATATTTCTTGTAATGAATTTTAAACTAATGTAGGTGTTCTCAGTTTGCAGAACTGTCATTTCAGTATAGTACTTTCTAGTCAGAACTAAAAGACTCAACATACAGAAGCATAAATACGACCCCACAGACTGCATTACTAGGACAGTAATTCAGCTTAATGAAGTTCAGATAAAATCTCCTAATTTATCAGGCCTATGTTTTATTTAGAACAGCACCAACAAGCACAGATTGTCCTCCTAAAGCACAACAATATGTTGTCACTTGATATACTACTGCCTGGGCCACTCTAAACACCACCTACAATATAGTCAATGCCATATACCCACTAAAACTTCCTGAAGCTTTAAAAGAAGAAATAAGTCCTCCTTGGGCATTTCCTTTCAGCTTCCATCTCTCCATGGTTATATCCTTCTACATTGCAGCATGGACTGGGTAGATGTTAAGCATCAAGGCTCTCTAACTGGGGGCTGGAGGGGGCTCTGTCTTCTGCTGGTGGGACTCGAAGGCCATGTAACACCCTGATGCATGGTTACACTTCCCCCACGGATTTTACTGTTCCGAGGCTACTCGGTCCATTTTTTAAGGTCTCTCCCCAGATGAGTACTTTTCCACTTTCTCAAAAGGATTTCTTGATCTTACTTAGGTATGATTCTTCCAAGGCTCTTTGTTTGCTTATTAGGTGCTGCACGGAAACCTCTAGACTACCAGCCTTGGATTATTTTCCTTCCCCTCTGACAGGCCTCTTAAATAGTCAACCAAAGAAATAACGCTGCATGTTGTGAACAAAGATGGCCAGGTCTCAAGATAAAGTTAGTAAGAAGGTTTCTGAATGCATACTTGTTCTTCAGGAGAATTAATGAAGCATTAGGTAAAAATAATGAAGTTAAAAGCCAAGAAATGTGGCACAGGAGAGAGATTTAAAACACAGACAAGCACTATGAAGCTCTCGATCACTCATTCCAAGAAATAACTCAACTGAGTGAGAAATTAAGCTGGCAATCAGCTACCATATGATCACAAAGGCAGCTGGTAAGAAGATGAAGATGCTTTTTATTGAAATGAACAATGAAGTTCAAGTAGCAAGCTGTGCTACAGATGCACCTGTGAAGAAAACAAGACAAAACGTTTTTGTTTATTTAACAAAGCTTGGTGACGCAGATTGAATGTCAGAATGTTTTTAAACTCTAGCCCATTCAAGCCACTTGAAAGTGGTGACTCAAGTAATACAACCAAAAATAGTAATGGGCACTCTGTGTTCCAAAACACGATTCATGTGAATAAAATATTAACAAAAAGCAATCACAGGCAAGTATAACCTGAGTGATAAACAATTATTTGTTATGTAAGAGGAAAAACAATATTTAATATCACTACTACATTCAAGGATAAAATTCAGCTTTAAGATACTCCGTAGTTTTGGAGAGTCGGTTTAAAGAAATGAAACGTCGGGTATAGCTTCCAGAAATTGGAAATTAAAACTAAGCTTCCTAAATGGCAAAACGGGTGTGAATAATTTTATTAATTTGGCAAGGATTAGGACTTTCCACCACCACAGCTGAAATAACCCTTAGAAGCAGATACTGAATTTTATAAAGGTGGACTGCGTCACAAGGTTTCGCAGCTTCATTTATTTATTTTCATTAAAATGTCACTGTATGAGAGTGATCACAATACTGTAGGGAAGTATGATTGAACAGGATTACAAGGGGAAGTTCAGTAAATTCAACCCCTGCTCTAAGAAAGAAGCAAGGTCTTTGCCGCATCCCTGCAGACCTTGGCTAAGCCATTCTTCAAACACAGCATGGTGGTGTAACGTCTCCCTTGTAGGTCATCCGTCCCAGAGTTTTTTACCTACCTATTGGAGTTAGAAAAACTATCTCAACATCTTATTTAAATCGTTAACAAGAGAGAGAGAGAGAGAGCAATCCATCACTGTTTTTATAGCAACCTTTTGGGTATTTGAGGTCTCTCATTGTTCCCCCATTCTCCTCTTTCCCAGACTAAACAACAGGACAACTGATAAAACATGCTATAGAGTTTACATTAACTCCATCAGTGACTGCATGATGTTTACATGTTTCTAAAACATCCCCTCAGCCCTCTGACTTAGAAACTCGGAGAGCTCATTAAAATGGGAAATTTAGCAAACATTCGCTCTGCTGCTACGGCTGCTGTGGCTGCCAGGGCCCAAAATGATCCTGTCTGTACACAAGCCTTGGTCTTTTCACCAGATTTTGGCCAGGCTGTTTCAAAAGGCAATGTGTCAAAGCAGCAGGAAAGCTAAAAGCAAGATAGAGCATGGGCTTGGAGAGTCCTGTAACATTTCACGCTGCTTTTCTATTAAAATACAAACAGTAGTGCAGAGATCTCAAGAGCTTCTCATTTGTTTTTTCTTGGCCAGAGGACAATAAGGAATTAAGAATATGCCAAATTTTCAAATATTTTCAAAATCTGTTAGCCTATAAAGTACTAATATGTGACCTCAGTGTCAGTAAAAAAGCCGATGGCTTGGCAAGTCTCGTGGCCAGGCTGGATTCAGCTTCAGTGGCAAGGGAGGAGCCAGATTGCCTCCTTTTCTGCTTTCTGCAGATTGCAGAAAGATTACAGATTGCATTATATTTACCTTTTCTGCTATCACCAGTGTTTTCCAGGAAGATTTCCATTAATGACCTGTGCAATATTTGTAATTATAATTGCCATGAATTTGCAAGATGCCTCTAGCTCCTGGCTGCTACAGGAACCCTTTTGGTCACATCTAGAGTCCTGTGGTTCTCTCTTCCCCTCTCATTTTCTGTTTTCACATGTCTTTGCAAGTGCTGGTCCTGATCCTGTAAAGGCTTGACCACGCACATAGCTTTACCTATGATTAGTCCCTGTGGGACATACTAAAGCTTCAAATATGCTTTAGGACTGAAATCAAAGAGTTCCTACCTAACAATGTTTTGAATTTGGCTTATCTGTAACATTTTTGTAGCAAAATATAATTATTCCATGATATTCATTATGCAAATTGTTTGTATAGCAAAAACAATGCAAAGACAAGTCGCAGAGGAAGAAGTACAGTTTGTAACAGAATACCCTTTTAAAATCAGAATAATTAATTCAGAAATCATGTGGTTTTAGTTTGCCTAAATTCCAGCTGAAAACAGTGGTAATTTCAAATGATCAAAGCAAAGCAATAAAGTTGAAATATAACCAGCACAGAGCATCCACTCAGGCCTGTAGTTTCCACAGACCAGTAAACTTTCTGTTTACTCATTTCTCCCATTTGTCTTGAATTAATAGCTCAGGTCTGTTTAGTACCACAGGCAGCAATGACAATTACACTTTGATTCATACTTGGTGACTTGCTAATTCAAACAAGGGCATTCCAGCCACACAGGCGCATGAGTGCAGGCTGAAAACAAGCAGGAACCAGTTCAGCAGCCTCCCTCTGCTGCCTTGTGAAGAAATGTGGTGGGGATGTGCATCTGCCATGGACAGATACAACCGTAGGCAGCGTTATCAGGAATCCTTTTGCAGCTCTCAAAATGCTTAGTTCTGCCCAACCTGTAGGTCCCCTTAGTGCAACTCTTTCATCAAAGTCCTCAAAATGAAGGGATACCTGGAAACTAAAAATAACCCGTGTGATCTCTTCCATGCTTACATGTTCACACACTTACAGTCATGCACCAGATCTTGGTCTTGATCTCTCTCGCTTAAACCAGTCACGAGATAACAGAGCCCAGAGCAAGCTCCCCCCCATCCCATCTTGGCTTTGTGCTGGGAGCAGTCAGACTTCACACTCTTTTGAAGGGAGATAAAAAGGGAGCGGAAAAAGGAGATTGTGCTCGTCGTCTTCTTTTACGATGCTGCAAACATGTGGCCACCTACCCACACGCACAGTCTTACTGAAAGCAACGGAGCTACTCATGATTTTAAACATGGACATTTTAAATTGGAGGACTGGGGACTTCTGATGGCAATGTAAAGCTATAGAGAGAAACCTACTCCCTTCCTGACAGTTTTGGGATTACCATCATCCCCTGGTTAGAGTTTGACGGTTTCCCAGAATATTCGAGAATTAACTCTTTTCATCTCAGAGAGATGTGAATGTCTCTGATCCAGCTTAGCGAGATGACGAAGGATCATCCAGTACAAGACTAGAAGTACAACCTTCACTTGGGGGTATTTCTGCCATTTGAAGACACTGCTGTGGGCAGCCATCGAAAGGCTCACGTGGCCTTTGAGGGGATTTGGATGGGGCTCATAAAGCAATTATCAACTGTACTTGTGTGCATTTTACTTACAGGCTACATGCGTCCCTGTTAGGCAGAAGTGCTCTCCAAAACAGAGACATTTGCTAGCAATTTTCCTTTCTTACTCTTCTGTTGACTATAAAAAGCGTTATCATACAGGCACTTTCTTGTCGCAGATATAAAAGGGTAGATCTCACACTACAAATGAAGAACAAATATTTCATATGTCTGTCACATGTTCAATCAGAGGGTTTCAAAGAGCTGTGTGAATGTCAGGGAGTGAGTCTTGCCATCCCCCTCACTCCCCTTCCCAAGGCCAGATTTCTGTGGCATGGACAGATCAGTAGACGTGCCAATACCAGGGAAAGCTGAGAGCTGAGAGCCGTGGTATTACATCTGGCAGCCTGTTCCCTGCAGCAATGGGCTTCTTAGCTTCAGCTGTAGCCAGCCCTAGCAGTGTCAGGTCACAAGTCTGTCAACATCCAGGTGTGGTCTAAAAGCCCTGGCTCAATAAACAGGTGAAGAATTCATCCTCGCTCGCACCGTCCCATTGGTGTGAGTAGTCAGACACAAGTATAAGTAAAGGCTGGCATAAAGGAAGCTTAGAGGCCTGGGAGCACTGCCGTCTAATTCCTTGTAAGCACCAAGGCCTTGCCAGGGTAAGCGGTAGAGCTGCTATATGAGAAAATGTAGTATTAAGGAAATATTCTATAATAAAGTGCACAGAAAACAGGCATTCTCCGACTTTTAATTTTCTTCCTAATTGTTAACAGTATGTAAAAATACTTGGGGCAGTAAAATTAACTAGGACCTTCTGTTTTAAGTATAGAAACCACAACTGTGGAAGCTCAACATGTTTGTGAATACCACGAAAATGTGAGGCCTAATGCACTGTAGCTGCAACCCGACTCCCCGCATCTGTCCCCTAACGGGTAAGTCGCTGGGGGCAGGGGCCTTCTGATCAGGGAATCGAGTCCACATAGTCATTTCCTAGACAAAGAACAAGAAGCTGGCCTGTCATCCTGTCTAAGAAATGTCATTTTACTCTGTTTAATAGCACGTCTGAATGTGACAGAGAGTAGAAACTCCCTAGAAACTGTCCCCCCAAGTTGAGGACTTTCTAGATCTTCCTGACAACCATCCATCGGGACAAACATCCCAGTGTTGCTTGACAGGGCAACAGATCTGGAAGCTTGCTGCTGAAATGCTGGTCAAATCCAGCCTCAGCACAGAGCCCCACGTGTGCCCAGCCAGCCAAAGCACTGGGGACACATCGGGTCTCCCCCGTGCCTGCTCGCCAGCCACCAGCCCAGCAGGCAGCAGAGGAGCTGCCAGCTGCTAGTGCAAGGTAATTATTATTTTTCCCCTTATACTTCTGCAGTGCTGCACAAGATTAACATTTTTCACATTTTCAGGAGGATGTGACCACCTTTGAACAACGTGCCCTAGATAGGGCTTTTTTTTAGCTAAATCTCGCCTTTCACATTTGGTTCATGTCCCGTTCTCCAGCCTAAGAGCTTCCTGATTCCCACCGTTGCTGTCATGCTCTTCCTCCCCTCGTGCAAGAGACAGGAAGGAGTTCAGGGACCATTAAGAAACAAAAGTTAGAAATAGGCAAGTTGGCCAGAATCGAAAGCAAAGAAAAAGGTAGCATTTTGAAATAAGAATCAGACAGATTTTTCTATCCAGAAATTCTGGAAAATCCCAGAACAAATGACCAGATGCATTTCTGGGTAGAAAAAGAACACATGTCTAGGAAAGCTGGGATGTATGTTTCTAATTTTGAAGGAAGATTTAGAGAAAAAATATACTAAAAAAAAAAAAAAAGTTAAGGGAGAAGTACACTAGATGAAAGGACAGCTAAGAAAAGCATATGTATCAGGGCTGAGAAGATGTTGCTAGAAAAGAGAAAAAAAAATGAAAATATGGTGCTCCTTTTTTATATCAAAACTGTGGAATGATATACTCAGCATCTTGAATTCATAATTCAGCCGATTTAAAGTCAGCCTCCTGGCTTCATGTACAGAGGGAAGAAGACGTGGGGAAGTAGGTGCCTTACATCCGTGAGAAGCCCAGCAGAGCCATGGGCTGCACTGGGCTATGCAGCGGTGAGAGGATTTTGTACAGCTCTTGCTCTCCTCTACCTGCATGTTATCACTCAGGTGTAGCAACAGCAGTTTGGGGGGAAAAACAAAAAGAGATGACCGGGGAAAGAAACCACACATTTGTGCTTAGATGAAGCAGGAGCACCTTCCCACCCCAAGGGAAAGAAGCTCTTGATGCCTTCGCCTGCTGCCATCTCATCAGGCTGCGGGTGAAGAGGTCAAGGCCTGAGCCCTGGGCTGATGCGGGACAACCTGGTGTTGTTTACTTTTAGCTTGTTCATTAACAAGAAAACGTGATAATATAAACAACAAAATACAAAAGGGACATATTTTAGTCTCAAAGAGAAGTGCGTCTCAGCTGGGAAATGCCTCAGGGGGCTGACCACAGCCCCTCTGCCCTGCATGCAGGACCCGACCAAGACCCTCGTTACTTCTCTGGTCTCCAGTACCAGCTGGACACAGGTCAATATTAAGGTCACAAAGGAAACCATAAATCTGACATTTGATATACTTCTGCATATTTGTTGATAGTCTTTTATATATAATATACATAATATCACATTGAATTTATAGGAGCTGGACCTACACAGCTGAATAATTCAGCTTTCCCACTTGGTCTTTAGTCTGGTGCTCTGATAACGTTTTACATGTTAGTTATTTCTGGGACCTCTTTTACAGTGAATCCATGCATTCCCTTCCAAACAAACCCAGATATGCTTCCCGTTAGCTCCAGAAATCACCGTGTCATGGCAGCGTGGACACCCCAGCCTTCCTCTGCTCTTCACCATCCTCTCACCCTGTCCCAGCAAGTATTGCCTCACAGCCTCCTCTCTGAACTGTCAAACCACAGGCGCCACATTTGGCATCCACAGGTATGGGTATGTGGGCACACAGCCCGCTCTTGGAGGGGACAGCACTGAGAAAAGGGGACCAGAGCTGCTTTGCTCTGCCTGGTCAGAGGCCAGGGATCACTGCCTGGGCTGGAGGCCTTCAGCAGCACAGACGGAGTCACATCTGACTTAGAGGCTGTGCTACATCTACTAATTACTGTTCAGTCTTACCTTTAAAAGTGAAATATGTGATTAATTAAATGTTATGGTCAATGCTTATGTTTATATTTTTAAACTTGTTTTCCAACATCAGGGGGAAAAAAAACCAACAACAACATTATTCTTACAAAATAAAAGTCTTTTCCTATTTTATTAAGTCTGGGTGATTATTCTTCATTGAGGATCCAAAATTTTGATGTTGTTATCATTTGGATAGAGAGAAACAGTGGAATAAGATGCAAAAGTAAGTTTTACACTGCGGTGCTTTTAATGTGAAATGTTGCCAGCTGCAGGATAAAACAAACTGTAGAGAGATCCTACAGAGCGAGCGTCTGGTATTTTCCCACCACAGCGATGTCCAAACTCTGATGTCATGGCCATAGATTGATTTTTTAAGGCTTTAGAGAGGTGTAAACGCTGAGCTTCTGGAAACTGATATAAAATCTTTGTGGTAAAGGAACCAAACTCAGAAGCGAGTTTGTAATTTTTATCCAGTCCTTTTTCTTCCAACACGGGCACAGGCTTGCTAGGAGAAGTCTCACTGGCACTGGCCGCTGTTTGGGACATGAGAAGGGGACCAGCGGGACATGTGGACAGGGGCTTTGCAGAAGGACGGTGCGTAGCTTGGCACCACCTCTACAGACTGACCCCTATTTCACAGAATCTCCTAGAAAATCACAGAAAACCTCATCTCTGAAGGAGAAGCTGGGGGGAGGGAGGCGGCGGAGGTGAAGCAGATGCGTCCAGCCTGGGCTGTTTTGCAACCTATGACTCCGGCGCTCGGTGCAGAGCATGTGCTGTGCTCCCTGCTTGAAAGCCACTTCAGATGGGAATGGTTCCGTATGTGCTGCGCCGTCAAATTACCCAGGCGCAGAGGCCCGCGCTAACTAGCTGTTTACCTCTGACTCCTACCGCAGCACATAAGTTATAATCAGAGGAAGGAAACTCCTCGGAGATCTGAAGGCTTTAATTGTTTCAGAGTGCAGATGGTTT
Source organism: Cygnus atratus (assembly GCF_013377495.2). Taxonomy (NCBI): domain Eukaryota; kingdom Metazoa; phylum Chordata; class Aves; order Anseriformes; family Anatidae; genus Cygnus; species Cygnus atratus. The sequence continues at coordinate 36,163,630 of NC_066362.1, read as the reverse complement.
GGATTACAGCACATCAACACAGCTCAAGGTCAGTTCGTAGTTCAGCAAGAGCTGCTTTGGCAAGTGAGTTTAGTCTGCTTGGGCTACTTCTGGGGAAGCTTTAGCAGCTTCGTTACTTATTTTACAGATATTTCTAGGCTTAGGAAACACCACAACAGGTGAAACCAGAGGAGCATAGGTTGCCACAGACATTTCCTTTATGTCTTGCACTGGGCAATTTTTAGAGCTGCTAAATATAGCTGTTTTCCACCAACATTTGAACATTTTGTTTCAACATGTTTACTCTTCTTCTGCTGACATAAAAATGCTCTGTACAAACTCACAAGGACGCTGCCCACAGCTCTGATTTTCTTTACCACATCGAGATCTGCCCCACAACCTCTCCAGCTGGAGATGTAGGCCAGACACAAGCAGTCATCCTTGCCCTCGGCCATCAGTCCAATCTGCCACTTTCCCAGAGGTTCCTCGTCCCTCTGCAGACAGCTCAGCTGTTCACAAAGCAGCTGCTGAACTGCCTCAATTTAGGGCTTAGATTGTTAGGATAAACTGGAACCAATTTTGATACTTTTTTTTAATAGCACCAGGCTGAAATCTGCCACAGCAGAGCAGCTGCTTGATGCGCTGAGCCATCCCTCGGGGCGAAATGGAGCTCCCCAGGAGGAAAACAGGCTTGGTACTGCTGCAGCCGTACCAAGGTGGATATCACTGGCTGGGAGCTGGAAACCTCCCTGGAGGAGAGGAACACAAAGTGCTCGGGGGAGCCGCCAGCACTGCCTACTGCCAGGTGCCACCCGCACCGCAGATCTGCTCTGGTGGCACGGGCAATCCTGCCAAGGCCAGCTGTTAAAACACTGCACCCAGCAAAAGCAACGCGTGATTTTTGTTTTAGAAGGGATGGCCTTTGTTTCTTACACCTTGTCTTTGAGTTGTGCTGACCAGTGCTCTCTCCTGTCAGCAGCATGCTGCCTCCTTCACCACCTCCTCAGCCTGCAGTTGCAGGGCCAGACCCCCAAGAGGCCAGGGGGCATTGAAAAATGGGTTGTACTGCAAGTTCAGAAAGCAACCAGTGAGCATGTGGTCTATTCAAAGACCTCAGAATAAGTCAGAAACTTCACTGAACATAACGCCACAGCAGAACAACGCTAAAGAGCTCTTTGATGCAGGCATTAGGGCGTACACCTCCTTTTTATTGGGATCTGGTAGATTTTTTAAAAAGTATGTGTCTGTTTCAAATACCAGCTTTTACGTTAAATCAGGAAAACTCTGCAAAGCTTTTCAAAGGAGGCTTGTGGCAGCAAGGATTTGAAACTGCCAGAATTTGTGGGGCTGCCAGAATGGAGCAGAGCGAGCTGCCCCAGCACCCATGCCAGAAGGTTCTGGGGGGCGGCCTCTGACATGGTTTTCAGGTCAGCATATTGTGAATTTCAAACGCAGACATTTCCAGAAGACTGCAGCAAGAGCATTTGTAAAGAAGAGGTTGTTCTTAGAGGAAAGCAATTTCCTAAGGAATCTGTTTCCTCATTAAAACGCCAGAAAGGTGGAAGGTTTTCCTAAAGCTGGCACTGAGGGCGTATTTGCGACAAGAAGATAATTCCTGGAAGTAACGGGCGAAACTGCCAAATCTAACTACAGCAGAACTGCCAGATTTTTTTTTTCCGTCTTAATTGCAGCCAAAATCCACAGGTGACTTAAAAGAAATGAAAGTGTGAGGAAGAATGTAGGATGACCAGGAAATACTGCTCTTATGCACTTTAGTTTAGCACAGTCTGGAGGACTTGCCTATGAAATGCTGCCTCAGCCTGCAGTATTAGGGACAATTACCAAGTAATCTTCAGATTAGGGTAGTCTGGGGATGGGTGGGATCGAGGCAGGCCCATTTCCCCGGCCTCGGAGGCCCCATCTCTATTAACCTCTCTTTCTGACTCAGGATGCAAGGTGGCTCCTGTTCCCAGCATCAGGAGAGGTCTGGAGCATGCTGTGCTCACTCTCCAGCAGGCAACCTCAGGCTAAAGAAGGCTCCAAAATGTGAGCTGGGGACACTTTGAAAAAAAAATAATAATATGGTTAATAGATGTTTACAAATTGTTATTGAAACTGGATCTGTTGTAGCAAAACTCTGGTCTCACAGACTCTGTTGGATCCCACATCCCCTTTTTCACTGTCTACTCAATGGTTCTCACACCCAAGAGTGGGGTTGCCCTGGGAGGTCCACCCTGTGTGGTGGGAGCTGGAGAGAAGAGGAGAAAATCTGGATGGCTTGTGCCTGACCCCTTGTCCCCCTTCTGTTTCTCTCTTTCATTCCTCTCTCCTGCCCCACCACCCAGAGCTGCTCTTTCTGCCAGGATTCAAGAAATCCGGAGGAGATGGGGTCGTGCATGTGGGATGAGCAACTCCTAGGTAGGGTGGATGGACCTGTCAGCAAGGGGTGAAGCCCAGCGGCTGGGGGAATGTGGGGCTGGTCCAGGGGAAGCTCCGGGGAGCTGTGGACCAGGCTCAGGGTCAGGTCACCTGCTGGGAGATGGAGGATCTCAGAAAGATGGTTCAGCCAAACACATGCTGGCTTTGCCGGAGTACACACTGCAAAAAATATCTTGGGAGGAGGATGTGGTAGGGGCAAAGGGAGAGCTGCAGGCTGCAGTGCAGGGGTTGGAGGAAGAGGAGGAGAGCAAGGAGGAGGAGAAGGAGAAGAAGGAAGGGGTGAAGAGGAGGAGAAGGAGCAGTAGGAGGAGAAAGAGGATTGAGGAGGAGGAAGAGCAGGGGGAGGAGGAGGACAAACAGCAACTGACTAGTTAGGAGATGAAAATAAAGATTCTAGGTATTTCCTGAACTTATTTCTTGTATTTCTTCACTCCAATAAATTGTTCCAGTCCCTAGCTATGTCTGATAATTGTGTGGAAAAATATGAAGTACTCAGTAAAATCATAGTTTACAAATGCAGCTGCTTGTGATCTTACTCCTTCCCCTCTCTTGTACTCTAACCTCTGAGCTTATCCTGTGTGGAACCCCCAATGTTAAGAATTAATCTTTGCCTTCCTTCTTCAGATTACAAATTCTTTAACAAATTCAGGAACATTCTGTGATAAATCACTCTGCAGTACATGATTTCACAGAAGTATGGGTAAAGCAGAAACAAATTAAGAAATAGTCAAATTCTCAGAAGAGAGCTCTGCTTGCTGCTGACTAACAGCCATGCCACAGACTGCATTTATGTTGTGCATTTATGTGAAGCACAATGCTTCACATCAAAGAGTGTGTCCTCAGCGTGACTGAGAGCAGCAGATAGGTGAGGACCATTAATCACAACATCACCATTTCCAAAAACTTTTTCTACTTCTGACTCCCCAGACTGAGACATTTTTGAGATAGAACGAAATATGAGGTTTGCATACCGTGAACACCTCCCTCCTTCTAGAAGAAGGAAGAAAAGAAAGCTGGAGGCGAGGGACTAAAAATTAAATCAGCGCATCTAAAAACTGAGGCCAAATTGACTTGCTGAAGGCCATATCTAATCAGTCATTAGGAGAGCAAGGACTGCAAATCTGGTTTCCTCAGTCCCAGTTTCATGCTCTAATTCCTACCTCCAACAAATTGCTTTATAATAATCATAAGACCTTACTGATTAGTCATATATGCAGATAAAGAATCTCTCCAAGGTTACTGTAAAGGAAAATACCGTCAGGATGGCAAAAGAAAGGTTGCAGGGAGAGTGCAGTGCTAACAGAAAATGCAGTGTGTACTGAGAGCAATATTCCTCTAAACATGAGTTCAGGAGTGACAGGAAATGTAGAAGTGGTCTGCCCTGCTGTAAACAGGTCTTCCTTCCCCAGAATAAATGTTGCAGAATAGTTTGATAAGGTTGCTGTGACACAAAAGTTTAGTGAAATCAAGATAGCATAATTTTATCCTGACGTCAGCTAGGTGAGGTCAGCCCTAGACAGGATGCTGACCTCTTCCTGCTGCCCCATGGCAACTATCATCGTGGCTTTGTTCTCACTGAGGATTGTAAAGCAAAATAATCAATGATCATACTTATCTTGCTGTAAACAAATACTCTGCCAGACAAGACAAAACCTTAAAAGGGGATTGACCCTGGCTACATGCACGCTTGCAAGCACTGGCAGAGAAAGAGGTGGAGAAGAATAGGATATGATTGAGGCAAAGCAAATAATTTTATCCAGTTATCCAGCTGACTGCAGCACATCAGTCGGCAAAACACTTTAAATGAGCATTTGTCGCTCTCTGTTGGTTCATGGTATTGGTTGTGGCATATGTGTCTGAAGAACTCCTGGGGACCCATGATGAAAGTGTTCCTCTCAAAGTTAAAGGGCAGATAAGATTTTCTCCATTTTCTTTGTTAGATTATCCATCCTGGGCAGGCATGCAGGGGTTTATCTTCTCAGGGCACTGTTTACCTGCCAAGCAGCATGGCTCCAACATCATCTGGTCCAGGTGCTGGTCCAAAACTTCAGAGAGGCTGTACACACACAGAGAAAACAGTCATGTAGGCTGCTCTGTGTCAGTCCGTCTGAAGACTGCTGGGAGACAGTGCACAGAAGATATGTTTAATAAAAGAGTCTTTAATGAACAACTACTGTACTTGCCAAGTACGTCAAGTCTCTCAAACATTTTCTTCCTTATTTTCTTCCAGGTAGTATGTGAATTTCTTCTCTTGGCAAGACAAAACAGATGTAGACACAAAAGCAACACGAGTCATAAGAAATCTAAAGATCACAAGTGATAGGCAATCAAGATGCAAAGAGATCTCTGGATCAAAAATCTGAAAGATTGATTCAGAATATCACAACCATAATGTAAAGTGTATATCCTGAATGAAGTAGTGATAGGACTTAATCTCATTTTTGAAAGGGTTGTTACACCTTTTTGTGAAATAAACATTTAAGGAAATAAAAAATGAATAGCTGATCACCAGCATATTTTTTTTTTGAACAAAACAGATCTAAAAACCATGTAGGAATCTGCATTTTTTTAGCTTTGTGTTCAGAAGAAACACAACAGCCTTTCATATCTGGGCAGCTTCTTTTGCATGGCAGCAGAAGACCAGGTCACAGGAACCAGAAGTGTAAGACTCCCACTAGAACCTATGCTGCATGAATGGAGGCTTAGGTTAAATAGGTTAAATAAAAACAGAGAAGGAGACATGACAAAGTAATTACTTGAGGTCTCCTACAGTTGTGATGAGAACCCAGTATGTTCTGACCCTAGGAAAGCCAGTTACTTCTTTATGGTTTGGCTAGGAACAAGAGGAGTACTCCCCACAAATTTAAATAATATGACTTCATTGCCATTGCTTTTAAATGACAAAGTAACTGGGGACAGTTTCCTCTCCCCCAGTAAATACACTGAAGCATTAGCATTACTGTATTGCTGAATTTTCACATACTCATACACATTTTTTTGCAGAGCGAACAGGGAATATGTAGGTTCTTATCCACAATTCCTGTGGAGCAAACTGATGTGAGACAACACAGATGAGAATGAAGCTTCACTGTACAACAAGATCCTTGTAAGAACAGGAACCACCACCGAGAACACATGCCAAGCAGCAGAGAAACTGAGCTTATGAATACAGAAGGGCTCCTCTGACCACTGCTTGGTGGGGAAAGCACAGTGAGGAGGACTCTGGACAGACCATCAAGACAAAGGCTGGGAGCTGACTACCAAGTAAAGGCCCCAATAGCAGCTTTCAGCAGCATCCGCAGATATGGGAAGCCTTGAATCAGTAAGGAAAAACTTTACCTGCTGTTGTTTGATTCCCTGCTTGTAAGGAAACAATGCTTTAAATTCTTCTAAGATAAACGCGACTGCATCAGCACAACATAGTGCCCTATTCTCTATCTGTTTTCCCAACAGCTGTCTGTGGGGCTGCTGGTTGGCAAACAACATGGATCAAAGACTGGGAAAAGATATTTTCATATCTTCACCCAGCAATGTTATCACTAAAAATAATCAAAAACTGCTCCCCACCTTCCTTCCCCACCAGGGAAGGTTTTGCATCATGCCTTTCCTGCCCTGAGTCAATAGGCAGCAACAATCTCTTCTCTGTACGTTTCCAACAGCTGCTAACACCATAAGTAAACAAAAGAAGCCTGATACTGTTTAAAAAAAAAAAGAGACAGAGAAGCTCCAAGAATATTTAAGCCGATTTGGATGAGAAAATGGGATGCAAGTCTCACAACATTTCTTTTTCTTCTAATCAGCCCTGCTGCTACCTTGTTATTTGCTTAGGGCAGGTCTATGTAGGGTGAATTAAGTAGCCTGCAATCATTATTCCAGCCCAGCTTCCTTCCTGAACTCTCAAATGCAAAATAAAATCAGCCCGGTGAATAAGCAGACTAGAATGTGTGTGATATTAAGTATTTCTTTGGACCCTGCTTGGAAACCAGTCACCCCTGTGGATTAATAGAGTAAAATAACTCTGACACAGCTGCTGGGCTGCCAATAATTTCATGTGGGATGAGGTATATGAACATATATCCATATATCTTTACGGATATGAAATAAATAATCAGGCAGATTGTGAAGGGAGGGACGAAAGTGACTGTCACCGCATTTACCAGCTGATCTCCAGCAGAAGGGGAAGTTTGGTTGTCTGTCTGTCATCTCTGGCGCATCAGCGTTTGAGAAGAGTCAGTGCAGGCCTGGACATGGGCAGAGAACTGCGGGGCTGCCATTGACCCCACACTCACCAGTTGCCCAGCCAGCACTCATTTTCTTTGCATGTTTTGAGGGCTGAGTAAGGCACTGGACACTATTATCGCTAGTGTTTTATCACCAAGGAAATGGGCATCTTATATGTACAATCACAGACATTGACAAGATCCCCCCTGAGCCTCCTCTTCTCCAGGCCAAACAGGCCCAGCTCTCAGCCTCTCCTCAAAGGGGAGGTGCTCCAGGCCCTTCACCATCTTGGTGGCCCTTTGTTGGACTCTCTTCAGTATGTCCAGGTCTCTCTTTTACTGGGGGGCCCAGAACTGGACACAGCACTCCAGGTGCAGCTTTATCAGTGCTTTGCCGGATGCAGCCAAGAATACCATGAGCCTTTTTAGCAACAAGGGCCCATAGCTGGCTCATGTTCAACTTGGTGTCCACCAGGACTCCCGGATCCTTTTCTGCCAAGCTGCCTTCCAGCTGGGTGGCCCCCAGCACGTACTGGTGCCTGAGGTTGTTCCTCCCCAGGTGCCTCTCTTCAAGCACGTTTCAATGCAGGTAGCCAAAAAACATTTGCCTACACACACCCCATCAAAACCAATCATTCTAGTGGTCACTGGCCCGATCTGCATGGTGAAAATCTACGCAAAAGATGCCAAAAAAACTGTGCTCTGATCTCTTTGCAGCAAACTATCACAGGCACAACCCTGGGGACCCTGGCTTATTGACAGCTCCACCTGCTTGCTCAGGCAGAGCCTGGCCACACCTTGCCTCAGTGTCTCTATCATATAATATGATATATGCAACACAGAAATCAACATTTCCCAGGCCTGGTTCTCCTTTAGCTTTTTCTCCAGCAAGATTAGGCAATGTCATTTGAATTGACAATCAGCAAATTACCTGAACACATGGGACCTGCAAGCCTATATTACTTATATTAATTTTGCAATGTGATCATCTGTGCTCTGCTAAGCCTGCTAAGATACCATGAAGATATTAATATCTTTGAATGAGGAAGAAGACTGCTGCAATAAAAACATGTAATTAGTATTTTACATCAGATATTTATGCCACAATAGTGCAAACTGGAAAGGACTGTGGAAAAATGTTTGTAGTAAGAATGGTTTGTATAGAAATAAATGTTGGAAGAATAACATTGATCTTATAATGACAGCTGACAAAATTGCACACTGAAGGTGGACGCATTATGAGGGAAACACTGTGCATCATTTTCCAGGGAGACTATACAAATGTCTTGAATATGACAACACACAACCATGCAAAAATCCAAAGTGCATTTGCCATGTTCCCCTGGTCTAATAGCAGATTTCTCCTGTAATTTGAAGCCTTGTCTGCTTCTTTTACGTAGCTAGAAAGTCAGAGCTGTTTGACTGGAGTTGATCTGGTTGCTAAACAACCAATAATTGATCTTCCCTGGATTTTAGCAATGTGTCCTTTAAGCAGAGAACTCGCTACCTTTCTGTCTGAAAGGTTAGGCCTGTATATTATTATCCAAGGACTTTAAATGGAAATCAAATACTTCTGAAAAAAAGTTTAAAGACAGATTTACTGATAAATATATGTGTTTTTTAAATACCGTTTTAAAACCATAGTGGTGTAACAACACAATTGTGGTTGCTTCTGTGGGCAGTAAATTCCCATCAGGTGCCAGGAGGCTGAAGTCTGTCCTGTTAAATGTATGAATTCCTGTAATATGTCATTTGGTGGTATGATGATGCAGGTCCACTCACCATGTGCCTCATCCAGTCTTTACTGACTGGACTTGAAGCAAATCCAAGTGAGTTTGTAAAGATTGTGCATAGGATGTCCAAGATTTCTGGATGCCTGGAGAGCTAGGTAAAGCAGAACTGCCTGAGCTGCCAGGCGTCTGGAAATCACAGACAACTATATAAAAAAAGTCTCAAATTCTGACAAAATAAAAATGCCATATGGGAAAGGAAGATGTTTCCAAAAAGAAAAAAAAAAAGAATTCATATGAATTCCAGCAAGAGATCCCCTTTCTGGCAAGGGATGGAAAACTTCTGACCCACAGGCTGGAAAGAGAGAGTCAGAATTACTTATCTGTATGCAATAATGTGCTTTCTGCCACTTTTTTTTTTTCCAGAGAGAAATAAAGAAGTCCAAGTATATGATATAGTAAATTAGACTCTTTAAAATGTTGCAATTTATGCTTTCTGTATACATATATATATATATATGTTATAATTTGAAATTCTTAAGTCAGCACTGTGCAAAGCCATATTAGTAACACTCCTGTGAAGGAAGGCTGCAGATGGCACTAACAGAATTTCTGCGAATACATCTTAATTTGTATTTATTTATTTATTTTTAATTTGGGACTAATTTCTAGCCTATATAATTTATCAAGGCTTTTAATTATGTGAAATGGATTTCTCTAAAGGCAGCCTGAGCAATCCACACAATTGGAAATGAAATCAGCTCCAGGCTTGAAATCACTCCAAGTCACTGGCAAAAATGAAACTATGCTCAGCCTGCCAAAATGAACGTCATCCAGTTTTCCTTCTTTCCTTTCAACTTCTACCAAGCATAATCAGGTTTAATAGAGATCTGAAATATATAAGCCATAAAAAACACGCACACTCTACAGGGTACAAGACACTACCAATAGTCAGTATTGGAGAGAAATCAGTAGCTCTATGGTAGCTTTTGTTATTAATCAAGAGCTGCACATATCTCCATGGTGATATTTTGTTCTGTATTGTCCATTTTCTTCCCAAAGGGGATATTTTTGAAAATAGATGTCAAACTGCCTCACGTCTGAGGTGGAAGTTGCATTAGTGGTAACCTCAGCACTGATCCAGACCCAGAAATTTCCATTCTTGCACTCTCCCTCTTCTCACAGAGGGTTCATGCGATCTGAAGTGATCTTGGGGATGTTATTATCCAAGCCATTTGGGATATCCTCTATCCCTTTCTATACCTTACAAAGTCCCTACAGTCTTGGACAAACATCAAACAAGACCACCATTTGTCTTTGGGGAAATCTGAGTGCAGTGGAACCTCTGTGGGAAGGCAGGCCTTCCTGAACGAGAAAAGAAATTGTATCTGTGCCTCACACTGAATAAATTTTTTTTTAATCTATCCAGGGTGGAAAAACAGGGGAAACAGTGAAAGTCCACATAACAGCTTCATACTTCTGAGACTTTCAGAAGCCCTTGGCAATGTCAGGCAGAAGGTGCCGCTGCTGTGACAAGGCAGTGGAGGAGAGGTGAGCTGGAAGGGGGCTCTGCTCATCCCCCTACTCACTTCTGGAGGACACCGGCAGCTCTGCCCGCTGCTTTTTCTGAGAATGCTCTTGCAAGATCACAGAGAGCTTACATCCGTCGTTTCCTCTTTAGTCTCTATAGGAAGCCTCTTCAGGAGGAAACATTAAAGGCCAGAGAATTAGCAAAGCAACATCCTCTTTTCACCTGAGCCATCTATTTCTGTCATCAGGTCCTTGCAGCATGTGTGAAATTGGGAGCTTCATTTACAAGTATTTAACCCCACAGCCTTACTGATCTCTCTAAATAGCTATGTAATTGAATATCCTAGACTTTTTAATAATGAAATATATGTGTACATAAATGTATGCATATACACAGGAAGAACCTCAAACTTCAGGCTTCTTCTGGCTTTTGAGCTCTAATGGCTTATTAACAAAGCCAAGCAGTGTGTCTATATTCCAGATTGTGAACCTATCTGACCACTTGTGTGTACACCAAAGTACTCCATGCCCTGGCAGGACTGCACAGGTTGTTAGCAAGGCATTCCTCTCTATAAATACTATAGAGTCCCAGCAGTTCTCTGTAATCCCTTCACATTTTCAGCTGACACCCGCTGCATGGCTGGGATATCCTCAGATACATGCATGGTCTTTGCAGCTCTGCATTTTACTAACTTAGCTTGGTTCAAAATTAACTGGTTTTGCATACCATGTGATTTTCAAAGTCATGATGTAGATAAAGCAAAAGCAGGCTTCGCTGGAACACTTATCAGTCTGCTGCTTTCTGGGGACTGTTCCGTGCCAAATAGCTTACGCCTACGTTAGCAAATCCTGTGGTGCAACAGGAGCAGCTCTATAAAGCAAAGCAATCGGTGATGAGAGCCCAAAGTCCTCAGTATAAATACTTCAGAGGTTTTACTTTAGACAGTCTCTGTTTTGGTGCTGTGGGCTGAATGCCCATCAGTGGTTGGAGCATGGTAGATATGCTCCCGGAGTGCCTCTTCGCAGGGGCTCCAGGAAACAGCTTAGCATCATCTGAAAGGGCATGAAGTTTGTGTGCTCTACGGCTGCCTGCTGATATGAACCAAAACAAGGGAAGTGAGGACAACTGGAAGATTTGCTTCCAAAGTACACTGAGTCTGACTAAAACTCTATAGACTGGACTCCATTCACAGAATAAGAATGTGAGAATAATTTTACAAATGGAATAAATTCGGCCTTTTTCCTATCATCCAATACCTTGTCTTATACTAAACACCACAGTTGCATGTATGAAATGGAGAGGGAGATACAAAATGTAAATAGAAATGAAAAACTGAAAAGGAATCAATAGAAAAAAAAAAAAAAAGCAGTTCTTTGATGCAAGATTGTTGCACACAATGCACACAAGACTGCTTCCCTGAGTGCTGCAAGGGTCAAACCACAAGACATATTTTCCTTGCTCATTATTCATAGCTGCTCTGCCCAAGACAACACTAGTTCTTTCTTGGATCTCTTGCATGGACAAGCTATACATGTCTTTTTGAGTACAAATGGCTTTTCACAGTCTTCCCTTTCTGTTCCTCTGGTATTTTCATACCGATATTCACCCATGTGCTGATATTCACATTCCAAAACTCGTGCTGCCATGTCTTTCCCCTTCCTCACCCCCTGCTACTCCTCTCAGCACCTGACTTATGCCCGTTCACTCTTTCCAGAAGCAAGTCATGAGGAGCACATGGGAGGCATTGTGTCTGCAGCTGCAGTTTGGGCAGCTGGAGCAAGCACCTTTAACAAGTTGTTTTACATTTTTTAAAAATTTGTTTAACAAACAAATGCTGCACTTGCAGAGAAAATTCAGTGCTGTCCTGCAGCACTCTCAGAAAGCTTTGCAAGGACAGGGAGAAATGTTGGTGCCCTCTCAGAAGTTTTTGCTGGTTAGATGTGAATGTCCAGAGGTTAAGTGTGGATGGACTTCTGTGGATGACAGAAGGTAAATGGATTTGAAAATGCAAAAAGACAAGAGCTAATTAGCACAGTGCAACCTTTATCAGACCACTGAAGATCTACAGGGTTCATTATCAGTGTGTGAACCTCCTTCTTGGAGGACTCCCACCTCTCTTTGGGTGCTGCTTTGATGTCCCCAAACAAGGAAGGGCAGGGAGAAAGGCCCTGATGTCAAGGGCGAAACGCAAGGATTGAAACTCTGTGGTGGTGTAAAGCAGGAGATGAGGAGGTACATCATGACCAATTGAAGCTGCTGGGGAATCCAGGCAAGGATATTTGAAGTTACCCAGAGAGGGGTCTGACGAGAGCTGGGGGACACCAAACCCAGACAGACCCAGAGGCGTCTTTAATGGTCACAAATGGCCAAGCCCCTAGCCTCACTCGCCACCCCACAGCACTATGTTTGGCAGCTCTGTGCCAGTCACCCACCTCAGGCAGCCAAACCAACAGGAAAAAGACCTTTTTGTGGGATGCCTTCTCAGCTAGTTCAGCTGCAGACTAATTGGAGCAGCAGTGACCCACCTGGCAACAGCCGCTCTGCAAAATCACAGCCTTGGGTGGGAAATTTAGTGTTGCTGACCGTGCCTAAGTGAGACATCATTCCCAAGCAGCTGGGCAAAGCAGGCAGACCACGCTTCATTACAGAGCTGACAAGAGACAGCAGTAATTACACAAACACGAGATCTATTACCTGACCGTTGTCAGATCCGTCTAAGGTGCCATGTGCAGCGAGGCAGGCCATTAATTTCCCATTCCGCCGGCAGCCCAGGTGCACCAGGTCTCGGCAGTGAGCGTGGCATGTGTACTTGCAGTCTGGGACACGCAGGCGGACAAAAAGGAAAAAAATAGAAGAAGCGTTTAGAAACGAAGCTGCTGCAGGCAGAAGCTCGAAGAGAGGCACATCCTGGTGTGCTACCTCTCGGCTGAACCTCCCTGTCTGTGCACATGGGTAAAAATAGTTACAAATTAGAGAAGATGTGAATTCACCGAAGCAAAGGTGACAGCCCAGTGCCACCCTGTCACAGTCTCTGTGTCACCCTGACACGGTTGCAGTGACGCAGGTCTCTGGTTAAATCAGGGCTGCTTGGTGGTAGTACAGTTTTGCAAGAAGTTTGTGCTATTCGTACTAGTTATTAGCAATTATAGTATAAGCACAACCAGGGGTGCTCTCAGGAAAGACACAACATTTATGATTTTCAAATAAAAATTTCTGCCTAAGTACAACGACCATTACGTGGGTATACGCATTTTAAATTTGAGGTTCTCTCGAGAATATGTACAGGAGTATTGAAAACTGAACGAGGAGTTTATATGAAGTTGCAATTAACCTGCTAAATCACAAAGTTGCCTTCAGGAACAATTCAAAAATGTCACTTGCTGGCTGCCAGAGTCAACTGGGATGGCTACCAGAAATGTAAATTCATAACAGAGGAAGATGGCCCCATCTCTGGCAAGAAATCAGCCCATTCATACTGCCTTGGTATCGCAAACAAAAATCATTTAAATGGTATTTACAAAAACAACATGCATTTGGTCCTGAAGCCTTGTTGCTTTTGTTTTTCAGTGTAAGCTGGGCAGAGCTCCTTATACCACCTTTGTCTAGCACTGAATGTCACTCTCTATTTTTAGATTCTGTCTTAAATTGTTTATAATTTTTCCAAAGAGAAACCACTTGTACTTAAAGTTTCCATGCTGGGGAACATCATGCTGTTTGTTTTAGGACGTTTTAGCTAAAACAATTCAGCCATTTCCAAGAATGACTTTTGGAGGAAATGCTTTGATTTTCCTAAAATAAACTACTCTTACAAATATATTTTTGTTACAAAGCTTTACACCATCCTGATTTGTAGCATAAGGTGAATTCTGGGTGGGCTTTTTTTTTTTGTTGCTATTCCCTTATCAGCCTTTCAAAAATCTCAGTTTTCTGTATGATTTTTTAGATTCCCATTATAACTCCTGAAGAATAAATTCTTCTAGGTTCCCATTTACAATCAATATTCAGCAGCAGTGTTAATGGGGCAAGACAGCAGAATGTTTCCTACAACATTGCACCATCAGCTATGGACTGGATGTCTAATATAAGGTCCCTGCATGGGCAGATCATTCAAAATTAATATATATATGTATAATGTGGATCAGACATAAACATGCAATCACAGTCCTGTGCCTGATACAGAATTTATGCACACTAACACAAGATTAAATGTATTTTATCTGGCACAAAGTTTGCTAATACAAAGTCAGCCTGTCAAAGTTTCTTGAGCACCAGCGACTCAGCAGATTGAGTCCATCCTGGATCAGCACTCTAGATCAGATAACTACAGTGTTTCTGATGTGACAGACTTAAACCAGACTATCACTATAACATGTCTCGTCACACCCTTCTTGGGACATCAGCAAATATCTTCCAGCTAATTACAGAGCAAGAAGGACCTTGTTGCAATATTAACCCAAATACTAAGAAAAGGCTCTAAGTCTCTAAAACCATTCCTGTATGCTATGCAGAGTTTGGAAAACATGAAGCAGAACAGGTAGAAGACTACAGAGGGAAAAAAAATAAAGGATGTCTCAGGCAGCTGTTGAACACAGCAGGCATCACTTTGCTGCATGGCAATGCAGACATGAAGGGAGGTCACACGAAAGCAATAGTCGCATTTCTAATTTTTCTTAATTTCTGAGTTCTTTACTTTACAAGCTTGGTTATCTGTGAATACTTTCTTGGCTTAGTTTCTAAAGAAAAAATGCTTATGAAATTGCATTGCTTGACTACCTTCCTAACCTTCCCCTCTGACTCTGAAAGAGCTGACCGATTTCAACCAAATGCAGTCTAAAAGATGATTAAGTTCATATGAATTCCATGAAAAACATCTCTTGGCTAAAGGAGGGAGACCCAAGCTAATGCCCAGGCTCATGGCAAGGTAGGCCAAGCTCAGCAACCAGGCAGGTATCTGAGAGTCTGGACAACCAGCTCCTACACGTCTCCTCTTGGCTCTTCCCTCACAGGGAACGGGGCAAAAATCTGCAAGAAACCAGGCTTCGTTAATCCGACAGCTTCCTATGGTCATGCAAATGTATATACGGAGCATGCACCTATTCTAAAAACCCATTTTCACAAATAATATTTGGAAAAAATCTCTTAGCAAAACAGTGGTCAAAAGCAGGATTACTAATTAAGTTAGGAAACATTACCTCTCAATGCTATTTTGTTTGTCATTTATATTCATTTTAATTTGTGAGTCCGTAATGTCATTTGTAAGACAAGCCCATAATTTCCTCCTGGCTCTTATAGGCATAATTGCAAAAAATGTAAAAGCTTCATCTCTGAAACTCTTTCAATCATCAACTAGATTTGAATATACTGACTATAAGTTTAATGAGCAAGACAAGAAAAAAATATATTTGTTTCTAGGATGGTAATATTTACAGCCTTCTTTTTCTACATATTTTAGCTCTAAATGCATTATCTTACTCCATTAATGGCATACAATATTTCACAAAGGTCCAGGTAGCACCAAATTAAAAAGAATAACCTCTGTTTTTGGTAATCCTTCACTTGAGCACTTGCCAAATTACACTGAGTTCAAAAAATAGCTACTATTCTGAAAAGACTGTTTCAATCATCAGACAGTGGATTGCCATATTATTTCTGTTTGGAAAGCATTCAGAACCAGGTATTCTTTTCCTGATGTGGTCTGAAACAAATGTTGTCCTCTAAATTCAAAGATCTGGGGGCTTTAACTGGGTGCAGCTGATAAAAGCCAGTGCCATTTAGAGAAGGCAACAGGTTTATTTTCCTAATGCTTGGGCTGTCCTGTATGCTTAAATTATCTGTGAAGGTGACGTCCCAATGCATATTGAACATGCATAATTATCCTGTATAATTTGTAAATGCAAAGTGTGTGTTTATTAAACATACAAATATTATCTTTTAAAAGTTGCATTATCAAATACTGAGTCATAATGTAACACCTTATTCTTTATTATTGTATTGCTACTGGTGTCATAGAAAAAAAAATAACTTAGCAAGTTTTAAAATTACATGAAATCAAAGCTATTCATATCCCGCCTTCACAAGGGTGAGCTGTAAGACATGAACACATTCATTTCTGTTCATGGTCCCTACCTGATGTTTGGGATTTCTTCACCTGTAACTTTATTTTGCCTGATAGCTCATATAAAGAGATGTCCCCATGACAGCCAGGGCCTCGTGCCTGGGCTGCACAGCAGAAAGCAGGCAAGCTCAACAGATGCTCTAACATCAGCCCCTGGTAACTGAACATTGCTGAGGAAGGCAGAGGCTCAGCAGCAACATCTCTCTCTCCTGCTGTGGTCTTCTTCCTTGCCCAGGAAGTGTGCATGCTCATTTCTGTGATGGCCCAGACAAATTTAACTTTCAAATGGGTATGCAAAGTGTATGCCGTGCCTGAGCAACACATGGGAAGTTCAAAGCCAAATTTGTGTTTATGTTTGTCTTACTTATCAACTGCAGTAAGTTGAAGACGTCTTTACTAGAAAGCTTGAGGAGGGTATACAGCTTGGTGTTGCTACTGTGTGTGTTAGGAAATTAGCCAGTGAAATCATCTTTAATTGATAGCCTATGGCTTTGTTCCCGGCAATCAGAGAAGAGATTGCTACTGTGATTGCTCTACAGAAAGCACACCTGTAAAGCTTCTTGGAAAAATATTCAAACTACATAAGATGTTTACTGCCTTATTTCTTAATCCATTTAAGCCAGCAGGTCACAAAAGGAAGAAGAATGAAGTTCCACAGCATTTCTTCTGCAAGATAGAACTACACTGTATTTCTACACTATGCTGATATCGACATCTCACATTTTGGTTTGCACTTAATATACGTTGTGTTGTTCTCCTTTTTGCTGATGGTCAAAAGCCTACATTCTAGTCTGATGCCAAAGCTGCCACCAAAATCTCTTTTAGCAGTTTCTCTAGAAGCTGTAATGGAACAAGAAAACTATTTGGATAACTGACCTTCAGAAAGTGTTGAGTACAGCTTCTTGGGGGCAGAGATCTGCTGCAATACTCTCAATGCAGCTACATTTATTTCTGATTGTTTATTTATTATTGTCACTCAATATCAGTGTGAGATTAAAATAAAGTTCATTTTAACCATATTTCCCAATTAATGAGACATGGGTGATTTTTGAGGGATCACAATCATTACAGATGAGACAGGGAATTTTTGACCATCCTTTTTCCTGAGGGGTCTCTGTGCACATTTCCCAGTCCTGGAGCTAGGCAAGGCTCAACTCAGACTGCAGTACAGAAAATCCCCATCTTCCAAATTCCTGTAAAGTTGTACCCATCCACATCCACAAGCACCACTTTGCCATGTAAATTCTTCTAATCTACCGTTTCTCTGCAGACTCTGCTTTCAACAGGTACATGGCCATGGCTGCTGGCCATGAGGCCCTGCGTGGGATACACACATCCCACAGAGAGGAGCCTCTGCCGTTTTCCTGGGCACAGAAAGACCATAAAGCCGGCTTGACTGGCCTCCTAGGGCAATGCTCCAGGAAATCTGCTACTATAAGAACCTCTAGAAATCCAGTGAAACCATCTCGTTACTGGAGTGGCACAGGAGGGCTGACTAAGACCAGAAGATGTAACCAGATGTGCCTCCTCCTTCAAGCAGATGAACACTGCTGCTGGAAAACAGACGTCCTCTCTCATTCAATTCCTGCTTCGTACAGCTGTCGCAGCCCACTTGACAGTATTAGAAAGCAAGCATGAAGATAAACAACACAGGAAGAAGGCTTTCAAAGTGCTGGTGTTAAAGCTAGGCTTCAAGATTTAGAATTTCAATCATTTGTATAAATACATTTTTCTTCAGTTTTGCTAAAATCCTATTTTTTTTTCTTTCACACAGCTGGAAAATACCATTTGGATTCCAATCTTCCATCAGTGAAAAACAAACAAAAGCTTCTCAAACACTCATCTATCAGTGCATCTAATATATTCACACATTTTACTAGCTAAACAATATGTCTGATAAATAATAGTCTATAAAATACTATTTGTTGTAAGACCCTAAAACTGAAGCTAAAAATCAAAGGAATATGATTGCAGATAAGTGACTTAACAAGGAGAGTTAAGCCATGATCTCTCTGTAACTTTAAAGAATTGCAGCTTTGTCAATACTAGCCCATGAAAGTTCATCCTCTAATACACTACTCTTTATGATGAATGCTGACTTAATAAACAGAGTCATCTTGAACAGATAAAGTCATGCTGAAAAACTAAAATGAGACAAGTTACTGACTGTACTGATATCATCCTTGATGAAACAGGATGTACTGGTTACGAGGAACAAGTTTTATATTACAGTATAAATCAAATGCAGGCATGACACTTTAAAATATGCTTGGTTTAATTGGTTTCTATGGCAAGAAAAAAATTATATCTATATACCACACAGAAGATACTTCTAATGTTTTAATGAGTATTTCAAAATAAAGGTATTCCTGTCAATTCATATCTGAGACTGTTCTTTGATTTACATCTTTCTTACTTTGGATCAAAAAATTGATCTTATTTCTTAGAAATAGAATCTTATTTCTTAGAAAAAGGAAGAATTGCTTTGGATCCTAACCAAAGAATCAGAATTTCAAGGCTCCTCTTCAGATGAACAGGAAATTATGAAGAGATACTTGAAGATTGGTTCCCATCCTGCCCTCTCACCAAGCACAAACAGGCACCTCTGGAGGTTCTTGTGATTTTCACTCACAAGAAATGTTTGACACACGTTTACATGAATTTTGCAAAGATCCCTGTACTAGTAGTTGTCGTTTCTTTGTGGCTGCAAATGTATTTCACCCCACATCCTAGCGTTGTGCAAACCCAAACGTTTACATATGCACCAGATAAAACTGAATCTGTCAGGCCTGCCACCCCATCTGTAACCATCACAGCCCCATTCGGGGTCAGGAAACCTGCCCTGGGAACAGGATAAACTCCTGCAACCGGCTCTATTTGCAGCTTCTCATGGTGATTGAGGTACAATTACCCAGCCTGCTCATGGCCCAGACCTGCTGGATCATGTATTTGCATATATTTGGACCTCAGCAGAGGATGGGTGCTTTAACTTTGACAGAATAGTGCAGAACCCAGCCCAAACACTCACCATCTTTTTGTCCGTAAAGTGTTTTACCAAGCTGGGGTTTGGCTGTTGCACACACACACAAAATGGTATATTACTCAAAAGTTTAAGATTCAGATTTAAGATTTCCAACACCAGGCCAGATGAGCCGTGTGGGTATGGGCATCCTGAAGGAGGGGACAGGCAGGTGGGAAGCCAGGACTAACATGCCAGGGCAGCTCGCCCAGCGAACGGCAGGAGACATTGCCATCTAGCTGCACCTTTAGGAACTGGGATGGAGGAGTTTACATGGATGAAGCATCTTGGAGTAGCCACTGTTAGCCAGGTAAGTGTGCTGGCAGCAGCCACAGAGAAAGTCCCTGACCACTGAGGGAGGATTGCACATTCCTCTTACATGTAAAAAGTGCATGCGGTAGGGTTAATACCTATCTTGAGCTACTAAACTCTATAGTGGCTCTTTGATGCTTAAAAGTCTTTGAGCACCTGGCCCAGAGTGATGTAGGAATATAAATCCCATTGATTCACTCTAGAGCTATCAAAGAATTAAGTCAATTTCATCTGCAAAAAACATTTCTATTTTTATCAACATGGCAAGCTCCGTCTCATGTTCTCTCCCTCCTTCCAGTGCTTGCCAGCAGGCTCCAGCTGGGACTTGTCACAGCAGACTCTTTCACAAAGGTGGGATCCTGCTGTAAAGAGGCTTGTGCTCCTGGGGACTCCTGTGCCTGCTTTGGGTGGATAACATTCTTTGTGCACTCCTGCAGCAACAGAACACCCCATGCTTGCCAGACCACCCAGAAAAAAATAAATAAAATAAAATAAAATAAAATAAAATAAAATAAAATAAAATAAAATAAAATGTTTGTAAACAAGACTGAGTTACATTCACTTCATTCAATCAAGGTAAGGGTTAAAATAGAAATGTGCAATAGTTTTTTGCAACAAGCTCTTTGGGCAGATAACACTCCTTCTGCTGTGAGCTTTGAGGATGAAGCATGAAACGAGGACATTGGGAATGGAGCATTTCAACCACATAACCTTCTCCTCCCCATGTACCTGGCTGGCTGGTTTTCTGAGGCCCCCTTCTAGGGACTCCGTTACACTCCGCCAAAAAAACCCTTAACATTCAGTAGCTTTTTTAAACAAACTGTGGCCTGATGATGCCTATTGTTTTCCAAAGCTCTGCACACGAAAACTGTGAGACCCGGTGGGGCCTCAACCTGTTAATGCAAAGACTTCGTTATTGGCTTCACAGACAATTTTACCCATGCTTTGCAGCAGATGAGAAGGGAATGTGATGAGCTCCTACTAACACTAACAGATCCCAGAGATAACCACTTGCTGGCAGACAGGACTGACATTTCTGACTCTGCCAAAGCAGCTGGGGGTGGGGAGGCCAAATTCTTCCGCATAGTAACTTCAGACAAGGGATCATGGACAAAACTCAGCAGATATCTCGATATAGCACCTTGTCTAGCCTTTCCTGACGGACTTCAGAGAGTGCTTTTGTGCTGCTGATGCATGCCACAGCAGAAGGTGCACCTATCGTACACAGGTTTATGGGATAAAATGGCAGTGATGACGCCATGGCCCTGAAGAGCCAGAGTTTGTGTATGAAGCCCACAAAACCAGTAGTCCAAAGCCCTTGCTGAAGTTCCCTGCTGAATAAAGGGGCTGGCGAGACACACCAGCCCCAAACAGCTGGGTTTCCTCCTGTGGCTCTCTCAGAGCACACGCTGAAAATCACAGTAATTTACATTCAGTGAGCACCTGGCCCCGGAACACATGGCTGCATGCATCTCTGAATTGAAAACGTGATGGAAAATAGTTGAAGAATTACTGTTTAAAAAGGCAAAAATTGGTTCAAAGTATTCATGCAGTTCCTCTATGTGTCATGCTGGTAATTGGGGATTTCCACTTGCTGTGATAGTTAGTCTCTTCCTAACATTAAAAATCTAAGATAATGGGGAGAAAAAAGCCTTCCACATAAAAAAAAAATAAAAAAAGATTAAAAAAACACCCTCATCTCTCTATTCTCTATGCAAGAACCAACAAAATCATAACTCTTTTTGAAACCATTTACTCTAGTGCCCTCTATTGATGAACACCTAAACCAACCAGCATAAAAATAACTCAAATTAGCATTTTATTTGGGTATTCCTGTTATTTAGAAGAAACTTGACCAAAAAAACAACTGGAATGAAAAGTATGGCTTAGGTCTAGCTACCTGCACTGCCAAGGGGCTGCAAGCCCAGAACCAGATCTGAGTTAAACTCCCTCTTCTTGGTGTAACTGGCACAGAGAGAAATAGGGGAAAAGTTGAATCAAACCCATCAAACTAAGTGAAGCTTAGTGCAAAAATGTTTCTGCTTGTTCAGCAAAATGGCGGTGTTCTGCAGTCGTCACCTCCAACACTGAGCACAGCTCTGCTCTGGGTGTGCTACTGCATGCTGCATCCCAGCTCAGTCTGTGTTGACATACCGGGCTATAATGTTACATTATCTCTTTAAAAGAGGGAATTCCACACTAATAATTTATTACTGTTACTCCGCATAAATGGCCAACCCACAGCTTTTATTTCAGATGTTATGAGTCACTATTCTAACCTTGATAATGGACCTTGAAGCATGTATCTCAGGGAGGTGCAGAGTTTAATGCACACGGTTGGTCATCCTTTGTTCTTCCTGTTGTCTTCAACAAGCTCCCAGGGCAGCCAAAAAAAAAAAAAAAAAAAAACAAAAGCAAAGAGAAACAACATCTTCCAAGTGCTATTGCTTGACATTGGCAGAGGAAAGAAGAAAAGTGGTAGTAGAAAAACAGAAAGTGAAATTATTATGTCTTGCTTCATGTAAAAATGCTAGAGCCAAGGAAAAGGGAGTTTAGTGGGATGCAACATTCACCTCACCTAATTATCTGAGAAATGGAATAAAACCATGCGTGATGCAATTTGCAGAAGCCACATGATTAGTAAGAGCTGTGTGTGACTAATGAGGACCACTATAGAGAAAAACATATGCATTATCTGTACACTGACAGAATGCATCTCCCCTGGAAAAATGACTCCCAAATATGAGGAAAACCAGACAAATATTTAATGGGTGGAGAATCACACGGAAATCAACAATAGTGAAATAGGCTTTCATATGTCCCAGTCTTTACCAATTACTGCACTTGAAAAGAACAAGGATGGATGGATGGGGTTAGACCAAGGATCCACCCAGGCCAGTATCCTGTCCTGGGAAAAACTGCCAGCAGGTGCTGAGGGAACATGCATGAGGAAAAAAGTGAATTTTGAATGATATTCCCCCTTTATGCCCTTCTAGCCTCTAGCAATCTGCAACTTAAACAAGTGAGCCAGAGCCTGTATCGGCATCTGTTTATTTAATATCCCTTCATGGCTCTTTCCTCCATGAATTTATCTAATCCTTTCTTGAGTACACTTGTGTTCCTAGTCTCCCAAACATCCTGTGTCAGTCAGTTCCCCGGCTGAATTACGTGTATGTATGTGTGTATATGAAAGCATAGTTTGTCCTAAGCTTCTTGTGTGGCCAGTGCATGGTGCAGCCCTGACTTCTTATGCCATAAGAAATGGCAAATAACTACACCTTTTCCAATTCTCCATGCTGCTCATACCAGTACAAGTAGCAAATTTGCTCGCAGGTGCCTCTTATCCAAGCTGAAAAGCCCTGTTCTGTAAGTTTCCTAATCTCTCTGACAACCCAAAGCCTTGTCTTGCATCTTCACTCTGTTAAAAGGGTGGAATGACCAAGGCTGTTTTATATGATGCATGGACACAGGATGGTTTTCTGGGTTTTTGCTCTATTCTTTTCCTAACTCTTCTATATATTCAGTTTCCTTCTGGCTTGAACATTGAGATGAGTCTCTTCAGAAACCTTCCACATGATTAATTCTGTTTTCCAAGTGATAAAATCTAAATTAGAAGCCATTGCTCTGTATGTGCAGGTAGTGTTTTCCCCTACTTTTAGTATGTATTTATTAACACTGAGTTATGTTTTACTGTCCCGTCACTCAATATGATGTGTTTCTTCTGCAGCCTTCTGCAGTCAACTCTAAACTACCCTGATGACCTGTAAACACTGACGTCCGGCACCCATTCCCTTTTTCATTTTGCTAGTAAGTGTTAAATATTTTCTACAACACAGATCTTGGCAGTTTCCTCCAGAACTAGGTAAGTGAACTTCTATGCAAATCATATCCTCAGAAGTATTATACATATACTTAAAATAAAAAGGAAAAGCGTATATAGAGTTGTTTTTGAAAAGCACAGCAGAACCTAAACACATGCCTTCACAATACAAATAGTCTTTAAATGGCATACTTTCATTAATAATCTATGTATACTTAAATGAACACCAGGCACAGGCTATTAAATGATGATTAGGAACATCCAAACCAAATGGGCTGAAATGTTCAAAGCGGATGAACTGAAAGGACTGCACCCAGTCCAAATGCAGACAGAAGACCTGTATGTATGAGCTGACGGTAAAAGGCCGTTGTCTCCTACCTGCTTCCAATCTGTTAGAGTGCCATACCCAGCTCTAGCGCCAAATGAATAATAGCCATAAAGCAGACATTTAAGAAACAAACAGATATAGCAGTCCAGAAAAGCTGGATCCAAATTTTGGTTGCCCACCACAGTAGATCCCAAAGAGATATGACCTTGAGTTGCTGGATTCACACTCCAAAAGCTCACCTTGTCTGCTACCACGTTACTTTTCAAGATAAATTATTTGCAACCAGGCTGGTTTCCACTAAGACAGTGTCCTTCTGCCCCCTCCCCAAACACAGCTAATCAGTCCTTCAAATGGTACTCACTTGGAGGCAACCATCTTGTCCACCTACTTGAGCACGAATGCTCCAAGAGCTGTAGTTCCCAAATGTCCCTACATCCCATTCTTCATCTGCATTGGGCCAAAACTCTCTCCATCAGACCCAGAAATGGAGGCTCTGGCTTTGAATACCTCTCTGAATCTCTCTCTCATACCTCTCTCACCTTCGTCCGTTGTGAGGTTTTGTTTGACAACGCACAGTGTAAATTATTTCCAAAATTTCAGATGGAGTGACCTGTGCTGCAGCACGGGGGTAGGTAAGGTCTGGACTGGCCCAGGGCAGTGAGCTTTCCCTGACACCAGCCAGGAAAGCTGGAGCCGAGCAACCTGCCAGCACCATCAGCAACAGCCACCCCTGCAACACGTACAACACAACTCAAAAAGGAAATTACTATATCCATTAAAAGATCCATTGCTCACACACACAGCAAGCCACTCTCTTCCACGTAGTGCTTTGTAATGGACTTTTAAATACAAATGTGTTCACACCTACCCAAATGCCAATGAAGCACGAGCAGTGGGACCATATCACTGTGAGGCAGACTGATGCTCACCTCTCTGTGCCCTACCTGGCCATCTCCTCAGAGCTGAGACAGCAGGATGTAACTGGAAATACCTCCCCCCTCCCAGAACAGACATGTATTTCAGTCTCTTTCAACCAACCATGTTTTGACAAGAACAGAGAAATACAGTGACTTCAGCTGCTCATTAATTTCCCAGCCCCGTAGTCTCACAAATGCTGGGTAAGCACATGCTTCCTCTACATAACCAAAGCATTTCCAGCATGGCTCAGTTAAAGAGGTTACATGAGGACATCGGCACTTACAGCATACACCGCAATTCAAGTGCGCAATTGGCCAAACAAGTTGGCCAATACAAAAGTAAGAAATGAATTCTCAATTATTCTAAACTAAACCTCTCGAAATTGATGTACCACACTAAAATTATTTTATGTTCTCTCTTCCCACGTGTCTTATAGGTTTATTTTGTCAGCTGGATATAATTTGGAGAGAGAGTTGAAAAGCTGACTTTTCTCTTTGTCTGATCAGTTTGCAGAGAACTCTAAACCATTACACGTGAATTCGTTTAGGAGGTAGCCAATTTAAGGGATAGCACTACATTTCCGTACATGCTTCCATTTATTTTTCAAAACACATATTCTTATTATAAAAACATAATTTTATATTGATCATTCCAAACAAAAAAAAACCCTTCAAAGTCAATAAGAGAGAATCTACTGGCTTTAATGTTATAGGGCTAAAAGGCTAAAGCACTAGGGCAGAAAAATCACGCACATACACACACAAAACCAACCAACAGTGAAGGGTAAACATCAACTTCAGACTATGTGAAATCTGGTTAAAGACTTTGTCAATAAATTCCCTCTTTCTAGCCTCTGAAAGAGCCTTCCTACATACCCAGTGGGACAGTAGCTCAAACTGTTGAGAACCCTCACTAGCCAGGAACTGAGCAAGAAGCTCTTCATGAGTCAGTAGGGTTTGGCAAGAAATGGACGCACAAAATCTTCCACCTCAGACTGACTTTATTTACTTATTTATTATGGGGGCTTCAAAGCAAGCAGGGTTTGCACCGGGGCAATTTTGTCAAAGTAAGAAAAATGATAGCAAGAGTTGTGCTTTTCATGTTTTCATTTGCATTTCCACAGGACGTTATGGGATGGTTTTCTGAACAGGTCAAAATACGTGGGTTCTTTTTTTTTTTTTTTTTTTTTCTGTATAAGCCTGAAAAATTTGAAGACGGTTTAAATCAATTCAGATCATAAGGTTGTCTCTGCTAGGGATAAGTATTAGCTACTTCAGAAGAAACTGCAAGAAACAACAATTGTGGGATCCGAGCCATAAAATTATCTCAGACTAATCCCTAATTGTTAAAAATTAGCTTAAACACTGAAGCAAGATGATTTATGCCTCTTTCAAAGGCTTTCTTGCAGCTTCAATCGTCATAAGATTGAATATTCTTACTTTTCCAGACCCTCTTTAAATCTTGTTACATTCCTGACCTCAGCAGTGTCCCCTAGTAATGAGTGCTGCAATTTAATTATATTTTGAAGAAAAGAAAGAAAGAAAGAAAGAAAGAAAGAAAGACTTCTTTTAACTGCTTTAATTTTTTCACCCCTTACCTTAATCCTCTGCTGTAAAACAGAGAAAATACTTGTCTATTTTGTCTGTATTGATCATAGATTTCTATAGTCCTATCAAAGTTCTCTTTGATTCCTATTTCTAATTCCTTTGTGTTTCAATACCTCTTCCTGACTGATGGTTATACATTTTATCACGATAAGACTTCTAGTCATATGACTTGTCGGCACAAATTCTATGAGAATGCTGTTGGAAAAAAATCCAAATGTATTTCAAAGAAATAAAGGCTACAGAACCCTAAATATTACATCCCATAGTTCAAGCCTCTTACAAAATGCTATATACTCATGATTAAACTAAGTGCACTAAAAACATTATCAGCTACATTTCACATACTCTGAACCACATCTAAGGTATTATTTTAGCCCTTTGATAAGTAATGTAATCAAAACCAGTTACTGAGCACCACCCTAGAATTTTTTTCCTTCTTTTAGAGTGCAGAAATCTTAGCAGTGAGCAACAGTCTGTGGCCAGTGATCCCAAAGCATCCATCGAAGGAGAGGCTGGAAAGCTATGTATTTTTAGGAACAGAAACCTAATTATGCTTTGATAGATCTTTCTAAAATTGCACTGAATGCAACTTTCTGAACATAATCACCTACAGCAGTACCAAATTCATTCTCATACTCAAAAACTGATTTTATGCTTCAGCAGATTTTGTTTCTCTTCAGGAAAGGGAAGGACAAGAAATACTGAGAGACATGGAGTGGTGGGAGCAGAATGAAAGCAAAACATCTGCACAGAGGCACAGTGCCCGTCTCTTGATTCTGATGATAGATGATATCGCTTCTGTGGCAAAACATATTACAGAATGTAATCTCTATTCTTTGTGGTACATACAAAACATGAAAGTTTCTCTTATGCTGTTGTTGAAACAATAATTTATTTGTTAAAATGTAAGTGGCTAGAAGCTACCAGTGAGCATCATTGCAAGCTTTAATTATTAGCTGGGTTTTCAGCTGTGGAACATGACTAGCAATGCAGAATTATTCTGCTGGCTCATCTTGACTGACCTAACCAGAAAATCCTCTTAACACCATTACATGCACAAAAATTGGCAGAAAGACATAGAGGTGGAGATAACGAAATTGAAAAATCTAGAATCTGCATCAGGAAGCATTTTTTTACTTTACTGTGGAGGCAACTGAGCACTGGCACAGGCTGCCCAGAGAGGCTGTGGAGTCTCCTCCTTGGAGACCTTCAAAAGCTGCCTGGATGTGGTCCTGGGCAGCCTGCTCTGGGTGTCTCTGCTTGGGCAGGGGTTGGACCTGGTAGGCTCCAGAGGGCCCTGCCAGCCTCAGCCATCCTCTGTGATGGGACTCTGTGAGGGTACGTGTCCCTTTGCAGGAACGTAAGTAGATGGTCGATACTGCTTGGACCAGGCTTACGTATTAGAGAACTCTCAAAAGGACAGGAAGGCAGCTTGGTTGAAAGAGGTCTAAAATGTGATGTTTCAGAGTTAAGGATGCATGTGAGAAATTTGGTAATTACTCAAGAACCCAACCAAAATTCTGGTCACTCAAGTAATAGGCAGAAATTGACTCAAGTAAACTCAAGTCACTCAAGTAAAAGGCAGCACCAACTTTGGCGTAGCTTGGGTTTCATACAACTTGCTGGCTTCCTGAAGACCAAACAGGAATCATTGGTGCAAAATCTAATGGTATCCACTCCTCTGTGACACAGGTACTAGCACTTCAGCTTCCAGGTTTTAAGTGCTTGAAGTGTTTGGCTTCTATAAAGTTTGAGTTGGATTTTCACACAGTTTTTTTCTGAATGCCACCTTGTGCTAAAATGCGGTGTTTTCACTAAAACCACATTTGTTTTGTGATAATCTTCTCATTGTATGGGTAGAAGATGACATGGAGGGAACTTCTGACACTACTTATGATTTCAGTTCAAGAGATGCTAATACATACATTAAAATGAGGGTAGAAAGGCAAATTTTATTCAAACAATTACATGTAGAGGAAAATGGGAGAAAAAAATACAAAAAGTACTATTTTTAAAAAACTCAAAATTCACATTGTTGCTTATTACAATTCATGGATGAAAATATTATTTTGCAGTACAGAGGGAAAAGATAACTAGCATTTAAAGATTTTCACATATAAGTAATTCAGTTAGTAATTAGAGCTCTCAATAGCATTTATTGATATTTTTCTGCAACTTAAGCTCTGACAATAACAACAGAGACACATGAATGATTTGATGTGCTAATGAGGACTCAAGATAATCTGATGTATTAAGAAGACTTCAGATAATCAAAATTCAAACAGAGGTTCTAGTTTCAGTCAAGGAAAGTTTTGCCACAGACCTCAGAGAGCTGGGATTTCCCCAGCTCTGGATGCTTGAAAACCATGGATTCCACATGCCATTTAGGCATGTAGCCCAACATTTCTGTGATAGATTTCAGATTGTCCAGCTTGTCCGTCCTGTCTCAGGTTCATAAAACTGTTAGTTGAAGTACAACACTAAATTGCTCAGCTGCACAATTGACCCAAATCCTACCACACACAAAGTGAAATTTGGTGTTAATGCTGTAATATTGCAGAATCAAAAAGTTCATCACTTGAGTAAAAATAGTCTTCATCAAAAGAAATTTTGTCTTGCATAATTAGACTTCTAAGAATAACAGACTGAATTCAGCTTCCTACGGGAGTGCACATTTTCTCCAAACTCCCTGAGAACTGCCTCAAACCCAGGTTTTACGCAATTCTAAGAAGATCCAACAGTATTGGGGCTTTAAGGCTGTTTGAAAGGATGTTAATCTGGGAGATGCAAATGCTTCTACACTAGGACTGGACAAGGATCAAAGACCAAATTGTCTTTAGAAGCAACGACTTTTACTAACTGATGAGCTGAGTGGTGCGTCATTTCAGATGACTAAATGGGAATTAAGAACAGCTTACCACTGCCAAGTACAAGTCCTCTCTCAACTGCCCATCAGTTTGTGTGAATGCTGATACATTGAGTTATGGTCTTAGTCAACTCTACCTCCACTTAGCCTTGCACATAAATGAACAGCTAAGGCAATTCCAAAAAATAAAATTAAAAAAAATAAAATCTGACAGGTATTTGAGTCATATCAGAGCTCCTATTTACATACCTGAGGGAGAAACAGGCTCTATAAAAGCGGGACACCAAATATCACCAACATGAACATTAATAGGAATAAATTATAAGGCTGCAAGAGGATTCTTCAGCTGAGCAACGAAACTTCCATTCCATCTCCAAAATATTTTTACAGTTTTGCCTAATGAGACTCAGAGAATGGAAAAATACAAAACAATGCTGGACTGGGAAAGTTAACGAGCTGAATGGAAATAAATCATTTTTCCCTTTGAATTTCTTTTTAGCAGGAAAAAAATGTCTTAAGAAGCAGAGCAGCAGACTTACCAGCAGACTTCCAAAGAAGTTTTACCGTCCTCTTTCTTGAACGGCTCCATGATTTAGGAAACCAGTAAAAAAAACGTGCAATCCTCCTGATGGTTTTGCTGAAGTCACTTCGTATTGCCATGTCTGAAAGGGCTCTACAGCTACATCAGGGAGAGCAGACTCGCGTCCAGACTGCGAGAGGAGAGCCCACGAATGCCCGCACACAGCACACCAGCTCTGAGCTCAGCGTCAGCCAGCTCGTCTCGAGACCACCTGTTAGTCCTAA
The DNA here is from genome assembly GCF_013377495.2 of Cygnus atratus. Classification (NCBI taxonomy): domain Eukaryota; kingdom Metazoa; phylum Chordata; class Aves; order Anseriformes; family Anatidae; genus Cygnus; species Cygnus atratus. Next base: position 36,133,942 of record NC_066362.1, on the reverse strand, counting down.
ATCCCCTCCCTCCCTCCCAGCCACCCGGCTCGGAGCCCTTGAGACCTCCCTCTTTATGACAAGCAGAGCTATATTAATAGATGCTCCAGCTAAAGAAAGACTAATGCTTCAGAGCCTTAACCTGGTGCTGTTTTCAGTGATGTTACAACACGTTTTCCTTCAGGTTTTGGAGGACTCGTTCATCCCCAGCTACCTCTTCTAGTCTGTAAGCAAATAAACTCCAAAACTGAGAGCATAAACCCCCTTTCAAAAGCCCTTTATTTAAACCTACAAGATTTTCTCTAGAGAGTTTCTCAAAAACCTTCTTATGAAGGTTCTTAGCAATAAATTTAACAGATTTCTGTAGATTCACAGGCTTTTAGAAAGCAACTTTTACTCATAATGGGTTTTAAGACAAATACAAGTCAGATCATTCACTGCCACAATTAAGAATTGAGCATCTGTTAACATTAGTTATCCAGAGAAATCACCAAAATTTATGATGCGTGTTTCAAGCAAGATACATATTAAATTGCAAAACTAGAGATTCTGTGAACTAATATATGCCCCGTAAACATTTTTAAATAAATTAAATACATATTTATTTAATTCTAGCACACACTTTTTAACAGCAAGAATATTTAACTATTTCCCAAGTGTAGTATGATCTTCTCAGCTATGTCACAAGCTTCTCTTCAGCTTCTCACATTTTATTTGCTTTTTTCTTCTGCTAAATCCGGATGGCAGAAAACACTGAAAACCAAGACTAATGTCATTACTCAACAAAGATCCTTTTATATCAACCTTTAAACTACAGTAAGGAAGGGCTTTGTTACACGAGCTATATTCACAGCACACAGTTAATAACTCTTCTAGAATTCACAATGTATTTCTCGATGCTGAAATATGTGAAGTATTTAACCCCATTTTATACATCAGACATTTTTAACATACTGTTAACTTCTCAGGACCAAGCTAGATAGATTGCATTTCCTCTGGTCAGAGCGTTTCCGAAAACAAACAACCGTTTCCACTTCTGCTGTATCTGCCACAATTCTTCAGGCAGTGTCATCTAAAGAGCACAAGTCAGGGCTGGAGCTGCCAGACTCGTCTCCTGTTCGTGCTCCACCCTGCCATACCAGCAGGAATTTTGCAGCAAAGTGACAGTTTTAGCACAAGCAGGAGGTCTGGCACCCAACTCAGCAAATGCAAGGAGCAGACGTAACGTCCCAACAGCTAACTTGCCTCTTTCAGGAGCCAGTGTGGCTTTGAACGCTTAACAGCAACCGCAAAAATACTGAATTAAATGGTGAAGACTTTTTCCTGAAATATATGGATACAAAAGTTTAATGAAAATCAAAGTGGCTTATATAAAAATTCTCAATATTTCACACTAGAAATGAAAATATATTAATAGAGTCAAAAAATTGATAAAAAATACAGAGATATGTATTATTTTTAGCAGTATATGAAGGGCTCAGGAATATATTTTTCACCTAAACAAAAAATACTGCTATAGTATTTTTGTTATATTAAAAAAAAAAACACAGTAAAACGTATCAGAGTATAAAATAGAAGGAGGCAGGATGATATTACTGATGGGCTTAACAACCTGTGGAGGTCTGTGCCCCACTGTGTTCAGTGCCTTACTGGAGCTACAGGCTGGAGCATAAGCCGTTGCGTATTACCTTAAGGTATACAGAACTCAACATATACATAAATTCCTCAGTTAAACCTGGCAGTTACACCGTGCGACAAACCAGCTGCTGTACATGAGAGCACAGGCCTGGATTCATGCTGAACTACACGGCAGTGGCAGCAGGCCGCCTCGCGTTCCCGATGCCTGCCTCCATTTTGGGCACAACACGGTGCAAGGCTTCTCCCTGCAGCAGGCATCAGCCCCTGCTCACCTCACCGGCCTGCAGGAGGAGGCGAGGACCAACAGGTCTCCTAGGCCCCAAGGGGTGCTGGTGAAACCTCCAGAGGTTTCCCTTGTGTCTCTGCCCACACTGCTGGGGTGGCTCTGAGGTGAGCTACACAGGCTGCTGTGCCAAAGCCATTCCCACGAGTACTGCTGGAGCTGACAAAACTAAAACCACACAAACCCCTCACTGTTATGCCTTCATGTAGTTTTAAAGCAAATTCTTTGCTAATAAGCATTCACTAGAGAAACACCATGAACACGAGCTCCAATACTGAGGCTCAGAGCAGCAGCTCTGCGGGGCTGCCAGTCTGGGTGCAATGGCAGCACCCTCCTGCTCAGGGGCAGGAGAGCAGCTTTCCCCACTGGGGAGTTACCGACATCTTCACTCCTCCCAGCTCTTGGGTAGCAAATGACCTATTAGCTGAGCTCAAAACAAGATTTTCCCTACTTTGTAAGGACAATATTATGACTGGAAAATGAGGTGCTCTCTTTCCCACTCATCACAGTGTGGGTATGTGACACTACGCTATATACCACACCACAAGCAGAGCTCAGTGTGGAGAAGTATTCACAAGCCAGTCTTCACAAGAGTATTCTGTGCCGATGGAGCTTGAACTGCCAGGAAGATTTCCACAGCTCTGTGGACTATTTCTTTCCACTTTGTGCCTGACAGATCTGAAACATACTAAAAGATTTTATTGATCCAGACCGGGTTGTGCAGAGAAACACCATACCTGTGCACTGGACAGAACATGTGGAACTTATAAGAAATTATAAGAAAATTATTATAAGAAATTATAATTTAAGGAATTATAAGAAATTATAAGATAAAGCTTTGACTTTCCTTAAATCCTGTTCAGCTCTGTGTCAGAGTAAATTTTATCGAGGTAGCCAGAGAGGGGTCCTGCCCACCGGGTCCCATGCTTCTGCACTACTGTGTCTGCATGACACTGTCAAGACAGCATCGCAGATTTCATACTAAAACATAATTATAACATCATCACATGTAACAAAACTGTGCTGTTGCTAGGAAGCTGATAAAGAACACAATGCAATTCCTGAGAGTAAAGAAACAAAAATCTGCTGCATTTGAGTTTCGTTCAGCAAAACTAGCATAATACTTCCGATTTCCAGCTCAGCTGTTCATCCGTCCCTAATCCAAATAAGCGGCTATATTTGTGAGCTTTCTAAAAAAACTTCTGATTCTCAGCAGCTGCACATACACAAAAAAAAGGGATTAAAAATGAACAGTGACTGGCAATCTGCAACTTCCGAAATCTTGCCTCTGTTTGAAAGATGGAAATTGAAGAACTGCAGTACTCAAACTGATGTAAAACACATTTGTTTTCAGAAGTAAGGATTTATTACTTTGCAAATAAATTAATAAAGTTAATATATATTTTATAGATACTCTTTTAGCTGTGAGATCATGTATTTCACGTCTTATCAAGATTTCCAATCATTTATACACCAGTAGGTAATGCATGTGATATGGAAATAAAGAAAACTGGCAAAAGAGAAAGGAAAAAAATGTTGAAAACCTTACACAATGCACTACAGATGACAGTCACACTAACAGATAAAAATATAATTAAAAAATCATGCAACCGAACCCCCAAACATCACCTGGCAATCACTGCACATCGAACTGAACAACTGCCAGAGCTATACCATTAGAAATTCCCATCCAACAGTTCTTCATTATTCTGAATAAATAAAAAATATGCTTCTAGTCCAGACACATTCCTATGATGAGAATGGCTTTTTAAGTAGAACAGCATGACATTTGTATAAACCCCCTCCAAAATGGAGAGAAAGCAAATGAGCATTAAACGAGCAGGAGCAGTTTCAACCCTTTTTTGACGGCCCTAAGGAGATCTCTGGATGAGCAGGTAGTTGGGATTTGTCTAATTGAATCCAGATGTCTGCTGCTGAGCTGGTTGTCATGGTTCCCTTTACAGTCAGCAGAGGAGGAGCAGAGCCTCTTGGGCATACTTATTCCCATCCTGCAGTAAAGTTGTCAAACACACGAGATGAACTGCAGGCTGAAGTTTCTGAAGAAGCCAGGGCACCACTGTGGAAAGCGCACGGAGGGTTGGGAGAGTCCTTCTTGGAGCTGGCTCTGAGCAGGTGCAGTGACAAGAAGACTTCCTGTGACACACTGAGAACATCTCAGCTGAAAATCCGTGGGAAATGCCTACTTATTCCATAGGCTGTTAGGGAATAATTGTAATTCTGCCCTCAGGAAGCAAGGAATAGAAAGGTTTCTTCTGAGCAATAATCCAGTGAAGCACATCCTGGTTTAGTTCCTATTTCGCTCATTTCTTAATTTAGTTCTTATTTTTCCATTTCTTAATTTCATTCTTATTTCATTCACGTTGGCATTTTTAATGTAGCTTGGTTACAGGCCTACTACACGTATGTAGGCTTGTGCATCAGAATTAAATCTGAATACTAGTTTTAAAAGTTAAATGCAGAAAATAGAGGAATGCGGTGGGAACAGATTAGTCTTAGTATTAGCTATGTGGTAGATGTTGCGCTAGTAGTAGTAGAAATAAGGAAACAGAGCACAGTCTTAGAAAAACTGCTTTTGTACACACATGGTTTCACTTTAGGATGTAGAGAAAATAAAACTCAAGGCTAGAACTGGAGAGAAGATGCTGATTTGCCTCGTAACTCAGTTTGACACATAGGATTTGACTCAGCGGATGACAGACCGACTTGCCTGTGGGCTTCGGGTGACTTTGTGCCAAAATTAGTAGACTTCTCACTGAGAGCTTGCAGGGAAAATCTCTAAGGGAAATCAGACCAGGACAGAAAAACAAAAATATGCATTAAATGTTGCTAAAAGAATAGTTTTAGTCTTCTTAATCTGGCCTGCTTATGACAAACATAGCCTGATAAATTTTTAGGGTACAATAAAGCTATGAGCATCCTTCATTAGATCTCTGCACGTTGCACAAGGGGTCACATGCTGTTTGCACTTGAGATTAATAAGGGTGCCCCTCTTACGTTTAGCCTCTGTTCAAAGATTGGGATGTTTCTCAGCCCCTATTCTTTATTTTAGCCATGGCAGCTATTAGGTAATAGGAATTGGAATATAAGAGAAAAATACACAAGAGAGATATTGCAGAGCTCAGCTTTCATTGCAGCCCTTTGTATTTTCTTCTGAGCTCCTATGCTCACTGTCAGCCTCCTGCACCCAAGCTACTACACATGAAGTGCTTTTCCTTTATGGAGCAAAATCAAAACGGCATTTGTCAGTACTCAGTACAGCATGGAGAAAACAGACACGTCTAGCAGCTCATAAAGCCATCCAGCCAAAACCAGCGTCGTTCTTGCCTTTCTGCTGTGCACGCTGCTGACCTGCATTTAGCTGTCTGGCGACAGGGATGCATCCAATCACACAGGGGGTTCTGGTAAATGCTGCTTAGCAGCAGAAGGAAGGCATGACTAAGCTCTCTGGACCTGAGCTGAGCTCTAATTTGGGCTTGGCCAGTGAACTCCTGGGTAACCTTGAAATGGCCATTTCACCTCTCGGTGCTTTCCTCTGTGTCTGCTTCATTTGTAGCACTTCAGAGCAGTGACTGCTTCTTGTGCAAGCAGCCCGGCCGTTAAGGACACAGTGTGGCTGAGAGCTCCTACTGCTAAAAGCAAATGCAAAAAAAAAAATATATATATATATATATAAATATTTCAGAATATGTTAACCAGGGAAAACTTCATTTTTTTTCCCAGTGTACTAAAAGCACAGCTATTAGCGATACATAAATGGCATTACAGGCGATGTAACACAATGCAATTTAAAAGGCAGGTGGATCACTAATTCCCATGGTGCCCCAAACTCCCAGTTTCCCAGGCTAACAGCCTGTTGAACTCTGAGCAGCCATCAAAACACAGCGAGCTCTCCAGGGCTCTCACAGGACAAGGCCAAGTTTCTCCTTGGTTGCCCAACGCTTCCCTCAGTGAGCAGAGCCTCAGGAGGTACCAGGCCGGTGAGTGATGTTTAATTACACATCCTGAAGACATCCCAGGCTATGAGCACTGCCTGCAAAACCCCTATTTTATCACTTTTTCATTAGCGGGCTCCTTTCTGCTCCAGTACTGGCTCTCAAGTGTGGGTTTGCTCAAAACCAAGCCTTATGGCGCCTGGCCTCCCTCCTCCCTGCCTGTGCCAAGACACAACACGTGCCACCACCTAAAGGCGCCTCAGGCAGCGGGGCCTCCACACAAGAAGAAACCAGAGGCGAAGAGACCAGCGCCCACAGTGACCACAGAACCAGGTGGGGAGTTACCGTTCTCTGCAAACCAGTGGGGGACGGGCTCAGCGCAGCAATGGGAGCACACCCATGGGATCCCAAACCCCGGGCTGCACCGTGCCGCTACTCCTGCCCCTGCGGAGACTGAGAAATTCTGGTAAGTTTGCACTTGAAACAAAATAAAGAAAAAAATGAGAGCTTCAACATCATTAAATAACTCTCCACAGAAAGATTGGGAAAGAAAGAAGGCCTCCACCTCCAGTATTTCTTCTCTGCTCCACAGTTCTCACGAATTAGATAAAACTTTAAGAGGATCCTGGAACCCAGAACATGTTTGGTAATACAAATAGTAATTCTAGATGTAGCTCCAGCAATGTAATCCCCTCATTATATGTGATTAAATATGAATAAACTCCTACTGGCTGGTTAGCTGACAATGTTTATCCTCTTTTTCAAAACATTAAAAAGTATGTTCTAGAAATTTGTTTGCAAAAAAAACCATATCTTTTTGAAGGAAAAGAAATCAGTAATGCCCCCATTTACTTATTTTCTTCACATTTTACCTTCATTTCTGTAAAGGGGAATCTATTTCTTTAATGGTGCAGCAAATTAGGAGGCATTTAGATAACACACCCCAACTTCTTCTAAGGGTTTTTTTTTTTTTTTTTTTTACAGATACTTCAAAAGCCTTTTAATAAGGGAGATATATCACATGTTAAATGCAAAGCCTCTGTCCTTCACTTTCCACTAATGCAGCATTTACTGAATATTCAGTGCCAATATCAAAACATGTTACAAATGGAGTGGGGCACCTCACTAAAGGCTAGCCTGCACCTAGCAAAATCCCCTTTTCCATGGGAAAGAAAAATAATAATAATAATCTGAAGGCCCTGATAGGCCCTGAAACTGCTATATTCTTTACAAGGGAAGGTTGCTCAAAAAGCGAAGTCTGAGAAATGGATGAAAGGTGTCAAGATGGTTCGCTGAACACGGTTGAGCTGAGTAGGAGGCAGAGGAAGCTTGCCCTCCTACCTGCTCACAGAGGCTGCTGCACCTCGCGTCGGGCTGGTACCTGAGGGACACCCACTGACCTGAATCCTCATCCACAAAGGACTCCCATCAGAAATCTGACAGAGACACTGCAGTTTTTCCTTTTCGCAACTTTTTACAGACACTTTCACAAATACTTGTGAGTCTCTGTTTTGCTTCCTCGTGTTCCTGCAGCACTATGTCGCACTGGTCTCTCGGAGGCCATCACCAGCCTTGCCACACGAACCCAACACATACAACACTACTTCTGCTGCTACTTGGGTGACACACAGGTGTTAAGAGTAGTAGGTATCAGTTCATCAATGTCACACTTTCAACAAAAGTATCTGTGAACTCCCAAGCCTGTCCCATCACTTCAAGTTGAAAAGGAACCACCTGTTTTTCATGGTAAGTCTAAAATACCATCTGATTAAATATCTCCAGAAAGCTTGAACTGAAAGTCACATAGGCTCTACAAACTCCCCATATTCTTGTAAATGAAAAGCAAAGCTCCTCAAAGGGCCTAGCAGCATTTCTATTTGGCTAAATAAAAAAATGTTTTTTGCAATGAAAGTGTCAAAATTCAAGGTAAAAGAGAAGTCATAGAAATGAACTAGGAAGTCTGGAGCAAGCAGTCCGCAGAGTAATTCCTTTCACACCACTTGCCACCTACGTAAACCCAGCCCCCTGACCAGACTCTGGGGAAAGTAAAACCATCAGGAAACAGTATTCCAAAAGTTGTCAGCACGGAGATAGATATTTATCTGAAACCATTAGAAATGCCTCATTTTTCAAACATCAGATGATAAGGCCAAACCATACAGCTATTCCAGGGCTGCTATGCACCATAATACTGTACACCATGAAACTGTCAGTATGATTTGACACTGAAAATTATCACTTCACAGTACACTCAGATTGAAAGAAAACCTGAATACTAAAAAAGAAAAGCACTCTTTACTGCACATCATTTCATTAGTTTAACCTAGAATAATCCAAACTCTTCTGTTTCGAACTGCTCTGTATGGAGCAGTCACACCAGGCAGTGGCATTCTGCATCTGCACAAATCACCAGTTTTTACCCCCAAAAATAGAGGCGAAAAGGTGAATGGCTGAGCAAGTCAGGAGTGCTAAACCGATTAAGTCCCTCTTGAAAAATAATCCAAAACAACAGCAAGAGCTCAGATACTACAAAGCATCTTTTTTTTTTTTTTCCAGAGGTATTTCATTACAATTGGCTTTCTTCCTAGGCTGAGGTCCAGAAATATCAGTATTGCCTTATTTTTTTCCAAGAAATATATTGCTTGAATAATGTGCACCTCGTGCACTGCATTTAAACAGATGATCATTGATCTCCTTGAACACTTTTTTTTCCATTCTGATCATTCTTCCCTGGGTTATATGAAAGTATTTTTCCAATTTTTAGCAGAAGCCTAAAAACCTAGGTGTGCATTGCAAACAAAAATCACAAAGAAGCAGAAAGAATCCTTTCTCAGTAGTTCTTCAGTCACTTCAGCAAGCTCACCTTGCTTTTTTATGTGTACCAAGGAATGTAAAAAAAAAAAACTGAAGATGACCACAGCCCCTTTGGGAAATGACGACAGCAAAGTTCAGCCCCTGCCAAAGCTGTGCTACAGCCTGGGCAGGCTGGCCAGGGGCGCTCGGGGAGCCACCACTCCTGTAACCACATCACGGATTTTTTCTCTGGGGCTGGAAAAGTCTCCTGACCTAAATACTTGAAAATGCCCCCTTTGATGTGCCCTTTGACTGCTTCCCTGTTCCAGGAGGAATTTCTCACGCCTTTTAATTCTTACCCCCCAGCTCAGCACGTCTGACTCTTGTCTTGTCTGAGGCAACCATCTAGTGAGAAACAACTTCAGTCAATACTCAAAACAGGGTGATTTAAATAAAAATAATACCTGCGTCTTTGTGACTCAGAATCCTCACGACAATTTAGTGTGTAGTTCCTTCTTTATCTGCAGACGACAATCTGGAAGATGCTGTTGTGTCTCCTTTCTAGATGACATAAAATGAAGGTCCCCACCACTTGCAGCCTCTGGAAAACACAGAACAATTTGGGAACCTTCCAGCACTGTCACACCTTGCCAGGCAGCTTGAAACCTCAGAAAGGTATTTCGTAAAGTCAGACGTAACTTCTGCTTCACAGGGATACCCAAAGCGGACCACGACTTTTCCAGCGGAGGCTACCACGGTGGCCACAAACCTCACTGCAGCCCTGGAGGTGTCTGCGGCTGCCAGATCAGTCCATCAGCCCGGCTTGCCAGCGTGCCTGCGCGCCAGGCAGGCACTGAGCTTCTCGCAGCAGTCTGGGCGTGATTTAGCTCCTGTTCCCTCTCATCTCCATACCGCTGTACGGCTTTTAAATATTATATTCATGCTAGGCTATAAATGTTGAATGCTCCCTGTGCTACTTTGCCAGCAATACAAGAGAGTAGCTTGAAGGACTATGGCTGATAAAAATTGAGCTTGTCATAGAGGAGAAGGAAAAGCATTGTAAGCTGTAATTGTTCTGAGAAAACGTTACTGGAAGATACATAATCCAACATGACACTTCAAGCTCTTGCCACAGAGCGTTTGACCATTAAAAAAAAAAAAAAAGATTTTTAAGGTCTACTTTCACATAACTGTACTTATACATCCTGTCAGAAAACAGTACACTATCTTAAATAATACATAATTTTTTTATTCACATCCAACTATTTCCATTCAGGCTAGTAACTGCAAAAATAGAGGTACAGAAGGTAGGTGTACTGATGGGAACCTTGTAACAGGAGTTTTATAACTCAGCAGAGGACAATGTGAGGCTATAACATCTCTAAGCCAGAACAAAGCAATAAGAAATAACCGACCTTTCTGTCCTGCTGTGGGTTTCAAATCTCATCTCTTAAATGAAGGCTCAGTGGTGTAAATCAAAGGCAAATCACACACCTTCATGCATCACTCCACTGAGGACAGCACTTGATTAACCTAAAAGATGTGGGTTTGTTTTTTGGAGGAGGGGAATTGAAACTATGAAGGAGGCGTCCCATTGAGTTCTCGATGGGGAAAGATTTTTTTCCCTTCAACTTTTTCCCTACGCTTTATAACAGCACTGAAAACAAAACGAAGTACATCATGTTTTTAAGTGATGTAAAGGCAGCCACAGCAGAGCTGCTCAGCAGACACAGAGCCAGCTGCCCTTCTTGCAAGCTCTGTCTGCAATGTGCTGGCTTTTTCCTCTGAAATTTCCCAGTAATGAAAATGTTCCAGCAGCTCCACCAAATGGACTTCTAGCACAGAAGACGATAGAAGCAAGCAGGTGAATTGAATCATTGTGTTTTAAGAGTACTTTGGTGACAATTAAATGGCTGGAAAACAGGGAAGTTGTTTTCCATGTGAGGAAAGAAAAACCCACCTTTGTCTACCACGTACCCCCAAAAGACGTTTCCTTGGTGTATACATGATGCAACCTTGTGATGCTCGGTACTTCCAGACATGGCATCCTCGCATCCAGCAGGCTGGATAAAGGACACGCCAGCACCGGATTTAGGGAGCCGCAGGAGCCCTGTGGTGCCGCACAGGTGGAAAGAAACACAGCGGTTGTACCCGGGTTATGCTGTGTCTGTGAGGAACACGACTCACAGCACCCACACATGCAGTATTTGGGAAAAAAACAAGGCTCTCCTCAGGGCCGGGTGAGGGGTAGGATGCCAGCACTGCTAACACAGGTGGGGAGGTGCCAGGGTGATCTAAGCCCTGCGGTCACCTCATGGCTTTGGTCACCTCATGGCAGTGCCGGCCACATCTGCAACCTGCCCCGATGATCGCCACAAGGCCTGAGCACGGTCCCACGTGTCCCTTTCTGAGACCTGTCCATGAAAATGCCTCCGGGAGGAACAGCTGCTGGCTGGGGCTCTGCAGCACTCCGGGCCTACCAGCCCTGTCTTCTTCATTAATGGCTGCAGGTGGGTTTTCATGACGAGATGTCTGCAGGAAGCTTTTCAGGACAGCCCCTCACTGATCATGCCTCCAGTGCCTCTCACAGAAAGCAGCGGCCACCACCGCTCCACTCCCCTGCCTGAGGGCATCTCACCACTGCGAGCGACAAGGGAAGCGTGAGCCATATGGAATGAAAGCACATACAAATCTGAATCCTTTCATCTGATCTATACAAAGATTGTAACCTGCTCCTATCTGCTTAGACCTGAAACTGCAGTAAGGCTCCCACAGCCAGCACCAGGGAAGCAGCAGTGCGGTCATGCCAGCATCAGCTCCTTTCATGATGAGTTAGCAAATGTGCCTGCCACGCAAGGCTGAGGGCTGCTTAGCGAGGTGCCTGCTGTGAGCCCAGCTGGGATGCAGTGTGTCCGCTCACAGCTGGCTCTAGAATTGCTAATTTGCTATATATAAAAAAACCAGCTAATCTGGAATCGTAACATTGCGTGGCCCAGGTACACTCAGGGATGCTGAAGCAGCCCTCACGCTGGCACAGGGGGAGCTGGGAAGTTATGGTGTTGCATGTCAGTAGATGCCAGTTGAAATTATCTTACTGAAGTGGTTAAAGCAGCTCATTTTGGAAATGTGTCCCACGGCTAGACAGCACTGACACAGCCTGTAACCTGATGGGAACACTTGGTGGTCACAGACCTCAGCGAACACTAGCGCAAGTCTTCAGGAGAGCAGTACACCTCTGAACAACTGCAGCACGCCCATGGCTGTAGCACACCAGCAGCTCTACCTGTTGCTGCCAGTCTTCCTTGTGAACATGAAGCAAAGTTCTCCAAAAGATGCCCACACGGACATCTACAAGCACAGCTGGTGCTGGCCATGCTGGTACCTGTGTCAAAAGAACAAAGTCCACTGAGGGATAACCACCCCTAACAGATTTTTTTCTTTGCAATCAATGGAACAAATAACCAAAAAGCATGCAACAGAGTTCAAATGGCAGAAAAAAGTAGAGCTGGAAAGCTTCTGCCTTGCCAGTGGCAGAACTGGCCACAAGAGCTCCTGACAATTAACCTGTTCCTAACCCCTATGTCTGCTTATCTCCCAGAACAGTCTGTTCAGGCACTTGACTCTCTTCACTCTCAGAAAGACGTTTCCTAACTCAGTCTGGATTTTTTCCTCTTTCTTGCACTACAGTTTGTATTTGTAATCTCTAATCCTTTCACCACAGACATGTGACAGCCTTTCGATGACTGATGATTTCTGCTCCCCCCTTCTTCCAATCTTCTCTCCTTTCAGCCAACCAACTCCCATCTTTCCTGTCCTTCTCAGGCAAGTTTTCCAGACCCTAGCTATTCTCTTTTTTTCCTCCTCTAACTGATCTTCAGTAGCCAGTACCTTTTTAAATTGTTACAGATAAGCCAGTTTAGACGCACTTTTCGTTGTGCTGGTCACCAGTAAACCATGCTCTCCTCTGCACAGGCCAAAGTGGGATTCTATCCCTGGCTTTGAGGTCCCTAGGTAGCAGCTGTCACCAGTTCAGCTGACCATAGGTGAGTAACCAAGTCACTTACCCTTGGGAGGGGATTTCACAGTAATATAATGCTATGCAACTCCTTAGTTATAGTTTTGTTTGGGAAAAATTAAACACAGCTTTATGCAACGCCAGTTTATTCCACATCTCCCCTTTTCTAGGATTCAAGACTTAAACCAAACCAAACAAAAAACCCTCTTCCATTCAGCCTTTTGAATCCTTATAGTACTACATGCAACATTATTCTATGATTACCACTTTCACAGTAATCTAACTAAATGAGCACTGATCAAGCTCCATCAGTGGACTGTTTCACAGTCTAGGAATTTTGCCACTCAGAGAGAACTAACTTTGATCAGAACACACAAAAGCAGAGTAGTTAAAATAAAAGGGATTAGTGGCTCTCCATATTGCGCTTATAGTAGTGATTCTGTTGTTCAGGATACTTTTTCTGGACAGCCAACTAATGCAAGCTAAGCTGCACTTTGGTACCTCAGATTTGAGACTTATTTCGTATGAGCACACAGGGAAATAAAAAATATAAAGGTAATACTGAAATGGACAAAAAGTGAAATTATGGAAAGAGAAAGAAGTACACACCCTACGGTAAGTGGTTGATGATGTATTTAAGTCATTCACTCATGCATTTTCACAATTCGTATGAAGACAGATTTGTTCAAGTAACAGATAATTAATATACTAAGCTAAACCCCCCAAAACAGTTCACCAGCTTCAGGAGGAAGAACCATATATTACTTCCTATTACTTCTTTTGGCAAATCAGTAGCGCAACTGATAGTATCAGGACACTTAGTATGAGCCAAAAATTCCATGGTATCATACACCATGCTTCAACATGAAAAAGATACACGCTTCATAAGAACATAATCAGTAAATTATGAACTGATTATTTCAGGTTCTTTAGCTAGTGCTTAGTTAAAATTACTTTTTTTTTTTAAAAAAAGTAAATAAAAATTACTTTTAAAAAAAAAGTAATTTTAACAAGATTACGATTACTGATGTATTTAGCAACACTAAAACCAGCAATGTTTAAAATGAACATAATAGAACATAAAACATTTTCAACCATGTAAAAGAATGCCGCACATACTTCAATACGTGGACAATATTGTTACTACAATTAACTTTCCTTTTCAGACTTTCAATATAAAGGAAGTCAAAAATTATATATTCCAATATTCAATTTCTTTCAAAATTAAGAACCTTTGAAACAACAGTTACTAACATAATGTTGAAAAAAATATATAATTTATGTACAATTTGAGAGCCTGATTATTTAACACCTAGGCATGTGTTTTACTGACATGCAGTGAGACTGTGGATGTGAATGAATGAATGTACAACCAGGCATTAAAACATTCCAGTTAAACATGATTCCAGTATATTAAAACAAACAGTTAGGAATGCCATGGCTAACCAAGGAAAAACATGTAACAAACTGCTGCACTAGTTTTGCATAGCTAGATTTCTTTAACAAAGCTTGCAAAGGAATATTCTTAGACCCATGTGATAGTGACTATTTGATTTTCCTTCTAATATTTGATTCTAACCAAGAACACTGGAAAGCAGGTCTCAAAGATATCAAGGCAGTGAATTTCCTCTTCTTTCAGCAAAGAAATAATCACTTATAAATTTCATACTTTTTTTTTTTTTTTTTTAGTAAAATGGAAATGTGTTGCTTACTGACCCGAACAGATAAGAAGGGTATAAAAACCACAAAACTCTTAGATGCTATCACAGGTTACTACTGTTTAATTTAGACCTAAATCTTTCACCACTAATTATGAATCATTTTAAATAGCATGGATCCAGCTCTTCTTACAGATTAAATAAGGCAACTAGAAGAGCTATTTGGATACTATTGATCATCTCTAAACAGGTTTCTACACAGAAAGAGTGAAACCTGCAACGTTTACATGTTCTTCACCTGAAACAAGTGCACCTGTAGTATTCAAACAAAGTAAAAGTTGTTTTCTAAGGGATCTTTTTGGTTTGTTTTCCTCTTCTCTTCCTCCTCTCATTTTACATATTTTGGAGCAGACAGTTTCATTCTGCATCTCTGCAACCCAATCATGTAGTACTGGAAAGCAGTGACTACTGATCCCGGAAAATAAATACACAGTCTTACTACATTTTTCACTTAATATCTCAGTCATAAGTCAGCAGTGGGTGAGGTCCTTTTTCAAGATCTGAACTGGTAAGTTATTTTTCTAGTATTCAGTTACCACTGAGGCATAGTGCTATCTAGTCTAGTGACAGCCCCCAAATTCTTACAAAATTTTTAACCTTTTAAAACTATGTCTGCAAACAGAATTCTCAAAAAGCTATCTTACTTTAAGAACCCACTTCTCTTGTGGTGAGCAACAAGATTTCAGAAAAACTCTGAAAACATTACTTTACAAAAGGAGTTTCTACATTCAGTCTGACAACCTGGAGTGCAAAATTTCCACATATAGAGCAGACAACATGGCACCAAATATGGACAAGGACTTAAAAAAAAGTTGTGAATTTATTTTCTTGTAGTAGTGAACTAACAGTCTGGATGTGAAGGAAAGAGAAAGGCATTTCCACTCTGTCCTGTCTGTGCTTTTAGTCCCCATTCACACCTACTTAAAGAGACCTGATTTAACAGTCCTCCTGTTTTGTGATATTAGAGTCATTCAAGTAGACTCCAAAATAACAGTAGTGGTTACAGGAAAACCAAAACACCCTTTAAAGACTAATCATAATTTTTAGTATTTTGCAAATTCTCTTGCAATAAAGAGTAAATTGCACTCTGAAAAAGGGGCAATATTAAAAACAAATACATATCAACTTCATCAACAACGCTTTTGCCTTTAGGACTCTGTCAGAGATCTTCCATGGGTTAAATTCCCTGCCAGGAGTAATTCTATTCTAATGTTGACAAAAAAGATATATATATCTTCTATATTTACATATTATACATATTTACATTTTTTAATACTACAGTTGCAGAGGAAAAAAACTGGGTACAGAATTATTATCTGTTTTTACATGTCCCAATTGTATTTTTTCCCTTTGAAAAATTTACAAGTCCTCTTCAAGTCCTTTGAAAGCTAGATACAGTCCACATTCCGCAGGCCACCATCCGTAGTCAAAGCACCAAATCTAAAACGAAAAAAACAGTGTATTCTTAGGTGATTGAACTAAATATAGAATCAATTAATCTTTTTCATTATTATTTATTTGTGGGACTTTTCCTTTCCCTTGCTACATGCTGACACACACATTTGTATCTAATTTCTGTAGGTGACAACAAGGTACTTGGAGAATAGCATCCTTTCTTGTATGGGACTGGGCATGAGGAACAAAACCAAACCAAGTCAGCTTGAAGCTCAGCTCAGCTCTATCAGCAATTTACCTTGAAGCTTTTAGGAGATTATTATTTTCATATATTATCATCATCAGGATGTTACATTTTATCATCATTATGGAAAAAAGAAAAAGTATTCTATATGTAATAATGAAAACTCTTTCTCCCCACTTTATTTAAGCAATCTGAAAACTGCAAAATCATTCAATGATACTGGCACAATTTCACTGTCGTTAAAAATATCTAAAAGTGATGAGCTAAAAGAGCCTACTGGATTACTGCAAAAATATTGCGTTGAAATTCAGAATTAATCTCTCTGTGCAACAGATATTTCTATTAGCTAAAGCTAAGTGGTACTGAACAAAAATGTCATGACTGCTGTGTCAGAATAATTTTACAGTAATGTTTCAAGGTTTTAAAGTAAGTTTTCTTGTTACACCTCAGATCAATAGTTCAAAATATATTTACAGTTAAAGAGATTAAAGAATCGTCCCTTAGTTTGTATTCTGAATCTACAAAACGTATCAAATTAAGTTTGCTCCTATTATCAGCCCACAAAGGGAAGATAATTGCTTGCCTTTCCAAAATGTGGTTGTTCTCAGCCAGCTCTTTAACAACCCCTTCCATTTCCTCCTTTAGTTTCTTCATACTGTAATAAAAAGAAGCAAAAGAAAGGTTACAATTTTTACAGAGGCAGTTATCTACTACAACCACTCACCACCACACAGCTTTTAGTAACTCAGCCTACCAAATGGGAGACAGATACCAGGTTGGTTATTTACTAAAAGTGTTGGATATTTGTTAGCGTTATCCTTTACTCACAAATCTGTACCACTGCTTTAGCAATATAAAGTGTTTTTTTCCTGCAATAAATATAAAATTACCGGCCTTAACAACAATCACTAAGTCAACTGCAAACATTCTTTTCAATCCATCTGTATAATTGGCATGGAATATTACATACACCCAATTAATAAATTCTCACCCAAGAGTCATTTCCACTAGTGTGTTTGAACTTGGGTAAACTGTATTCATTGTGTGTTTCATCCCACTGGAAGCTGCAAACATTTTCTGAGGCAGAGCATCTTGTAACTGCAACAGACAAAAAGGTAACACAAATTAAAATACAAGCTGTGATACATGTCTTGATGGCTACCCTAAAATCCTTCTTTAAATTCTCTGTTGGTATGATGCCTCATATAATCATTAGAACAGTAAGGTGTGAGATCATCATAGTAATTTCGTTATAGATATAACCTGTAGTTCCCTGATTTGTTCCATCTTCTTAAGCACCTTATACTTTCATAACGAACTCTCAAAAGGAGGAATTATCTATTTGTTATGTCTGTAGATATCCTAAGGCAACAGGATTCTAGTGAATAACTGACTTCTGACATGCTACTAAAATACAAACAAACAAGTAAAACACTGCTCTTCACTGTTGGCTTGTTGTTGTTGTTTTTTTAATCTCTTGGGTGTTTTTCTTTCATATTTACTTCCTTTATAAAGGATAACAATTTTATTGAATGAAAATGCACTTTTAGATTACTTTTTGATTTGGAGACAGTGCATTGACTATGATCCTTATATGTCTCATTAACTAGATTACACCCAAAAGAGTTACAGCTATTCTCATTCTCTCAATTTTGAGATAATTCTGTTGACATCCTGCAAGAGTCACTGTCCAAATTTTAACAAAACGGTTTCTTGCATGCCACCAGCAGCATTACATTAGCATGTATCCTTGAGCATGTACCCCCTGATCTTGAATATGGGAGTAGTGTCTTATGCTTCATAAGAGTATTAACATAATCCTCTAGGCACTTAGATACTATTGTGACAGTAGTTACACAGAACACCTCCCAGCAAACTCACATCTGTTTGCACAGATGTTTTTTTGGACTGCTAGTGATATCAAAAATAAAATAAAATAAAAATCAAGTCAGGATTCGTAAACCAGGCTGACCTCTATGCAACTCCTATATCATCAGTGAAACTACTATAGACCAAATGCTACATCCAAACAGCCCTATATTTTAATATGACTGCATTAACCTAAGTATGACTCACTATAAACAACAGTATTAATATGAAACAATATAGAATAGTCTTTTATTTTTGTCAACACTTTAAATAATTTAGAAGAATTCTACCTCATTTATATAATCTTGGTATTTGGATACCTCTTCTTCAATGTCAAAGCACTGGTTGGTGAGAGCCAGTAACTGCTTCCTTATGTGAAGCATTTTCCTAGAAGAAAAAAAAAGTTTTCTTTCAAGACCCTTTAAGAATCTTGTAAAAAAGTGGTGCAGTGAACACTTCTGAATATTAAAGAAATCAATAAACTTGCCTTGTCCAGTCCTCAGCCTTGTCCAGAAATATATCATACTTGCTGACACATTCTTCTTTGAATAGAGCTATGGCTTTTGTAGCATGCAAATACAGCTTCTGCCTGCAACACAGAAACAACCAAAACAGTGTTGTACTCTTTTCAGAAACCCTTCCTCCAATTCACTTCCTGAAGCTTGGAGAAAAGGCTTAAAAAGACTTAAAATCTCTTCAGCCAATTTTATTTGTGCAGTTGTAATGTATGAGAATTCAACACACCGCATGAACTGACAGGTTATGCTTCAAAAATATTCCCTAGCAGGGAGAAAAAAAAAAGTAGCTGAATGAATTAAGTTGCAATTATTGGTGTATGAATAATTGGTCAGATGTATTTTCCCAGTGAGCATTTATCCAAGCAAGTATATTTAAGGGAAAAGGATTCTAAATTGAAAGGGCAAAACTCCTTATTATTTCTAATTTATCTTTGGAACCTCCAGCATATATAAATAATCCTCTGTGCTGAATAATATCCATGCAACACAAAAATTGGATTTTTGTGTCAGCTTAAATTTATGACAAGCAATTCTTGTTAGCATTGCAGACAGCAGTCCCAGTAGAGCTGCCATACCATACTATGCATCGCACCAGGAAGCAAAACTAAAGGAATCTAGGATACTGAGGGCTGCAGTCTAACAACTGCTTCTGGTATATCATTAACTCTTGCATAATACCCTTTGGTTAATCAAATGTTGGCTGGAATGTAGTTGGTTTATCATCAGGCATGCATACCTGTCATTCAGCCACAAAAAAATATGAATTTAGTGCTGCTCCCTTATCTCTTTAGTACTAGCTATTACAAAGGCCAATCACTGTTGCTAAAGGCACAAAGTTTTTCAGTTTCACTTCTCAGATCAGTGGAACTCAAGCTATTGCACTGCAGAAGAGCAGGTACTTAAGGCAAACCACTGCCATTTCTCTCTGGGAGGCATCAAATTGAAAAGGATGTAGTTAGGATCTCAAATACACCCGTACAATCTTGAGGAAACACTTGCGGTAGAAAATATATAGTATTCAAGACCATTAAAATGAAGCCTATTTACTTAAAGTTATTCACATATTAATGCAAGGACACTGTTTGAATAGTAGTAGAAAAAAAAAACAAAATTTGTCTGCTAAAGGGAGTGCAGCTTTAAAATATGCTGTTGATTCAGTCTCAATGTTTACCTGTTTTCTGATGATATTCTTTAGAACACAGGACTTGAAATTATTGCTCACATTATCTCCTATGTTAAGTTCTGGCTGTTGCAGTACAATGATGTGTCCAAGCCACTTTCAGTGTATCAAGATCTATCTCATAACTAGTTAGGTTTCTTGTCCCTGCTGGCCTTTAGAATCAATGAATATCCCGAGTTGGAAGGGACTCACAAGGATCATCGAGTTCAAAAATTTTACATTAAAGCAATCTCCCCTCCCCAGTTGGCAGTTACACCATTTAGCTCTCATTATGGTAAAATCGTGATCAAGAGAATACCTGTCAGTGCCACCTTCACGTTGGCTCTCCATCTGTAATTGTTAGTGAACCACAGGAGTGGTAGCAACATCAAGAATTCTTAGAAAGTTCCAGAAGCAGTGTCTACATTCATACACCAGTAAGCAATGACTACGAAACCACTCAACTGACCAGCCTCTAGGAAAGTAACTTAGTTATTTAAACACAAGCATCTAGCATCATTTGAGATGCACAAGGATATCCTGTGCTGCTTCCAGCTGTTCATCCAGAAAGGTGCAGGTCTCCCATTAGTCACGTCCTACCTCCCAGTCTCAGACCACATCTGAGGTACCTAAGGGCGACTCAGATAGTATTAGGCACCTGTGTAGGAGTAACTGCGTGGATCCTGAGACAAGTGCTGCAGGATGAGCAGAGTAGCTGTTTAGAGTTGCTCAAGAGTTAAGTCTAAGTCTTCAGAGTCAGAGGAGCCTCATGGGTGTCTAGACAACCAGATTACATACAGACACTTAACTTGTAAATGGCAATTTTCAACAGTATGGAGAACAGCATTAAAGTTTATTTTACACACTATATTTCCTGAATATTAAGTAATTCTGTAATTTCTATAATTTCATTCAGCTAGTCCATACCTTATTTATCTAAAAAAATATTTCCACTTTAGCTACAAAATCACTTTACTGTTACTGAGGGTTCTATTCCTCTCTAAAACAAACAGGACAAAAAGATATTTCCTGTAAGATAATTATGCCCAGATTAGGAACAGGTATTTCACATCTACCTTTAAAAGGTGTATCTGTGACGGTGTGACGGAATTCCACTGACAGAAAACACCTCATTATAACATGCTGGCACCCTATGTATTTAAGATATTTACAGGACATAAAAAAAAAATTACTCCTAAAGCAGTTATAATTTACAGCAATAATCAACAGAAGAGGTTATTGCCAAGTGCGCCTGTAGGACCTGAAAGCAACCACGGTATTTCCCAAATGTAACTTCAAAACTTACTTGTCAAACTTGTGAATTTGTTCTTCATTATAAGGAAGCCCTAGGATCAGAGCAGATGACAGACATTACCAATTTAATTCTGTTAGTTGTATTTATGTAAAACTCCACTTAGTTTACCCATTTTCTGTGTGTTCTTCTATGTTGGTAGGTAAAAGCAGCAATTTACTTTTTTTCCGCCAGTATTGCAATTCAGATTTGTGAGTTTCATTCACATGGGCTTTAAGACAGTAGCTAACTAGGAAAGGCCTACAGACATATTCACTGCTGCTGACCAACTGCTCAATGCTATCACAAATATCCTAACAGAACAAGAACTGACCTGTCCTTTACACTAGAGTTTATGTTAAAAGTGAATCAAATAAGTTACTTACTTCGTTCTGCTTTGTCTTTTTTGAACTGATAATAAATATCTGTGATGGAACATAGTAGTGCCTGCAGCCTTTCTGGACTAGAGCGACAAAAGGAATAAAATTAGGAATTTTACACACAAACATAGGCAGCTATTAATGAGCTTTTATGAACTACAACTAATCCATATTAAAAGAGGTAATACAATTACCCACTTTCTGTCTCTTGGATGCATGCCTTCTTGATTTGCCCAGGTATCAGCCAGTAAACCACCAGGAGAAAGCTTGTTTTTGATATCTTGAAGACTGGTTTCTATTGTGCCCTGAGAGCCGGACAGCTACATAAGAGCACGAAAATTCAATCTTACCACTGGGTAAAGTGAAAAATCAATTCAGGCTGAAAACAGACTGAGCACATTAATACTACAGACCCATTCGTTTAACTGATCTTCATTAAAGAAATATACCCAATCATCTGCTGAAGCTTAGCTAAAAGCAGATAAAATACAGTATTATTCAAGAAAGAATTTCTCTGAAGCTGGTGTTTCTATTTGTTAATATTAATTCTCTTTCAGAGTCTTCAACAACAAGATTTTACCTTTCATATATTCCCAATTTACTTCTACTCTCATTCTTTTAGTTTGTTATGAGTTCACATGATGATTAACTATCCACTAAATTCATACATTTCTTTCTCTGCAAGTCATACAACCTCCAAAATAAAAATGCAGTAATCGCCTTTTCCTTTCTAGTTTACACATATTCCCAGGATACCAGTCTGAAAAGTTATTTTCCAACTTTTACTTGTCTGGAAACTCGATACAAATTTCAAAGCAGATCACTCTGAAGCGTGCTTGTGTATGTATCACTTTAGAAAGCCAACTAAGGAGTTTAAAGCTCTCTAAGGAAAGGGAAAAAGATTCTCAAAGTAAAATACATTTTGTGGTTATAATTTTTCACTTGATTATTGTAGTAAATGGAATTGTATTTTCAGGGATGACCAATTGTTTTCACTGCACTGGACTAATAACAGGATTTGGTGTCTTTGCAGAAAGATAACCACATCTAGATACAGGCATTTGAACTGCCTTTGACTGTCTAGAAATGACTTTGAAAAATCAGAGTTGTTACTCATAGAAAACCCTTTATTACTGTTCCTTTGTTGTTTGTTTATTTTAACTTTTCATTCTTTCTCTAGAAACATCATTTTGAGAATGACATGGGTTTTGTAAAATACTTACACGCAACAGTTTTGTGTGTATCTCTGAAATTTCATCCACTTCTGATGATTCCAAGTTGATCTGCATCAAATTCTCATATCTGAACGCAAAGCACATTTATAAAAAAAATAGGACTAATGAATGCACTCAAAATATTCCTTGAATCTAAAGATTAACGATAACTGCCACTTCTTCTATATGAAATACATTATCTGCCAAGCAGACATGAAAGACAGACAGCTCTAAGTGGCCATTAGTAATGAAAATTAAGAAAAAAATTTCTTCCTTGAATGTTTTCCTACATTTGAACTGTTAAAAAGAAGTCTGAAAGTTCCATTTCTAACTTTTTTTTAAATTCTACTCTCATTACTTGTATTCGACAGGTAGTAGAAAATTGTTTCCTCTCATCAATTCATTTTTAATAGGTTATCAAACTAATGATTCTTCAAGTAATCAATGACACAACAAACCACTGCACCAAGATGTTTTTTCTGTAGAAATTCACTGGAAAGGCTGAGTTACCAAAAACTTAAAGGCTGGGCTAGTACCACTGTCTGTTCATACTGACACTTTCCGTAAGACTATAGTTCAAGTGTCAAATAAATCATCCAGGAGGGTATTTTTCCTGCTGAGTCCAGACACATTTTATTTTTAAAAATACCATGAAAAACCAGCCCAGCTACTTTCAAACAATACGTACTTCGCCACAGGCGAATACCCTGGTTACCTTGCCAAATAAAAGCTCTGCATTGTCATGCTTTACAGCAGAGCCTTGAAAAAGGAGGACAAACAAGAGGACGTGTCCTCTGCAAACTCCGTGAAAGTCCTCTGAAGTTAGTAAACTGAAAATCCTGCCACTTCCTAGGAGGCTGAAAGACTACATGCAAACACATAGCAAACTTCTATTCACATGAGAACTACTATAATTTTTGTTCAAACAGCTGCTCTGAGACACAACAGAACGTACTAGTCACAGAACAGAACCTACAGTGACTTCTTCTGAGCAGTGTAAGTGGCACTCATCTGCAGGACCTGGCAGAACACAGGAAGATATCTGGGCCAAACGGTCCTGTTACCTAGTGTAAACTGGCTTGAAGGAAAGTTTGGAGTACAGCCCTGATGATCTGCAGTTAGGCTACCCAGGTACACTGTGGTTTTGTCGGTCATCACCTTTGCTAGTTGCTGTTTTTTTTGTTTGTTTGTTTTAAAGCAAGTACCTTAAAACCCAGATGGGTCAGTTTTTACATATTTGGCATGTGCATGTCAACTCTGACAAGTCCTTTGGTATCCACAATTACTACATACAAGCTGGTGGTATACATACATGGCTGCTGGAGTTACTCTAAAAGCCCAATGGCTCTACGGGTGTGCATTAACCACCATATGTGAGCATATTACTAAATCTGCTTAAGTGAAATCACTGCTGTCAGTAAAGCCATGCTATTTCAAATTTAATTTTTAAAGGCAAAAACTCTGTAAATAAACATAGCCTAAAATACCACTGCCATTAAAGACTATAAAGAAAATAAATGCATTAGGTGTAGTGCTTCTACTCACATTTTCTCAGCTTTTTCAATGTTTCTGCTGCAGAAATCCAGCCTGATGACGACCTCAGTCTTTTTATGAACCATTTCATTGTAATCATCTTTAATTATTTCACTAAAAAATAGCGAAGCATTAGTCTAGCATTCAACTGCCACCTTACCAGCAATCAGTAATACAATAATACATCTGCAGTAGTAACTGCTAGTAATAATTGCTTTCCTTTAGAGATGTGTTAGTATAATCCTCATATAAAACTATCCTGTGCAAGCTGCTCGATTGTACCTGCATGTTACCGGAGGTTATACTTTGACTATCCACAAGAGAAAGTGAAACTGCAAATACCTAGAACTTATTGACAGAAAAAAGAATCTTT
This sequence comes from Cygnus atratus, assembly GCF_013377495.2. Taxonomy (NCBI): domain Eukaryota; kingdom Metazoa; phylum Chordata; class Aves; order Anseriformes; family Anatidae; genus Cygnus; species Cygnus atratus. Next base: position 36,109,587 of record NC_066362.1, on the reverse strand, counting down.
GTTTCCTTAATGGTGAAAAGATGGAAAAATCAGAAAGTCTATTCATATTCAGGCAGTAAAAGAAACCTCCCTCCCAGGATTACAAAATTACGTATTGATAGCCAAGGTATATCTCAATAAAAATAATTAAAAAAATCACATTCACTGCAATTCAATCAAGTACTTACATTAGCCATCGTATGCCTTTTCGCATCAGCTCCTGGTAAAGCAGCAAAGAACTGGCAACTCTACAGGCATAACATACGATACCTGTTACTGCCTGGGTAAAAAAACAAAACAAAACAACACATTAGTACTAAATGTCATTCTTTTAACAACTGTTTCAGGTCAATTAATGACAACAAAGTAACGTAGATTAATAGAACAAAGAGCAACATGAAGATGGTAGTATAAAATGCGTAACTTTGCCCAAACTTTAGTCAGGAAATAACCAAACACTAATTATGGAGGCACAGCTAAACATGGTAGTGAGTTTTTCCAGTTATGCTGAAGTATCTGTTAGGGATGAAAATAAGTCTTTTTTAAGCAAAAAATCACACCACTTACTCTCAGCATTTACTTTAACTTCTGGGAAGTCACAAGTACGTTTCCTCAGTAGTTTAGGAATTAAACACATACACTAAAAGAAACTAGTAAAAATTATAAAATTTGACAATTCTAAGGCTAGGGACTCTTCTTTCACCTAATGTCCACTTACAAGTTTGCTGTATCACTTGGAATTCTGAACAAAGTTTCACAAATGATAGTTTAAATATTTTTAATAATATCAACTGCTTACTTTCTGTTTATTAATCTGGAAGACATTTGGTTTCCAAAGAGACATATGCTTTTAGGACTACCTTGCCCAAACACAAAGCTCCTCAGCAGACAACGTTTTATAGGAATAGCATAAACAGTTGTCACAAAGTCAAAGCATGTCAATGCACCCATTAGTAATTTTAGAATAACGACAAGAAAAATGAAACATCCACTACTTGTCTCCCACAGAGATCTTGTAAACTTCCAAGAAAGGCAACAGAAATTCTACTCTTGCAGATGCTATGAACCTTCTAGCTCTGGAGCCTTCAGGAGTGCCTTTTTGCAGTAGCAAAGCACTTGGACTTTAGAAGGCTAATTTTTTGTTTAAATACAAACATGTTTTGTATACAAATTCTGGCTTTAATAAAATATGATTCTGGAGCCCTTGTTAACAAATACACTTCTGTTGGTCAGAATTCCTACCAGCATATTAAAATAGCTTTATTAACATTATTCGTCTGAGAATTAAGTAGCTTTCATCTCAGTATCATTATCTGAGACAGCTATATAAATCGAAATCACAATTACTCACTTTAGCCATACTGGCATCCCCATCCAAGTCATAACGTTGATGTACTTTAGGAAGTAAAACTGAAACATAAAACAAACATCTGTATTTTCCTGTGTTTCATGAGAGACTTCAAAAGTCTTAATAAAATGAGAGATACACTAGTACATGTTGAAGAAATATTTATTACTAAAACTCAAAACCACAACTGAGTCAGAAGCTAGGAATGTAAGAAGTGTCTCATTTTGTTTTGTTATATGGAACACCTCTAAACAAAAAAGCATTACTGGAGAAGGTCCCAGGGATGCCTCATTGCAGCTTTTTGATACTTAAAGGGGGCTTCTAAAAAAGATGGACAATAACTTCAAGCTGTCACATAATGACAGGACAAGAGGAAACGGTTTTAAACTAAAAGAGGGGAGATTTAGATAAGATGTTAGGAGGAAATTCTTTACTGTGAGGGTGGTGCGGCACTGGCACAGGCTGCCCAGAGCAGCTGTGGATGCCCCATCCCTGGAGGTGCTCAAGGCCAGGCTGGATGGGGCTTTGGGCAACCTGGTCTGGTGGGAGGTGTCCCTGCCCATGGCAGGGGGTTGGAGCTGGGTGGGCTTTAAGGGCCCTTCCAACCCAAGCCATTCTGTGATATCACCCAGCTCAGTATGTTGTCTCCCACAGCTGACAACAGCAGAAGTTTATAGAAAAAAAGAACAGGACAAAATCTAATTTCCTCTCAGATTCTCCCAGCTTCAAACAATTTCTGTTTCAAGGACTTCCTGAGATCTGATGAAATTTGTGTTTAATGAAGCCCTTGTTACATTGTTTTCTCTTCCATTAATTTAATGGAAGCCTTCCTGAACCCATTAAAAGCTTTAGCATTCAAATCCTGTAGCAAAAACCTGCAGCCTAAATATGTTTTGTGTGATGGAAGTATCTCTCAAGCAGGTTCAAAGCAGTAAACATGACAACTGGACTTGGTATTTTGTGGTTCTTCTATTAGAAGAGAAAGTAAAGCAATCCTTATGCAGCTTCTAAATGCTGCTCAAAAGCCTATGCATATAGCACATCCCTCTTCTTCTGCTCCCTCACCGCTTCCTTCTCAGCTGAAAATTCATCCATTCTACCAATTCTTAAGCCATCCCTGTTGCTCTTCTCAGAAGACGTTTTAGTGCTTCTATACCATCTTGGAAAGAGGAGGGAAAAGGGCCTGGAACTGTCCAGAAACTCAAAGGTCAAAGTAAAGGCATACAGTAAGTGGATGCAGGGGGACTAACATTATTTTTTAGCCTCGTTGATCATTCCTAATTTCCCACTGGCTGTTTTGACTGCTGCAAAGCACCGAGCAGATGTTTGCCCAGAATCATCCATTAAAACTCCAAGATCTTCTTCCTGAATGGCAAGGTAGAATAGCAGGAAAGCAGAGTCCTTCCGTAAGTTCAGGCTGTTTCCCCTCCCCACACTGGACACTGTTTTCATGTGCATCTACATGGATTTTCATCTAATCTGCCTAGCCTGTTAGTATCGTGTGGTTCTCGCACATACCTTCATAACCAGCCTTTACCTTAAACACCTTAACGTGGTATTTTCAGCAAATTATACTTCATTTTCCAGATTACTTGTGAACATGCTGCACAGTGCAGATTTAACACAGATCACCGCTAATGATCTCCCTCCATTGCAAAAGCCAGCCATTTATTTCTGTTCTTCAGCCCTATGTTTGTCCCTGTGGGAGACCCGTCCCTCTCATCTCATTGCTGCTTAGATTCATCAGGAGTCTTACAGGTGGGACTTCACCGAACACCTTTTGAAATCTAGGATAGCCTCCATCAGCTGCATCTCCTTTGTTCTCACACTTACGGACTCCTTCGGAGAGCTCTGACAACATAAAGGCGCTGGTGATCCGTCTACAGACAGCACACCTACCCACACTCTTCAACACCTCTGCGTGAGCACCAGCTGGCTCTAGCACTCACTGTGAGACACACTGACAAAAGCCAAGGCTGATCTCTCAACTGGAGGTTTGTCCTCTACCTCGTCTCATAAAAAAAAGAAAAGGGCTGTGGCACAGGGCCCTCTGTAAGCCTCTCAGTGATAAATGCAAAAACTGAGTTTTGTTTTCTTCTGCTATGACATTACCTTATCTTCTAAGCAAAGGTAAGGTGCTAAGACCTCCTCTGCTAACAGAAAAACCAACCACATTCGTGAGGAATAAAACAAACAGAGCAAAGCCTGAATTTCCACTTAGTGAGAAATAACAAAAGAACCAGCTTTGAATAACATTCTACAACGTTCCCCTCCACATTTTAAAAGTGTGTGCTTCAAAAAAGTTTCAGAACCCCATATGCACCACCACAGCTACAAATGCTTGGGTTCACAGCACTAGGTACACTGTAGCTACTGTTACTGTACAAATATGCTGGATACTCAGCATATTTTAAATTGGACCGCTTAAAAATTCAGATATTCACAGAGAAGCTTTTGAAACGCTTTACATCATCCAGACATAAGATGTTAAGTAAATAAGCAACGCTATTTACCCAGGATAGCTATAAGAAAGGAGAAATGACTGTCACATACCTTCTTCGTAGATTAATCCGACAATGTTCACAGGCTCCCTGCTCACTACAAAGATAGGATTCTCCTCTGTAGTTCTGGGGAAGTGTTGTGCCAATCTGCCAGGCTCCAGTATTAAACGCCGACCTTCATATATCAGTTCTTGATTCTGAGATGGTATTTTTGTCTGTTTGTAGACCAGCTCATGAAATATAGCAGCTCTACAATACAAACAATATATACAGTACTAGTTAGAGTCACTACAACACAACAGTTCAACAACTCAGATTTTGTATTACTTATAATAAAATCCCTTTTTACTTCTTTTGAATTAAGAACGCTTTTTATACATAAAACATCTGTCTTATAACACCAAAAAGCAGCGCTGCCTAAGGCTCCAGCTTGCTCTGTTACAAAAAGAAATGCTGTTCCTTGGAAAATACCAAACTTCCCTCTGTACCTCTGATTTTCCACCAAAGCACTTTTTATGAGTGTCTGTGTAAACAAACTTGCTTTGTCCTGCAGCCTGAAGGTCAGTAGAAACAGGCAATGTCAGATGAGAGGAAGGAAGCATACTTCACTTTTCTCAGGCATACCCATTTCTTAAAAACAGGTATATGGTCTCTCCACGAGAAAAGTCTGGTGTTCTACATGTCAAAAAGCACACACCCTAAATCCAGCCTTGAAGCTAACAGATGGCCAGATTCATCTCCTAAAACAGCAGTGAGCAGAACAACCAAGGATACTTTGGTATTTTATTTCAAGCAATCACTGAATATGAGACGTAAGAATTCATAAGTTCAAACGACAACTACAAAACGCTTAAACAAACTAACAGGAAGGACCAGTTTGTCTCCTGTGCAGCACTAGCACACTGCTGCCTCTGAATAGGACAGCCAGCACTGAAGTAATCATAAAGGTAAATAATAAAATAAAGGAAAAAGTAAAGTAACAAATAGCAATTAGAACTACAAGCAAGATTTCTCTGCAAAATTGATACTCCGGCAATACAAGCAACAGAACAAAAAAGAAAAACTGGAAAAGGCCAGAACTGTATTTGCACATTTGATGAAATAACTGTATTTGTTCTCATATTAAAGGATAATCTATGCTTTCCATTATCTGTAGTAAGGCAGAGAAAATGCATGTTTTTTTCTATCAAACTATAAATCAGATTTTACAGCTTTTAACATCAGTGCCTGATGACCACGAAGTGAACACCATATAACTCAGGATCCTAAATTGTACCAATTACAACGTCAGAAGCCCTGTGAGAGTTTTATGTCAGACACAGATGACGTGCATGTTTTATATTCTTGATGACAAGGTAAGTACAGTGGGAGTTGAACGCATTCTCTGAAAAACTATTTTGTAAATAGCAGGTACTAAAAAACGTAGCATAAACACACCTGGGCTGAGTTGGTAACCATTACAAACTCAAAAGCACTGTAACAAACATGTTAAGGATTAAGTCTCTGTTCTGGCACTGATTAAGCCCAAACCTAAGATCAGCTGATTTGACCTTCAGCAATTTTATTTTTATTAGATATATTCACCAACATACTTCAGTGCACTGTGAATTCAGAGAGAAATTACAAGCTTACACTTCCAGATAAACTGACAAGGAAAGGCTACCGAGTATGTAACGCTGGTGGTCTCAGGTCTTGATACTGTTTGCCAGAGCAAGAGCAAAGAATTGAAAACAAATGAAAATACAGTGAGCAACACTTACGTATTGTAGCTGTGAATATAAACTTTGTGCAAGGTCATCTGCTGGAGCGAAAAGATGTGGATTATTATTCGGTGCAGTATGTCACTTGTCTCTGCAAAGAACTGGTCAAATCCCCAGCATTTTTCCTGGTCTGCTTCCAGAATATTTGCGAGGACGGGTGTGAGCAGTACTTGCAGACCCCTAGAGAACACCAGGAAGACATAAACCAACTTGAGTCTACCTGGATCTTTTCATACTTTTACTATCTCGAGAATACAAGTCTGTCTATTATGCCTTGAAGAATATTCCAGCGCTACTTTTTTCCTTTGCTGAATAACAGAATGTTCAGTGATAATGTCCATTGTTTTTCATTAATTATAACACTTTATCTCTTTCCTTTTGAGGCTTGACTATTAAATATTTTTTTCCTTGATATCTCACAAACTTCACAGACACTAAAAATAAATGACAATTTAAAAAGTCTGCATCAGAGAGCTAAGGTCATGTTCTACCACTGCTGGGCAATAGTTTTTTATCCAGCTCACACCAAACACTTAACGCACTTTATCAGTTTGGAGCAGGTTTCAGCCATTTACAGTCTGCTGGCAGAGCTGCTTGTGTGTTGCTTTTAGTCGGCACCAGCTCAGTTAGCAAAGACATCACTGCAATTGTCAGTGCTAACAAAAACTCATCTTGATTGAGATGGGACTAAATCAGTATTTGATGCATGCAGCTCAACTGCTGCAAAAGAAAACGTGCAACAACTGCCTCACAGCTATCACTGTTCCAGGAAAAGGCCAACCTTTCTTGTATTCCTGCTTTGAAAATCTGACTTGCAAGGAATGTTGTGGATCCTACTCCTATGTTATCACAGGCAACTTCTTGGAAGTTTTAAAAATACGTACATGTCAAATCTGACCTCAGTGGGTAAAACTGGTAACACTTTGGAGCAAGCTTCAGTGATGGTCCCACTGGAGGTCAGTGGATGCCGAGCTCCTAACTCACCTCAGTCTAAACTTGCAACAATAAATTCTGTTTAAATGCTATTTGAAAATATTACTACAAACAGACATCTAGTAAAAAAAAAATCTGCTTCCTTGATTATTTAAAATACATGAATTATATGGAATAAGCAGAAGGAAACAACTAAGCACTACCATGAAAAACATAAATTGTATGTTTTGTATGCTATAAATAAATTTACTTTTACAAACTAATAAACTGATAAAAAGCAGACTTCCATTCTACACTCCTTATGGGTCAACATATTTGGCTTCCACAAAATTTGTTTCCAAAGCCTGTTCACAGAGTAATTTCATTCTCACTTCACTGAGAAAGAGAAAAATAGCTTTGTATAAGTGTTCAGCAAGATACTTAGGAACAGTTCAGCAAGGTACTTAGGAACGCCTGTAATTGTGTATTATGAAGAAGACTCAGAAACGTTCAGGCTGGATGTTAGAAAAAGGTTCTTCACTGAAAGGGAGAACAGGCTCCCCAGGGAAGTGGCCACAGAACCAAGACAGAGTTCAAGAAGCGTTTGGGCAACACTCTCAGACATAGGGTTTGATTTTTCTGTGGTCCTGTGTGGAGCCAGGAGTTGGACTCAATGATCCTTGTGAGTCCCTTCCAACTCAGGATATTCTATGAGTCTCTGAAATAAATAGGCTATAGGAGGTGTTTTTAAGATCATACTGTGGTCAGATCTTTCACATTATGTTTGCTACGGAAATTTGTTAAAAAGCGAATCATCCTTAAAATGTTGAGGGGCGATTACACTGCATTGAACGCTTCGGTCTCCCCTTTCTGTGTATCAGCAATAATTATTCTTTGTGTCTAAATCAGTCTTCCATGGCTCTTCCTACTGAGTATTACAAAATATGAAGCAAAAACAAAAATAAATGATAAAAAATAGAAGATACTAAAAGAATTTGTTGCATCTGCTGAGGCAGATTGTTTTCTGGGAAAAATGTAAATTTATGAACTGTCTTTTCTTATCATTTCCTACTGTTTAATTTTTAAGTCACATTCTTGCAAGAAAGGGAAGGAGTGGTGCATCAATTCAAGATTCATTAAATCTTCATGCTCCTTTCTGAGGGTGGAAAAAATAGTAATAATCTTTGTTCCACTCACACCACTTCAGATTCATAGATGCTCATTTGTAATATTAGCTATACTAGTTAGCTATATACTAGCAATACTTCAGTTAGCAATACTAAAACTATTTGGACAGATGGGAAGAAAAAACACATCAGAACCTATTAGTACATTGTATGGATCTACCGAAGAGTTCAAAGAAAACAACTCAGCAATCAGACCTCCATTCCAGAGGCCCAATCCTGAGAAATAATTGCCAAAGCACAATCAAGCAACATCGAAACATTTTGTGAGAAGCTAAAACTTACTTTGAAAGGCTACAAGAAACAGGCATCTCCCAGCTCCACTCAATTGGTCCATTTTCTGCTTTCTGTATTCCAGAAATAGCACCAGAAGGTTTCCCGGTGATTATTTTATACCTGTGACACATTATAAAAATAATACAGACTTAACTGCTACTTCCTACAGACAGGTCTAGTAAACTACTCCTCAAAATAGAATCAGTAATATAAATTCTGGAGCCAGAGAGAACATTAGGCCAGCCTGCTGTTTAGAGGCGGTGCAATAATTAGGGAGCTTCCCTTATAAGCTGACAGAGTGGTACTAAAATAATAAATAATGAAGTAGAAATATTCTGGACTATGCTGGAGAAGCAATTTTGTTTACGTTAGAGAAAAATTAAGGAGAGATCTCTAGCATTACTGCGAGAAGCTGAAGTTTGTTCACAAGTATTAATTAATCAAAATCAGGTTGCCAAGGAACTTTAATTTGGGGATTTACTTGACTAACTTCTAGTAGGTTCCATGCCAAGAGATAACATTTAGCTACCACAAAGGCACTTGGGGATGAAGGAACAGGAGGTGGGCTTTGAGAAATTACAACTTGAAAACATCCAGCAATTCAGATACAATTTAGCACCGTCCAACTTTGTACCTAGCAGGCTAGTATTTCTCAAGCTTCTCAGGAAATGAATCAGGAGCAACAGTCTTTGAAACGTAAAAGTTCAGTTGTGCTTTCTCTTCTCAGAGGACAAGGTACATACAAAACATACTCCTGTTCCTTGCTTCTCTCTCAGGCAGCCAAGCGTCAAGGAGACAAGAATGCCTGTGGGAGAATCAAAGCATGGGCAGTTCCTTAAGCTAAGCAACCTGTAGTCAGCCTCAACAAAGAACAGCAGTACAGCGGAGTTACTGGCACATCAGTGTGCCCAAGTACCGTCTCGCGTCTTGCTTTAGTTTTTAAATGCAATACATGGAAGAACAACAAAATAGAACTAGACTAAGATGAAAAAGGAATTTCAACCAGCACGTCACAGACAGAACTTCCGTTTCATGTTTAGGAGCTACCTGTTGTCGCTAGCTACAGTACCTGATTGTGTGAAATAAGCAAAGCCATGACTCTGCTACTAAAACAAATAAATGTCAGTCTCAGGGGTAGTGCATGCATTTCAAGACTGTCTGGAGAGACAATCATTTAAAGGATAAGAACAATTTGCAGCGCTGAAAACACATTTCAGAATACCACAAGATCATCTGAATATCCAAATTACATATACCGCACTGCAATAGGCAACGGTGAAGGAAAGATGTGTGGAAAAACATCAGTATTCAGGGGGAAATCTGATACTTCGTTCAGGTCTGAAGGTCCCACACAGTAAAATCTTTGTTGAAGTAGAATTTTAAAGAATGTTATGCCTTAAATATTTTCATTACCTTACTGTTTATAATATGTATATAGGATTTCTTCGGAAAAAAAATAAAAAACACATTTCATGGACTGACTTTAAATTTATGAACAG